>NW_006787800.1:69718-84338 GCF_000442215.2 Lipotes vexillifer
CAACAACCATTATTCTGGTTAATAATTATTTGTGTGTACATGTGTATGTGCTGACATAATATTTTTAGTGAGCCACAACTTTATTTATTAGTCAAATTGATGTGTATTTCCCTGTACATTCACTATAAGAAAGCCGCCATATAATGTGTATTTTCATCACTTATGTACATTTTTGGTGAAATATCATGGATTAATTGATATCTTATAGTTTTATCCAAATATTATTTCATATACATACTACAAATATATGAAAATAACCACAATAAAGAATTAACTTACATTTTGTGAGAAAATAAGTATGCAATGGTTTTAAACAACTCCTAAACTGGTGCTTTCCCCAATTTGCTCTCTATTGGAAACATCTGGGAGTTTTAAAAAATCACAATGTCCAGGTAACATCTCATACTGATTAAATCAAAGTGTCTTGCAATGAGAGCCAGGCACCAGTAGGTATTTTCAAAACTTTAATTAGTAAACATTTTATTTAGGATTTCTATATCTACATTTACAATTGAAATGGACCCATTTTTAATTTAATATATTTGACATATAGCATGTGTAAATTTAAGGTGTATGAAATGTTAATTTGATACATTTATATGTTACAATATGATTGCTGTTGTAGCAATATTTAACACCTCTATCACATTACATAATTATCCTTTCTTGTTAGCAGTTGGGATAATTAAGTTTCAGTCTCTTAGCAAGTTTGATGATTATAGTACAACATTGTTGTCTATATTCATTATACTGTGCATTAGATCTCTATGGCTTATTTACTATTTATTGAAAGTTTGTACCTTTAAACACATTAATCAATCCCTTCATCCTCTATCCCCTGGTAACCACCATTTTGCTCTCTGTTTTTTATGAGTTTGATACTTTTAGATTCCACAGACAAGTGATATATGGTATCTGTCTTTCTCAGTCTGACTTATCTCACTTAGCATAATGTGCTCAAGGTTCATCCATGTTGTCACAAATGGCAGGATATCCCTCTTTCTTATGACTGAATAATATTCCATTGTATATATATATGTCACATCTTTTTTATCCATTTTTCTGTTGATGAGCATTTAGGTTGTTTCCATATCTTGCCTATTGTGAATAATGTTGCAATAAACATGAAAGTGTATATATCTCTTCAAAATCTGATTTTCATTTCCTTTGGGTATATACTCAAAAGTGTAATTCTTGGATCATATGGTAGATCTACTTTTATTTTTTGAATAACCTCCATATTGTTTTCCATAGTGGTTGGACCAATTTACATTCCCGTGAAAAGTGTATAAGGCTTCCATTTTCTCCACATCCTCACCAGCCCCTGTTGTCTCTTGTCTTCTTGACAATAGCCATTCTAACAGGTGTGAAGTGATGTCTCATTGTGGTTTTTATTTGCAATTCCCTGATGATTTGTGATATTGAGCATCTTTTCATGTGCCTGCTGGTCATTTTGATGTCCTCTTTGGAAAAATGTCTATTTAGCTCTTCTGCTCATTTTTTAAATCAGATTGTTTTTCTGTTGTTATTATTTAATTTGTATGAGTTCTTTATATATCTTAGATATAACCCCTTATCTGATACATGGTTGCAAATTTTTTCTCCCATTCTGTATGTTGTCTTTTCATTTTGTTAATTGTTTCTTTTGCTATGCAAAAGCTTTTGACTTTGATGTAGTCTCATTTGTTGATTTTTGCTTTTGTTGTTCGGGCACCAGTAGTTTTTAAAAATCATCTGGTTATACTAATGTGCAACAACATTTGGAACCACTGCCCTAAATCCTCTCTATTCAAAGTGTGGTCTTCCAACCACCAGCATTGGAATCACCTAAGAGACTACTAGAAATGCAGAAACCTGGGCTCTACCTAATACCTACTAAATCAGACTCTATATTGCTAGCAATATCTCCAGGTGACTCATATGTATTCTGAAGTTTGAAAAACACTGATTAAAATTTAAAAGATAAATTAAACAAAATTCCTAATCAGAATAATATAGAAAATAGTCTGGGAAAAAATATTTGTATCAGAAGTGTGTGTGACAGTAATGTTAAGGAGAAAATTCTTTTTTCCACTAACCTTTACCCTAACCTGATATTCTGATTTTATTAATCAAACGTCAGATACTTTATCTGCAGGATTAATTATTCCAACAAGGCATCTTGCATTTACCCAAGACTCAATTAGCATTTTTGACCTCTAAATGTCGGTTTTGTTATAAATCCGTACTGTGAAAATTAATTTCTACAAGTCTTTTTCAGTATGGTAATAAGAATCTTATAACAATGTAACTTTTCCTTGCTATTATGTGAGTAAACGATTGCTTTTGCATTAAAGCAAGTGTCTTTTTTTCAGATTTTATGGCCTCCAAACTAGGTAACTTATACTGTATATTGTTGCTTTCTGAGATAAATTTTGAATATATGCCAATTCCATGCAAATCTTATTATTATTCTCTACTATAAAATCATTTATTAGCTTGGTGATATTTGCTGCTAGTCTACTATGTACCAAAAAATTTTAAAGGGGAAGTTTTTACAAAGTATATACAACTAATAACATATACTGTTCATTTTGAAACTTAGGTTTATATAAAGTACATATTAACAGATCTAAAGGGAGAAATAGAAAGAAATACAATAATAGTAAGAGACATCAATACCCTACTTTCATCAATGAATAGATCATCCAGATAGAAAATCAATAAGAAAACATTTGACTTGAAAAACACATTAGACCAGCTGGGCTTAACAGGCACATACAAGCCTTCCATCCAAAAGCAGCAGAATACACATTCTTCTCAAGCACACATGGAAAGTTGTTCAGGATAGGTCATATATTAGGTCACAAAACAAGTCAATAAATTTAAGAAGATTGAAATTATACCAAGCATCTTTTCTAACCACAATGGTATGAAAATAGAAATCAATTACAAAAAAACTGGAAAATTCACAAATATGTGAAGATTAAACAGCATGCTACTAAACAACTAAGAAGTCAAAGAAGAAAGAGAAATTTAAAAAATGTCTGGAGAGAAATGAAAATGGAAATGTAACAGACCAAAACTTATGAGATGCAGCAAAATCAGTTCTAAGAGGGAGTTAATAGCATAGCAATAAATGCCTACATTAAGAAACAAGAAAGATCTCAAATAAACAACCTAACTTTAAACCTCAAAGAACTAAAAAAAGAACAACAAACTAAGCTCAAAGTTAGTAGAAGGAAGGAAACAACAAAGATCAGAGTGAAAATAAATGAAATAGAGAATAAAAAGACAACAGAAACAATAAATAAAATTAAGAGCTGATTTTTTGAAAAGATTAAAAAAAGAGGACACTTTAGCTAGACTCACCAAGAAAAGAGGACTCAGATGAATAAAATCAGAAATGTGTACCTGATACCACAGAAATACAAAGGATCATGGGAAATACAAAGGACCATGTTAACAATTGTACACCAACAAATTGTACAACCTAGAAGAAATGGATAAATGTCTAGAAACATACAACATACCAAGAGTGAATCATGAAGAAATAAAAAATCTGGACAAATTACTAGTAAAGACATTGAATCAGTAACTAAACATCTCCCCATAAACAAAAGTTCAGCACTAGATGGTTTTGCTAGTGAATTCTATGAAACCTTTAAAGAAAAATTAATACCAGTTCTTTTCAAACTCTTCCCCAAAAAGTAGACGAGGAGGGAAAAACTCTCATATTCATATTATGAGGTTATGATTACCCTGATACCAAAACCAGACATGAACACTACAAGAAAAGAAAATTATAGGCCAATATCCCTGATAAATATAGAAAAAAGTGAAAAAAAGAAACATAGGTTGGAAAACCAATAAATTAAGGAAAATAAAATTCAGCATGCCAACTGCAACAGTAGATAGAAGAACGGAAAGAAGGAATAATCTCCCTATCAATGACTGTTGCATGGAGGGGTTGCAATTTATATTGTAAGTGAAAGGACTATTCTGATTTCAGTAAATGGGAACAGAGAGCTCAGAGTGATTGGATACCAGTTTTTTGTTGTTGTTTTTTGTTTTTTTTAATGAGAAAAAGATATCATGTTTGGGGAATAGAAAGAAATTTAGTGTAACTATGGAATAGTGTAAGGAGACATGAGGCGAGGAAGGTGGAAAGGACGCTGGGAAAGATTGTTGAAATTTTATTTGCCACATCAGAGAGCAAAGTCATTTCCCTGGGCATGTGCAGTTATTGCTGCATGTAAGCAACAGCAAGAAAAGTGGTTTTCATTTTTTTTTTTTTTTGGAAAGGACACTGGGTTTCAAATAGAAAATGGAACAAGTTGAGGGAAAAAAAGAATCATTGAAGGTGAAGTAGGGGTTTATTACATCAGTCTACATATCTGATTATGAAGCCAAATCTGGCCTCTGTACCCTGACACTGAATTAATTCTTGGATACAGAGTTTTAGGTGGAATAGAAAAGAATAGCTTTATTGCTTTGCCAGGCAAATGGGGCCACAGTGGGCTTATGCCCTCAAAACTGTGTGTCCCAATCTGGACGGGATAGTGAGGAGTTTTATAGTAATGGTTCAAAGAGGGCATGATCCACTCCTGGACATTCTTCTGATTGGCTGGTGGTGAGGTAAGTGGGAGTCAGCATCATCAACCTTCTGGTTCCAACCAGTCTGGGGTCTACATGCTTGTGGTCAGCATACAGTTAACTTCTCCCACCTGGTGGGGGTTTCAGTATCTGCAAAACAGCACAAAGATATTGTTATGTGTATCCCTTGATGGGGAACCTGGGCCCTGCCCCAAGACTGCACTATTGTTGTTGTTTTTTACCATCTTTATTGGAGTATAATTGCTTTACAATGGTGTTAGTTTCTGCTTTATAACAAAGTGAATCAGTTATATATGTATATATATGTTCCCATATCTCTTCTCTCTTGTGTCTCCCTCCCTCCCACACTCCCTATCCCACCCCTCTAGGTGGTCACAAACCACCCAGCTGATCTCCCTGTGCTATGCAGCTGCTTCCCACTAGCTATCTATTTTATGTTTGGTAGTGTATATATGTCCATGCCACTCTCTCACTTTGGGCTTGAGGATATGGGGAGAGGGAAGGGTAAGCTGTGACAAAGTGTTTGGTATTTTTTGACCGTTTCTACCTTGTCTCTTCATCACCTACCTTCCATGATTATCAACTGTTTGAACCTGCTCGTTAAAGGTCAAGGAGGCTGAAATGAAGCCTAATTCCTGTAATCAAGAAATGAGGGACACAGAAAGGCTTTTGTGTCCAGGAGCCTCACAAGGTCCTACTTGGTATTAATTATAAAGACATAAAGTTACATCAGTAATAAAAGGAATGGGAGAGGGAACACATTTAAAACACTAGTTGGGAAGTAAAATTTACAGGGCTTAATGACTGGGAGAATATAAGCGGGAAATGTAATGAGATAGGCAGCAAAGTATACATGTGGCTTTTCTTTGGGGTAATATGCTAATGATGAGGCTAATCACTGAAAAAGAGAAAAATAGGGAAAAAATGCAATTTGGATAGGGAAGACATTGGTGATTTTAATTCTGGAATCTTACCCATGTGGAAGATCTTAGCATTGTTCTTAAGAAGACTATATACTGTATACTAATACAGAGCTCACAGCAAAGCATGGTCTAGCTAAGAAAATTCACAAGTCATTAATCACAGATGCTGAATAGCTCAACACAGATGCTGAATAGCTCATATCACTCAGAAATTGATGACAAGGAGACCAGAGCTTCAGATGCTATAGACCACCAATATCTGAAGGACACATGAAAGAAAATGATTCTGCAGATGACATTGAGAAAGGGCTGTGATTAAGTGAGACAGACAGGAGAGGAAAGAGTAATGTCACAAATGAATGTTTATGAGAACTTAGAGGAAATAACTGCCAGCCAAGGTCTGCTGCTGTTCAGTTTTCCCAAACATGATCCATGACTAAAGAGTGGATTATGTTCCTTTTTGAAGGGGCTGATAATGACATAAAACTAATACAAAAGCTTAGATGTGATAACAAAAACTGTTTATGATTAGACTAATGCTGCTTGAAACTTAGCGTTAATGCATATTACAGAACAGACTGAGTCTGTTAGTAAGAAGGTTGGCCCCAGACTACCCAGGTTCATAGCTTGGCTCTATCTATTGCACATAAGTAATCCTGAGTATGATGCTTGCTTCCCTCTATGTCTCATTTCCCCTAGTATTAAGTGGATATCATTGTTACCCACCCTCATACAATTACTGTGTTGGTTAAATGAGATTTTAAAGGTTAAGAATTTAGAAATAGCTGGCACAAAGCAGATGCACTAAATAAATGTTACCTATTATTATAAACAAAGTATTTCTTTAGCTTGGCAAGGATCATCCAAGATTATATCAGTCACAATTACAATTCCAAATAAGACAGAAAACAAACAAAAAGAAATAGAAATCACTTTCTAAGCAAGTCAATAAGTTTCTGACAAACCTTTCTTTTGAACAAATTATAATTTTTTTAACACTGCATTAAGAAAGGCAGAAACATTTGGGATGAAAGTGTCTGCAGAACCAAATGGTGGGTCTGTGGACTCCATCGTATTCAAATAACTATAGAATTAAAAGCATTATATTCTGTGTTCTAAGGAAAAACACAAAAGAAGACCTGGTAGATAAAGATGTCAGAATTCCTAAACTAAAACACCAAATGTCTGGAACTATACCATAAGAAATCAAGACATTTAAATTCATTAAATTGTACACATCAAATATGTACAGTTCTTAGTATGACAATAATACCTCAATAAAGCAAGAGTTTGAGTGATGACTTTTCAATCTATCTAGAACATTTTTAATTATATGGTAATTGATAAATACTGGAAACTGCTATTCTACTAACTTAAAAAAAGTATTTTTAAGTGGCAGTGTTTTACCCAATAGTTTAAAACTCTATCTGACTATCTAGAAATAATAGTTTTTATACATAATGTTTTACATATAATGCCAGCACCTCTTTATCTGTCTACCCATCCACCTACCTAAGTAACATCTTTCAATATCCATTTTTTGTAGATTGTGCCCAGGTTCTGAGATGTTACAGGAATAGAAGTGCATTTCCAAAATGTCATCTCCTTACTCAAAATATTCTTACTGTTGACCACTTTTAATGGGCTTGAATCATAGGTCTTTCCTTGAAACAGGAAAAATGTGGATGACTCAGAAAGTATGGGTCTGGTAACACACACAACTGGAAAAATGTTCATTATTATTAAATCTCAGTGTGTCCATTTTTAGCTCAGTGCTACTTCTTTCATTTAAAAAAAGCAAAATCAAACATCAAACATTTGCCCTCCCCAAAAAGAAAAATTACATATTTGTCCTCTATCAACTACTTATTTATTGAGGTTTCTAAAAGTCTTTGATAGGTTTGTATCCAATAAAATAAATATGGCATTAATGTTACTTTAAAAAAATAAGTGTTCAGTTGAAATGTACTCTAAAAAATGTCATAATTTTTCTTAAAGATTCTTTAACTATCTTTATGAAATTGTTTAAGATTTGGCAAAGATAAATCTCACTAATCTGCATTATGTACTGTTTTGACATCCATCACATCTTGATTTTACTCTTTAATTAATCACATTGGAATTTACAGTCATTTTTTATGATTACAATGTGAAATTTTACTGACATAGTTTTACAGTGCATTTCCCCTTTCTTGGTATTCTATGTCCTGTTACTGAATGAAGAAAAAAATCCTTGGATGTATTTTATATGTTTTTGATAGCTTTCATTCCTTTTTTTGGCAATAGTATTTTATACATATTTCATATTTGTGATGTTCTAAATATGTATGTATCATTTAATAGTCACCACTAATTTGTTATCTGTTAAAATAATTTTTTATTTATTTGTTCAACTTCTCTCTACTTGTGGTTGTTTTAAGAATAGCTGTTTCCTTGGAAAGAGATGTTATAGATTTTTTAAACATCTAACAGGTAGGTCTAAACATCCATAAACTATTTTATCCATTTGAAATACCTCTTCCTTTAAAGAAATAATAAGTTCTTCCATAGAAGTAAATTTTTTTGCAAAAGTCATATTCTTTAAAAAAAATAAAATCAATGTATTTATTAGCAATTGGAGAACAGTATGACATAATGTACAGATAATTAAACTGCAGTCAGGAGTATTTTCTTCTGTCTTCCCTTTGTAAATTTAGGTACTTTCTCTTTCCTCGTTTTCTCATCTAGAAAATGAGAGCCTTAACTGTTTCTGGCATATGTGTCTGTCACAGTGCCCATCACCTGATAAGTGATCAATAAACACTTGTTGAATAAATGTTAAAAAGCTAGTGAGGGAAGGGACAGGAATTCCAAGCCAGGGGCAGCCACCTCTGAAAACCCTTCTCTCCTCTGTGCTCCTAATCTCTGTTGGAGAAGATTCACCTGTATCTGATCTAAAATATTAAATTCCTTGCGGGTATACATTTGCAAGGCAATTCTAACATAGTCTTTCTAGGCAACTATGAGTCTGTAGAAAACTGGAATTAAATTGGAAAGACATAGGTTAATGTCCTAGTTCTACAACTTACTTTTGTGTGTGCTTCTGGTTCTACATTATAAAATTATGGTTTCTTTCACAGTGTCTGTGTCTGTGTCCTTTTTTTAAAGATAATATAATATATAAAAAGCATTTTGTAAAATCTAAATCTCTATAAGTACTTCCTAGGATTGCAAATAGTGTGCTGTGATGCTATCCCAAAAGGGCTTGATGGGAAAGAAGGCAACACTTTAAAAAATGTTTTTCTGGGCTTCCCTGGTGGCGCAGTGCTTGAGAGTCCGCCTGCCGTTGCAGGAGACGCGGGTTCGTGCCCCGTTTCGGGAGGATCCCACATGCCGCGGAGCGGCTGGGCCCGTGAGCCGTGGCCGCTGAGCCTGCGCGTCCGGAGCCTGTGCTCCGCAAATGGGAGAGGCCACAACAGTGAGAGGCCCGCATAACGCAAGAAAAAAAAAAAAAAAAAAAAAAAAAAAGGAGTCATTTTGGAGTCATCTCCCAGGAAACCATGACAAGAAGGTCTGTGTAAAGAGGTTGGAGGAAAGACTGAATCCACTTATGAGGAAACTATCAGTCAAATACAGAGCAAGGGACTCCCTAATTGACTAGAACTCTTCAAAACCAGGCTGGAACTCCCTAACCACTCATTTCAAGTTTTCTGTAGGCCTTAATATATTCAATATCATGAGAGAAAAAGGAGAGTGGGCAAGGAAGTATGCAGAGATTGTGGGAGAACTCCTGCTGGTTCTCTGGTCACTCAGAAAGAGTCATATTAGATTAAATTCTACAAAAGTCACGAGCACGATTTCATAATGCTTTGTGGTTTGTTTGGACAGGAGTCAGCATGCACAGACAGAGATAGGTACCTGAGTGTCCTGAGATGCAGCAGTAATATTTAATAGAGTTAATTAAACACCTGTGGCTCACTTTCATAATGAAAATAATGACATTTCACAGATATATAGTTTTAAAATTACCCCACCAGCTTTAAATATGTCAAATTGGTCAATTTTATGCCTCCAAATTTCAAAGAAAAACACCCTTTCTAAAAAATTCTTAAATGATCCTCTTTAGATTCCACTTACTTTACTTGGGGTATTAGGTAGAAAGATTTATTTGTAGTTTAGAATGATGTTTGGTTCCTCTTTGACCAATATAGAGAAAACAAAGAGTTCTTTGCTGAAAATCAAATCAGGACCAATTATTATGCCTAATAGTACCTGGTATTTGCAGAGCACCATTCTTTGAAGTTTGTGGTTTTCCCAGTGCTTTTATTACACATGATGTCCTTTTATCCTGCCACCATTACGTGTAGAGGGAAAGTCAGGTATCATTCTATTGTACTGATAAGTGCAACTGAGACTTTAAAGATTACAGAACTTGTCAACTTCCTTAAGGAGTACTAAACGAGTAACCAAACAGAGTCACAAAGTTCAGCCATAACAAAGCTGGGCTTCTTGAGCTTCCAGTCTTTAGTTAATTTTGTATATTAATCTGCCCCTTAAATAACAGTAATTAAATATCTCTGGTATATGGAGGTGGGTTTCTGGCTTGCTGTAGTTGTCTCCTAACTGACTTTCCTATTTGCACTCGAATCCCCTTCAGTCTAGTCTTCAGATCTGGCCAGGGTCGGCTTTAAAACACAAATTCAGTCACGCTCTTCTCTCCTACAGCAAAACCTTCAATGGCTGACATCATATCTAAAAGTGAATCCATGATTCTCATTCTGACCTCGGAGGTCCTCCAGGATCTAGATTCAAGGATCAAGGACCCTTCTTTCACTTCACATTTGAGCTTTTTTTTTTTGCCTTGGCCACCCCGACGTCTTGAGGGATCACAGTTCTCTGCTCAGGGATAGAACCCCTGGCCATAGCAGTGAAAGTGGGACTCCTAACCACTGGACTGCCAGGTAATTCCCTGCTTCTTAAACCCACCAAGGGCACTGTGACCTTGGGCTTTTGGTGGAACACTCTCCTTCCAAATGAAAATGCAATTTGTGCTTCTGAAACCACACTTCCAATTTTGTCTGGTTGATTGATTTAGGTCTCTGCTTCCTCTCAACTCCTCGGAGAGTTCCTCTATCTTTACAGAGCCCCCCACTCCCATTCTCACCACCTATCCCTCTTACCTGCTGCATTCCCAGCACCTGGAAGGGTACCTAGCAAAAGTGAGTCTCAACAAATATATGTTGAATTAGGAATGAACAAATGAATGGGTGAATACAGTTGAGATGGAACAGATCCAGCAAGGTTGAGTTTTTGCCCATGTTAGCTGCCCATATGGAAATATTCATCAATGTCCTGGAGATGTGACTTAACTGCCTACTTTTGGAAGCAATCTCTTTCCAGGGAATCTCTAACCATCTGGCTGTTTAGGCAGTTTAACATGACACATGTTAAAATTTTAGCTCTAGAAAAAATTTAAAGATGAGGATTATATTTCAGAAGGAATTAGTTCACATAAAGCAGTGTTTATAGCTAAAAAACAGAGTTTTTTTTTTAACATCTATTCCTCAATCTATTAGTACCATGGCAGCAAAGGCACATTGCTTTGCAACACCAGTCACATATTTCAACAAGGAGAGATTTCATTTTAATGAATTATTACTTTCTTCAGTTATTAGATTAATTTATTCATTGATCTGATCAAATTCACATTTACAGTTTACATTGCAGGATCTCACCTACACACATTTTGTTTAAAGGAGCTCATGTTACTTGCTGGAGACAAATATGAAAACTACTTCTGCCTTAAATTGGATTGTTTCATCAACTGTATCATATGAAATATCTTTATAGGCAAATGTTTCAGGACAAAAAAACTTTAACAATTTCATCTTTTCAGCATGTTTGAAAACTTAAAGCTTCTTTCTTTTTTACTGATCATATAAAATGGATTTAGGAAAAAATAATTATAAAATTGAGCATTGTTTTTAACCATGAAATGAATTCCAAGCTTCTTATACCTGTGTGGAGGAAGGAAGGGCAGAGTTTACCATGTTTAGAATATCAGCACTAAGAACTAGGAAAAGAAGAGACTTGAAAGCACAAAGTTCCTCTGGCTACATTTTTAATGTTCAGACTCTGGTTCTTATATTTCATAGGATTTGGTCTTTTGTTTCCTCTATATGAACCCAACAAATCATCAGTAACAACTCAGTTTTATTTTAGTGCTTGACAGTCTAGAGAGCACTTTCATAAAAATTATCCAATTGGTTCCTCACAATTACCCAGTAAGACAGTTGTAATATTTATATATTTTTACATTCAACCAGTCTGAGGCTCAATGAATTCCACAATCAAGAACCAAAGCAAGGACATTTGACTCTGCAGTCCACCTTTTTTCCATTAAATCATACCGTTGTTTTGATTTCTAAGATTTAAAATTGTTCCAGTCATTTACCTAGCTGCTCTCTCAAGCTTCTTGTGTTCAGAGCAATACTGAATGAAAATTCTTCCTTACAATTGCCTGATGCTTCTAGCTACTAAAAAAGTATCACAACTCTATCTATCTGAAGTAATACAGTAGATCTTGGAAGTTTTTAATGCCTTGTTATCAGTAAAAAAGATAATTAATAAGGAAACCTGCAGGTATATTTATTCCTTCTCTCTGTCCTGACATTAAGTTGGATGCACCTAAAATCTCAGTTCCTAAACCAGAATAGTCAGTAATCTCAGAACAATAGAGGCTGTTGTTTTCACAGAGTGTTGAAAGGTTTTAGCTGGCTACCTTTCAGGCTGTTGACACATTAAATGTGGCTAGCATACATGATGTGTTTGGAGTTAATTTAAATGCATTTTATTCCTTGATTCAGTCATTTGTATAAATAGAAATTAATTGCAGAAAACCCAGGTATAGGAAGTTACTTCATAATGATTTCTAATGCTCTTTTTCATTCCTGTGAGCATTGTTCATCTAAGGTCAGCATGGCAGGAGACTTTCTAGTGCTTACTCACATCCACTTCTCCTCCTCTTCTGGGCTCACAGAATGCTGAACCTTCCCACCATGTGACTATTCCTGGATAATGGTTTATGAGAAGAAATGATGAAATAGCTAATTGCTGGTATGAGACCCTTCAGTGCTCTCTTCCTCTGCCTGAGCAACTAAGGAGACATCAAGCTCCAGATGGCATAGCTGCCAGATAGAGAGGCTTCATCACCAGGGTCTCCACTTGGAGTAGGACCTCCTGCCAAACCATGCAGGCCATGAAAGCAAGAGTGAGAAAGGAATTTTGAGGGGATCGGCTACTGAGATATTCTACCTTAATATCCAAAGGTTATGGTCAAAGGAGCATAGGAATTGGATTCAAAATCTGGATAACATCCCATTTAATCACTTTGTCAACTTGGAGAAGTCACACAATTTATTGTTTCATATTCTTCCTTTCTAAAGTAGAGATGATAAAATATTATCTATCGACTTGGAAGAGTGCCTATGAAAATCAAATTGCATAGTATAGGTTGAGTCACTCTGCAATTTATGTTCCTGAATGTGGTAACATATTTTTGATTCCTTTGAATTGTGGTTTTCTGATTAAAGGAATTTATCTTCCCAGTCTCCTTATTCCCTTCCTATAGAAAAAGTAGACAAGAAGACCAAAGTTAGAGTGTGGGAATGAACAGCATGCCTTTTTAAAAATTTTTAACTCTTTACTGTAATCATACTGAGGCTCAAGATTTCTTAGAATCAGATCTTCCAGACTCAAGTTCAATTCCATGACATTCAGTGTTTCAAATTGGTTTATATGGTTTTCCACTTTCACTAGCTTTGAACTTCAGAGAACCAAGACACTCCCTTACACTTCTTTTAGTACAATGTGGAGCACAAAGTAAACTAGGTGTTGAGAGAGCATCAAAGCATTTTTGGTGAGACCAAGATGGTAGAGTAGGAAAACCCTGAGCTCATCTCGCCCCATGGGTGCACCAAGATTACAACTCTTTACAGAGTAACTATTGACAGCGATGACATGAAGACTAGGAGAAAGAATTTTCCACAAAACAAAAAATATAAAGAAGGAACCACAGTGAGATGCATAGGAGGAGCAGAGATGTGTTCTATTTAAGACCCACATCCCCAGGTAGGTGACCACAAATGAGAGGATAACCACAATTGCAGAGGCTTTCTACAAGGACTGAGCAATTGGGCATCACATCAGCCCTCCAGCTCAAGAGTTCTGCACCAGGAAGTCAAGACAAGCTCTCAGAACATCTAACTGTGAAGGCCAGCAGAGCTTGCAAACAAGAGAGACAAAGGCTGTGGGAGACTCCACTCTTATAAGGCTCACACAAAATCTCACAGAGATTTTGGGTCCCAGAACAGAGACAGGCAGTCATTTGAAAGGAACCTTGTCAGACCCAACTGTTCATCTTGGACAGCCTCCCAGAGAGACAGGAGGCAACTGGGACTCCCCTGGGTATACAGATGCAAGTGGCAGCCATTTGGGGGAGCTCATTCTACCATGCAAACAATGATGATGACAAGCATCATTTTGGATTCCTCCCTCAGCCCATTAGTTCTGGGGGCTTACTCTCCCAACAGCAGACCAGTTAAATCACAAATAATCAAAGGAATGTAATTCAAAACCACAATGAGACATCACCTCACACCTGTCAGAAAGGCTATTATCAAAAGACAACAAATATCAAGCAAGTGTTGACGAAGGTATGGAGAAAGAGAACCCTCAGGCACTGTTGGTGGGCATGTAAATTGGTACAGACACTATAGAAAACAGTATGACGATTCCTCAAAATATAAACTAAAACTATCATACAATCCAGCAATACCAGTTCTGGACATTTTTTCTGAAGAAAACAAAGACACCAATTTGAAACAGTATATACACCTCTATGTTCATTGTGGTGTTATTTATGGGAGCCAAGATATGGAAATATCCTAAGTGCCCATCAATAATTAATGGATAAAGAAGATGTGGTATATATATATATATATATATATATGTGTGTGTGTGTGTGTGTGTGTGTGTGTATGTGTTTATATATATCCAAGATGTGATATACACAATGGAATATTACTGAACCATAAAAAGTGTGATATCTTGTTATTTGCAAC
>NW_006787800.1:84622-89766 GCF_000442215.2 Lipotes vexillifer
GAATGGACCCAGAGGGCATTATGCTAAGTGAAATAAGTCGGATGGAGAAAAATTAATACAGTATGATTTAATTTATATGCAGAATCTAAAAAACAAAACAAATGAACAAACAGAAAGAGACTCATAGATACAGAGAAGTAACTGGTAGTTGCCAAATGGGTAGCAGTGGGGAATGAGTGGAATAGGTGTGAGAGATTAAGAGCAACAAACTTCCAGATGTAAAATGAGTCAGGTAGATGTAATATACAGCATAGGAAATACAGTAATAATTTTGAAAAGTGACAAATGGTAATTAGACTAAACAGGGGTATCATCTTGTAGATGATACTCTCTTGTACACTTGAAACATAAGTAAGTCAATTATACTTCAATAAAAAAGAAAAAATTTTAAATATAAATAAATGACAAAGAAATATATAGGTAAGTAAAAAGAGAGTATTAAGTCAGTTTATACTATTCCTTGGATTCTTAAACACAATTACCCAGTCTAGCAAAGCAAGAAGACCAGCAAGACCAGTAAGTACTCCTTGTGTATCTCCTTTACTGAGTGAACAGGCACAGCCGAGAAGAGAAACAGGCATAGAAGTAACTTTCCAAATTTGAGGCATGAAATTTGACCATGGTTTGAGTCCTCCAAATATAAGATATAATGGGGATATGGTGTAACTCTTCAAGCTCTCATCTAATCCTCTCTCCATTGAAGAAACAAAAACAGTGCGGTCATTAGAGAAACACTCTAGGTAGTAATTAAAAGCAGGCTCTCTGAAGCCAGGCTGAATTCCAGCTCCACTACTTACCGAGTTACTCTGAGCATGTAACTTCTTCATGCCTCAGATTTTTCATCTATAAAGTAGGTATAATAATGGTACATAGCTCATACATTTGTTTTGAAAATTAATCTATGTAAAGTGTTTTGAAAAAGTCCAACACTATAAGACTTACTTATTGTTGTCTCCTTTTAATCAAACTCCAAGTTATTCTAACAAAAAATGAAAAGAATTGGATGCTGTAAAAGGTGGGAAGAGTTTTGGGGAAGACAGAAGAATGAATTTTTGAGAAACTTTCATGAACAACTGAAGCAATAGAAGATGACTAAAGATGTTAGGAACATTTTATTATTTTATGACTGACAAATCTATAGGACTCTTCAATCTTTTGGGCTCAGATTTGCATTTCTTTCCATGGAACACATTTGGGTGAACCGATGGTTCATGTCTAAACTGAAATCTAATCTGCCACAAAACTATTGCTTTCCTTATCTCTGATAAAATCTAAGTGCTTTCCTGGTTCCTTAAATATGGGAATTCAGTGTCATTTTTTGGATCCTACATATCTCCCTCTTTCAAGCCCAATCAGTGGCAAATCCTGGTCAAATATGTTCACAGGTGTCTTTACCACTTCCTCTCTTTTACCATTTCACAACTCTGGGTCCTCACCTTCCTGCTACTGCATTGCTTGAGGCTTCCCAGCAGGTGCTGCTACCAGCAACCCTCACCTCACCCTTGCTAGAGTACAAGAGAAGAGATGGGTTTTATTTTTCCTTCCAAGGGTACAGATTTCAGAAAATAGCATTTGAGTTCACTTCTACCACTAAAAGTAACCAAGTGGTAGTTTTATTCCTAATGTGATAAGCCACATATGAATTTAAAGAATAGTAATGCCTCACTTTACATATACATACAGAAACTGATAGAATGGCACACATACATAAGTATGTTTTATATATGTATATGTATAGGTATATAATGGGGCATTGCTGATATAGATATACATATAGATATAGGTATATCTGTCTTTTCCTTCTTAGAAGCTACAACGATTCTTCACCAGTAGCTGTTCATACTAGCATGAACATGGATGTTAGTCGTGAGTTCAGGTCCAGCAAGTAATTCCTGACTTTCAGATCACTATGCAACTGAAGAATACTTTGAAATGAATATCATATTTTTACTTTGAACATTTGTTACTTCTGACTTGATGCATACCCATTCTGAATTTTATAAGAACCTCCATAGTGAGTGTATATGTGTGTATATAGCCCCCTACACACATACACATGCAAGGAAAGAAAGCAAGTGAGAAGAAGATGCCTGTCAACTTCAATTCTGTATGCATAAAAATGCATGAGAGAAGGGACTCAAAATGTAGGGGCAAAAAGACAGGAAATGTCAAGCTTGATAGGTCATGCTGAGGGGAAAAATGTACTCAAAAAATGTTCTACCATTTAATGTACTGGTATTAATTTGATTTTATATTCAACAAGAATATATTGTGTATATCCATGATCATATCTGGATAGTTATTCTACCAAGCTAAGACTTCTGTTGCTCAGTGGAGCTCAGCATTTCAAGGCTGTTAATCTCTGCTTGTCATTCATGCCAGTTTTGGTGTGTGTTTTTTTGTAGTACAGGTTTTCTTTTTACATATACAAGACACATTAATCCATTAAATTTCAGGATACAGTACAAAAAATAAAATTCAACAAATTCATCTGACAATGCTGTTCACATTCATGATGCCATTTTTTGTTGTTGGTGGTTTGTTTCCTAATAATAAAGGAGGAGACTTAAGGCTGTTGGGCTGATATATATTTGGGGGTCCCCCCTCCCCTCCTCACCCAAACACCACCAGGGTGAACAGGAGGAGGAAAAGGGAGGGCAGGACCCACAGCAAAGTTTCATAATCTTGAATCCAATGGGTGAAGAGGAGAGGAAAGGAGGGGAAAAAAAGGAGAAAATACAAATCCTATAATACATACAACAGAGTGGGGATGGTACAGACATGAAGCTGAGGCATGGGGTGGGCCGCTGGGGGTGGGTGCAGCAGAACCCCCCACACATTCCTTTCTCTCTTTAATGCTGTTTCCATAGTTACCAGGCTGAGAAGCCCTCTCAGAAGATGAGACCAGGAGAAGAGAGTCAGGGACTCAGTTGGCCCCCCAGCTGTAGCTGTTGTAGGCAGACTTGCTGGTCTGGGGCTTCTGTGGGATGGAGCTCGTCTGGTTACATTGCCCACTACTTGTGTGGCCATCCTGCTGCACATTATGGTGAAGGATCTGAGAATGAGGCTGCTGATGGGGGGTCAGAATGTGCCTAAAGGGAGCAGGTGGGTAGGCAGCAGCTGTGGCCAGATTGATGCCCCCCTTTTCCTAGGGCTGAAGGCAAGTTGAAGGAGGCAGCAGGAGTACTGGAATGAAAACCTTGTTTCTCAAAGGCCTGCTGCGTTTTGGAGTACACAGAACCTGAAATATCTGGCACACCTGTGTTACTGGAGGTGACTGATACACCAGTGTCGTAGCCATGAGACCCATATCCACTTGGCTGTTGGAAAAGGGTGGCTGATGCATTCACACTGACATTCACACCATGCTTCTTGGAAGAGGTAAGAGTCACAGGGAACACAGCAGGCCCATACTGGAAGGTGCTGGGGAGGTCCGGAACCCCTGTGTAGTATGGCAGGCTGTTGTAACTGTAGCCAGGATGCAGCACCAGGTTCAGGAATGTCTGCGGCATGGTGTAGTGAGTCTGTGTCTGGTTCTGCTGGGGCTGGGCTAAGATTTTGGCTGGGGCTGGGGACGAGGCATCCCCATGGCCACACTTTGTGAGGTCACCAGAATAAGTGTTGCTGGCCAGGCTACCATGCCTCCCAGTCAGCGGAGTGGTGGGTGTGGGAAATGGGAGGCTGTAGTAATCCAATGGAAATCTTGTCTGAAGCATCTGCAGGTCATCATAACCATATACTTGTGGCGGGTAGGCATGTAACAGCCCTGGAGCCATAATATATGGATTAGGCAACAACAGCAGGACCCCAGGAGGGAGGTTGGGAGGAGCTTTTCCTGAAGTCGTAGCAACTGAGCTTCAAGTGGAGGCTATGATGGTAGGGTTGCTGCCTAGACTGAGGCCCAAGCTCCTGCCACTATTGAGACTGGAAGAAACACTGACCACTGGAGCAGAGACTGTGCTGCATGTGGTGGAGAAAGTGCTGGAGGAAGAATGAAGATTTGCCTCACTCTCTATGCTTGTGTGCAAAAGAGTGGATGTCGAAGTCCTCCCAGAAGATGTTGATGACGAAAGCGTATTCTGCTGAGTAGATAACTTGCTGCCGTGTTGTGTGCTGGTAGTATTTGGAATCTCCTCATTGTGGCTCAAGCCACCCAAGGAGGATGAGTGCTGATTGGCTGTCATCAGTAAGGAAGTTGCAGATACCGTTTCACTGAGAGGGGGGATGCTAGAAGTGGAAGGTGCAGACCCTGTAGCACCTTCAACAGATTATGTGTTCTGCAACTGCGTGGGCTGCACAGAACTGAAGCCATTCTTTGCCTGAGTCAAGTCCTTTTGGGGTGATGAAGAGATGGAGCTGGGTTACCACTGAGTCTGTGTGGATCACTGTTCATATAGAGGGCCCTGAGCATTATTTTGGGAGGTATAGGTTGTCGACTGAATTGGGCCACTCTGATAACTGGACTCCTGGTTAGATGAAATTGTGGATGAAGATTCACTGGCCGTGCTGGTATAGAGGCTACTTGGAGCCTGGCTTGAAGAGGTGCTCGTGGTGGGGGTGGACTCATAATCAGAAAGGACAGACTCTGACCCAAACTGCAATGCCCCAAACTGCAGGCAGAGCCCTGAGATATGTGCTGAGCCAGGCATCTCAACAGCCAGAGCAGGAATCTTAGAAGTCACGGAGGCTTTTTTCTTCTGCTGTTTCAGTTTTTACTGATCTGGCTGAGGACTGGAGGATTGGCTGCCTGAAGACCCAGGAGACATTTGAGGAGTTGAGGTGGATTTGCTTGGCAGAGGAGAACACAGGTTGGGGGAGGGGGAGGTGCAACAGTGGAGGTAGACACTGTGGGTGGCTTCTCCTGAAGGAACACCTCCATCACAGTTGAAGACGGGGTGAAGGGCTGGCGCTTTGTAAAGTGGCTGTGCACTGTTGAATCATTTGGGTTCTTCAAATCATACTGCATCAGCGATAGGGATTGTGTGGTGGAGCCCATGTCCCAAGAGGAGGTGGTGGTTGTTCCAGATTGAGAATGCTGAGCTGCCAACTGAGCCAGGGCCTGAGCAGTCTTGAATTGCTCCAAGAACTGGGAGCCTGTGGTGATTCCGCCTTTAGCTTCACTGACATCACCAACTTCTTTCCCT
>NW_006787800.1:89850-109951 GCF_000442215.2 Lipotes vexillifer
CTTTCCCTAACATGCTCACCATACTGTGATGAGAAAACATGTTTCCTGAAGCAGGCTGCGATATGGAGCTCTGCTTCGAGTTACTGAACACCAGAGGCTGGAGAAGAGAAGGAGACTGAGATGGATCCAGATTAGATGAATCATTCCCCATTGAAGGCAGTGTCTTCCTCAACAGAGCAGCAAGGTCAATTCT
This sequence comes from Lipotes vexillifer, assembly GCF_000442215.2. Lineage (NCBI taxonomy): Eukaryota > Metazoa > Chordata > Mammalia > Artiodactyla > Lipotidae > Lipotes > Lipotes vexillifer. Next base: position 90,044 of record NW_006787800.1, read on the forward strand.
CTGAGCAGCAGTGATTGTCACATTCTCCACAGGCAGATGCTCTGACAACACATTAGAGGCAGTGAAAATCTTGGTCTCGGAAAGATCTTCATTCCCGTCTTCAGTTTCCCACTCCTCTGTTGCAGTCCTCTATGCACTCATCCCATCATCGGGTTCAAAGTGGCCAGTGTTGTTCTATACATTGCAGCTGTTATTGACATAGTTATCAGTATTTGCTGGCTCTGCATAATCAGCTAGATTAAAGGTTCCCATTCCTTGAGCAGAAAACCTTCCTCACCACCTACCAGAGTCACCTCTGCCTCGGCCACGACCTCTTCTGCCTCTTTCTGTGCCTCTTCGAGGCCCTCCACTCTTGGTGCCATCTAACCCATTTTCCTGACCTTGAAACTCTCATCCATGGCTAGCACCTCTCCCCCGTCTTGGTGGCCCACCACGTCGCCGACTATAGTCTCTGTCCCAGTCTCGATTTTCTTTGCCCTCCTCGTTGGATTCCGTTTGGCCACCATACTTCTGTCCTGAGACTCCCTTCTTATTCCCAACCATCTCCCAGGAATGTATATCTGGGTTTCCTTCCAGCAGTACATTGATGGCTCTGTTGACATCTCCATTGCAGTCATGCAAAGCAATGACACATTCATCCTGGTTCTTGCCTGTGATATCAATCAGTTGTTTCACCTTTTCCTCAAAGCCAGCATCATTATGGTCCAAAATCATCTGTGCAAGTCGAATTTGCTCCTCAGTGGCCCAGGGCCGCTGCTTGTGCTGTGTCTAGTTTTGCTTTTCAGGTCGTTCCCAGTTTCCTCGGGCTCGGTTAGTGCCCACCCATGTCATCATTTACAGTATATACGGATAACAATATTTACAATGTAGAATATTCAGTCTCCTCCTCATGCCAGTTTTTAAAGAATTGTTTGAATGTAACTGCACAACATGCTGTTTTGTCCCCTAGTGTTGTCCCAAAGTCTTTTGTGACTGAAAAGCTATGGTGATCATGGACCTGTGGTATCTAGGTAAAAGCCTGCTTTTCTCCCCTAAAGGATGAGTCAGGAAAATCAATTGCACCCAAACATAAAGCAATACATCTCCAAACACTCTTCTGTCTGATTCTTCTCACGAGCGTAACATAAATGAGAGATACAAGGAGTTGGTCTGCATCCGGACTCCCTCTCATTACCCCTCAGCCACTTCCTTCCTTCCCTCACAGGTGAGAGCTGACTCATCTGTAAGGGGCGTGCAAGTGGAGCACCTCGACTTTGAATGACTGTTCACACCTAACTTCCCCAGCAACATTTAATTTTAATGTGCTTCCTTGTTTGTGATGCTCCTCTGGTGTCATCTGTGGTTAACCCACTCCAAGGGTGGCATGCATAGTGGGTCAATATTCCCCTTTCGTGTGCCTATAACACAAAGATAATCAATAACTATATTGTTTCCCACTTAGTCCAGACATCTTTAGAATTCTCAATACAATTGCATGTCAGGTGAACTTCATCAGTCAATCAGGGCTAAAACCTACTTGCTATGCCTAGGTTACTCATTTTCATTTAAAATATGTGTATTGTGGGCTTCCCTGGTGGCGCAGTGGTTGAGAGTCCGCCTGCCGATGCAGGGGACACGGGTTTGTGCCCCGGTCTGGGGGGATCCCATGTGCCGCGGAGCGGCTGGGCCCGTGAGCCATGGCCGCTGGGCCTGCGCGTCCGGAGCCTGTGCTCCGCGGCGGGAGGGGCCGCGGCGGTGAAAGGGCCCCGTACTGCAAAAAAAAAAAAAAAAAAAAAAAATGTGTATTGTAAAAAAGAGTTCAGGCGACAAAATGATGGATCTCAAATTTATTTTTATGAGTATTCCTCATTAAATTATCAATAACCACAAAAATATATGTATGTATGTGTGTATATATACATATATATTTATTAACAAGACTCATCCTTAGGACCGTCATTGGCTTTTGTATATGTTTACTCAAAAATATTATGAAATGAAAATGCTATCAGATTATTAATTTTATTCAAGAGACTGTTAAACAAGTTTAAAAAATAGCCACAAATACATGTGCAAGTTATGTTATTTATTAAGTCTACAGAAGAACATGGTAGAGTGTGTAGATTTATTCTTTCCTCTATGCTCCCCAAAGTCACCATACTTAGGTCGATTGTAATGCTTGCCACATTGTTTTGAAACCACTTCCTTTCTTATTTCACCGACTAACTCCTTTGAAACAGGAGAGCCTGGCTTCTCTTTGCATCCTGTGATAACTTATTGAAATAAATGATTGAATGAATAAATGATTCTATTTTTTTAACAAGTGGTGTTATATTATTCTGTTGTCATGAGACTAACTCTATTCTTAGTGCTTCCAAACCATGTTACTATTCTTATCTCAGTGAAATTTTGTTCAATGACTGATTTCAAATGTATATTTCACCTTAAGAAAATTTCCTTTTTTTTTTTTGGCTTGCTGAAATAGTAAATAAACTGACATAAGTGTTAGTTCTCTGAATGAGTCATTTTAATGTTACTAATTAGTTTAAATGGTGAAATTAATATTTAAGAGCTATAATCCTTAAAACTATATAAGTAACTAAATCAGCTTTGAAGGCTGTAAATATTTTAATACTCACACAAAAATGTTAACTTGCAATCATCTTAGAAAAAGTTTAAAATCCATTTCCAACAAATCATATTATCTTTGAAACTACTGAGAAACATTTGGAACTTGAATTTTTTTAAATAAATTATATTTATAATTCTCTGTACAACCCAAATACATTACCACGATGGGAAAAGTCTGAAGCCAGAGTCTTACAAAAGGTGAATTACTGTGCCTTTATTATCAATAATAATATATGTAAAATGACTCACAGTCCATCCTTAAAGCTTTGGATTCTTTGATATCATCAAAGTAGAGATTTTTAACTGCAGAAAATGCTGACATGACATTAGATATACTAGAAGCCATTCCTTAAAATTCGTTGATTAATCGTGTGGTGCTAGATGTTCCAAATCAACTTCACTCTTCTTGAATCCTCAGCTTAAACTCACAACTTGAATCTTATTTTGCATTTTGAAATTGAGCTAACACTGGTCCTTTCCACTTCCTCCTTCGGTGTCTAGAATTTGTTAAATCCTGATGGTTATGGTTCAGGAACCTCAAGGATATTCCTTTTGTACCTGAAGATTTGTCCAAGTCAGAGATGCTCTCTTTAAGAAAGTAACTGACCTGGCATATTTTTGTAAAGAATATATTTAATAACACAAAATGTCCAAGTCATTCTTCTGGATGGTGGGATTCTAGGTGATTTTAAATTTTTTTCTTTTTTCTTGACATTTTCCAAATTTTGTGATATGAACCTCAGTAATTGTATAAGAAAAATTAAAGTTAGTTCATAATATCTGTAGATATAAATAAAGAGGAAAATTTACAATAGTGCTAAGAGTATCTGTACTTACTCTACACCAGATGCTCAACTCAATTATTTCTGATGGAGTGGATACAATTTTTCAAAAGAAAAGTAGTATTTATACTATTACTTTTGATGTAGTAGCAGTGATGCTGTGTGTTGTCATGGTAGGGTGGGGGTTAATAAAGCAAGGAAAAAAGAAACACAAAGTATATTGAAAACCCCTGGGGTCTGAGGGGAGCATGGATCTTTAAGGATGAGGCTGGATTTTAACGCCATGGTCTAGAGACCCGAGAAGAATGTTTGTCTTTTCCCTAAAGGAAATGCTATGTTATTGAAATATTGTAGCAGGTAATTGATACCACTAGATTTTCACTTTATTTTTTTTAACATCTTTATTGGAGTATAATTGCCTTAATGGTGTGTTAGTTTCTGCTTTATAACACAGTGAATCAGCTAGACATATACATATATCCCCATATACCCTCACTCTTACATCTCCCTCCCACCCACCCTCCTTTCCCAACCCTCCGGCTGGACACAAAGCACAGAGGTGATCTCCCTGTGTTATGTGGCTACTTCCCACTAGCTATCTATTTTACATTTGGTAGTGTATATATGTCCATTCCACTCCCTCGTTTCACTCCAGCTTACCCTTCCCCTTCCCCATGTCCTCAAATCCATTCTCTACGTCTGTGTTTTTATTCTTGTCCTGCCCCTAGGATCTTAAAAACCATTTTTTCTAAAATTCCATATATATGTGTTAGCATACGGTATTTTTTTTCTCTTTCTGACTTACTTCACTCTGTATGACAGTCTCTAGGTCCATCCATCTCACTATAAATAACTCAATTTTGTTTCTTTTTATGGCAGAGTAATATCCCATTGTATATATGTGCCACATCTTCTTAATCCATTTGTCTGTCAATGTACACATAGGTTGTTTCCATGTCCTGGCTATTGTAAATAGTCCTTCAATGAACACTGTGGTACATGACTCTTTTTGAATTATGGTTTTCTCAGGGAATATGCCCAGTAGTGGGATTGCTGGGTCATATGGTAGTTCTATTTCTAGTTTTTTAAGGAATCTCCATACTGTTCTTTATAGTGGCTGTATCAATTTACATTCCCACCAACAGTGCAAGATGGTTTCCTTTTCTCCACACCCTCTCCAGCATTTATTGTTTGTAGATATTTTGATGATGGTCATTCTGACTGGTGTGAGGTGATACCTCATTGTAGTTTTGATTTGCATTTCTCTGATGATTAGTGATATTGAGCATACTTTCATGTGTTTGTTGGCAATCTGTATATCTTTTTTGGAGAAATGTCTATTTAGGTCTTCTGCCCATTTTTGGATTGGGTTGTTTGTTTTTTTGATATTGAGCTGTATGAGTTGCTTGTAAATTTTGGAGATTAATCCTTTGTCAGTTGCTTCATTAGCAGATATTTTCTCCCATTCTGAGGGTTGTCTTTTCATCTTTTTTATGTTTTCCTTTGCTGTGCAAAAGCTTTTAAGTTTCATTAGGTCCCATTTCCTTATTTTTGTTTTTATTTCCATTTCTCTAGGAGGTGGGTCAAAAAGGATCTTGCTGTGATTAATGTATTAGAATGTGCTATGATTTTCTCTAAGAGTTTTATAGTGTCTGGCCTTAAACTTAGGGCTTTAATCCATTTCAAGTTTATTTTTGTGTATGGCATTAGGGAGTGTTCTAATTTCATTCTTTTACATGTTGCTGTCCAGTTTTCCCAGCATCACTTATTGAAGAAGCTTTTTCCATTGTATATTCTTACATCCTTTATCAAAAATAAGGTGACCAATGTGTGTGGATTTATCTCTGAGATTTCTATCCTGTTCCATTGATCGATATTTCTGATTTTGTGCCAGTACCATACTGACTTGGTTACTGTAGCTTTGTAGTATAGTCTGAAGTCCGGGAGCCTGATTCCTCCAGCTCCTTTTTTCTTTCTCAAGACTGCTTTGGCTATTTGGGGTATTTTGTGTTTCCATACAAATTGTGAAAATTTTTGTTCTAGTTCTGTAAAAAATGCCATTGTAGTTTGACAGGGATTGCATTGAATCTGTGGATTACTTTGGGTAGTATAGACATTTTCACAATGTTGATTCTTCCAATCCAAGAACATGGCATATCTCTCCATCTGTTTGTATCATCTTTAATTTCTTTCATCTCTGTCTTATAATTTTCTGCATACAGGTCTTTTGTCTCCTTAGGTAGGTTTATTCCTAGTATTTTATCCTTTTTGTTGCAGTGGTAAATGGGAGTGTTTCCTAATTTCTCTTTCAGATTTTTCATCATTATTTATAGGAACGCAAGAGATTTCTGTGCATTAATTTTATATCCTGCTACTTTACCAAATACATTGATTAGCTCTAGTAGTTTTCTGGGAGCATCTTTAGGATCCTCTATGTATAGTATCATGTCATCTGAAAACAGTGACAGCTTTACTTCTTTTCTGATATGGATTCCTTTTATTTCTTTTTCTTCTCTGATGGCTGTGGCTAAAACTTGCAAAACTATGTTGAATAATAGTGGTGAGAGTGGGCAACCTTGTCTTCTTCCTGATCTTAAAGGAAATGGTTTCAGTTTTTCACCATTGAGAATGATGTTGGCTGTGGGTTTGTCCTACATGGCCTTTATTAAGTTGAGGCAAGTTCCCTCTATGCCTACTTTCTGGAGGGTTTTTATCATAAATTGGTGTTGAATTTTGTCAGAAGGTTTTTCTGCATCTATTGAGATGATCACATGGTTTTTATCCTTCAGTTTGTTAATATGGTTTATCACATTGATTGATTTGCATATATTGAAGAATCCTTGCATTCCTGGGATAAACCCCACTTGATCATGGTGTATGACTTTCTAATGTGCTGTTGGATTCTGTTTGCTAGTATTTTGTTGAGGATTTTTGCATCTATGTTCATCTGTGATATTGGCCAGTAGTTTTCTTTCTTTCTTTTAGTGTGGTTTTGGTATCAGGGCAATGGTGGCCTTGTAGAATGCGTTTGGGAGTGTTCTTCCCTCTGCTATATTTTGGAAGAGTTTGAGAAGGTTAGTTCTTTGCTCTTCTCTAAATGTTTGATAGAATTCTCCTGTGAAGCCATCTGGTCCTGGGCTTTTGTTGGAAGATTTTTAATCACAGTGTCAATTGCAGTGCTTGTGATTTGTCTGTTTATATTTTCTATTTCTTCTTAGTTTAGTCTTGGAAGGTTGTGCTTTTCTAAGAATTTGTCCATTTCTTCCAGGTTGTCCATTTTATTCGCATATAGTTGCTTGTAGTTATCTCTCATGATCCATTGTATTCCTGCAGTGTCAGTTGTTACTTCTCCATTTTCAATTCTATGGATTTGAGTCTCCTGCCTTTTTTTCTTGATGAGTTTGGCTAATGATTTATCAATTTTGTTTATCTTCTCAATGAATCAGCTTTTAGTTTTATTGATCTTTGCTATTGCTTCCTTCATTCCTTTTTCATTTATTTCTGATCTGATCTTTATGATTTCTTTCCTTCTTCTAACTTTGGGTTTTTTTGTTCTTCTTTCTCTAATTGCTTTAGGTGTACATTTAGGTTGTTTATTTGAGATGTTTCTTGTTTTTGGAGGAAGGATTTTATTGCTACAAACGTCCCTCTTAGAACTGCTTTTGCTCCATCCCATAGGTTTTGGGTCATTGTGTTTTCATTGTCATTTGTTTCTAGGTATTTTTTGATTTCTTCTTTGATTTATTCAGTGATCTCTTGGTTATTTACTAGTGTATTGTCTACCCTCCATGTGTTTGTATTTTTTACGTTTTTTTCCCTGTAATTGATATCTAGTCTCATAGTGTTGTGATTGGGAAAGATATTTGATAAGATTTCAATTTTCTTAAATTTACCAAGCCTTGATTCGTGACCCAAGGTATGCTCTATCCTGGAGAATGTTCCATGAGCACTTGAGAAGATAGTGTATTCTGTTGTTTTTGGATGGAATGTCCTGTAAATATCAATTAAGTCCATCTTGTTTAATGTATCATTAAAGTTTATGTTTCCTTATTTATTTTCATTTTGGATGATCTGTCCATTGGTGAAAGTGGGGAGTTAAAATCCCATACTATGATTTTGTTACTTTCGATTTCCCCTTTTATGGCTGCTAGTTTTTGCCTTATGTATTGAGGTGCTCCTATGTTGGGTGCATAAAATTTACAATTGTTATATCTTCTTTTTGGATTGATCCCTTAATCATTATGTAGTGTCCTTCTTTGTCTTTTGTAATAGTCTTTATTTTAGAATCTATTTTGTCTGATATGAGAATTGCTACTCTGGATTTCTTTTGATTTCTATTTGCATGGAATATCTTTTTCCATGCTCTCACTTTCAGTCTTTATGTGTCCCTAGGTCTGAAGTGGGTCTCTTGTAGACAGCATATATATGGGTCTTGTTTTTGTATCCATTCAGCCAATCTGTGTCTTTTGGTGGGAGCATTTAGTCCATTTACATTTAAGGTAATTATCGATATGTATGTTCCTATTCCCATTTTCTGAATTGTTTTGGGTTCGTTATTATAGGACTTTTCCTTCTCTTGTGATTTTGTCTAGAGAAGTTCCTTTAGCATTTGTTGTAAAGCTGGTTTGGTGGTGCTGAACTCTCTCAGCTTTTGCTTGTCTGTAAAGGTTTTAATTTCTCCATCAAATCTGAATGAGATCCTTGCTGGGTAGAGTAATCTTGATTGCAGATTTTTCTCCTTCATCACTTTCAGTATGTCCTGCCACTCCCTTCTGCCTTGCAGAGTTTCTGCTGAAAAATCAGCTGTTAACCTTATGGGGATTCACTTGTATGTTATTTGTTGTTTTTCCCTTGCTGCTTTTAATATTTTTTCTTTGTATTTAATTTTTGATAGTTTGATTAATATGTGTCTTGCCTTGTTTCTCCTTGTATTTATCCTGTATGGGACTCTCTGACCTTCCTCAACTTGATTGACTATTTCATTTCCCATATTAGGAAAGTTTTCAACTATAAATCTTCAAATATTTTCTCAGTTCCTTTCTTTTTCTCTTCTTCTTCTGGGACCCCTATAATTCGAATGTTGGTGCATTTAATGTTGTCCTAGAAGTCTGAGACTGTCCTAAATTCTTTTCATTCTTTTTTTTTTTTCTATTCTTCTCTGTGGTAGTTATTTCCACTATTTTATCTTCCAGGTTACTTATCCATTCTTATGCCTCAATTATTCTGCTATTGATTCCTTCTAGAGAATTTTAAATTTCATTTATTGTGTTGTCCATTGTTGTTTGTTGGCTCTTTAATTCTTCGATGTCCCTGTTAAACATTTCTTGTATATTCTCCTTTCTATTTCCACGATATTGGATCATTGTTACTATCATTACTCTGAATTTTTTTTCAGGTAGACTGCCTATTTCCTCTTCATTTATTTCATCTGATGGGTTTTTACTTTATTCCTTCGTCTGCTGTGTGTTTCTCTGTTTTCTCATTTTTCTTAACTTACTATGTTTGAGGTCTCCTTTTTGCAGGCTGCAGGTTCGTAGTTCCCATTGTTTTTGGTGTCATCCCCCAGTGGCTAAGGCTGGTTTAGTGGGTTATGTAGGCTTCCTGGTGGAGGGGACTGGTGCCTGTGTTCTGGTGGATGAGGCTGGATCTTGTCTTTCTGGTGGGCAGGACTACATCCTGTGGTGTGTTTGCAGTGCCTGTGACCTTATTGTGATTTTAGGCAGACTCTCTGTTAATGGGTGGGTTTGTGTTCCTGGCTTGCTAGTTGTTTGCATAGGGTTTCCAGCACTGTAGCTGGTCATTGAGTGGAGCTGGGCCTTAGCGGTGAGATGGAGACCTCTGGGAGAGCTTTTTCCATTTGATATTACTTAGAACTAGGAGGTCTCTGGTGGGCCAATGTCCTGAACCCAGGTCTCCCACATCAGAGGCACAGGCCTGACACCTGGCGGGAGCATGAAGACCCTGTCAGCCACATGGCTCAGAGGAAAAGGGAGAAAGGAAGGAAGGAAGAAAGAAAGAAAGAAAGAAAGAAAGAAAGAAAGAAAGAAAGAAAGAAAGGAAGGAAGGAAGGAAGAAAGAAAAGAAAGAAAAGAAAGTTTTTAAAAGAAAAAATTTAAAAATTTACTAAAAATTAAAAAGAAATTTAAAGTATTTAAAAAATTTAAAACGAACAGACAGAACCTTAGGACAAATGGTAAAAGCAAAGCTATATAGACAAAAATCAGAGAAAGAAACATACACGTCCACACTCACAAAAAGTGAAAAAGGAAAAAGAAAAAAAAAATATAAAAGGAAGACAGCAACCAAATCAATAAACAAATATACCAATGATAATAAATGCTAAATACTAAACTAAGATAAACATAAAACCAGAAACAAATTAGATGCAGAAAGCAAACCCCAAGTCTACAGTTGCTCCCAAAGTCCACTGCCTCAATTTTGGGAGGATTCGTTGTCTATTCAGGTATTCCACAGATACAGCATACATCAAGTTGATTGTGGAGATTTAATCCTCTGCTCCTGAAGCTGCTGGGAGAAATTTCCCTTTCTCTTCTTTGTTCACACAGCTCCCAGGGTTCAGCTTTGGATTTGGCCCTGCCTCTGCATGTAGGTCACCTGAGGGCGTCTGTTCCTGCCCAGACAGGAGGGGGTTAAAGGAGCAGCTGATTCGGGGGCTCTGGCTCACTCAGGCCAGGGGGAGGGAGGGGTTCGGATGTGGGGCAAGGCTGTGGCAGCAGAGGTCCACATGATGTTGCAACAGCCTGAGGCACACTGTGTGTTTTCCTGGAGAAGTTGTCCCTGGATCACAGGACCCTGCCAGTGGCAGGCTGCACAGGTTCCCGGGAGGGGAGGTGTGTGGATAGTGACCTGTGCTTGCACACAGGCTTCTTGGTGGCTGCAGCAGCAGCCTTAGCATCTCATGCCTGTCTCTGGTGTCCACACTGATAGCCGCGGCTTGTGCATGTCTCTGGAGCTCCTTTAGGCGGTGTTCTGATCCCCTTTCCTCCCGCACCCCGAAACAATGGTCTGTTGCCTCTAAGGCAGTTCCAGACTTTTTCCCAGACTACCTCCTGGCAAGCTGTGGCCCACAAGCTTCAGGCTGTGTTCATGCAGTCAACCCCAGTCCTCTCCCTGGGATCTGATCTCCGAAGCTGGAGCCTCAGCTCCCAGCCCCTGCCCACCCGGGCAGGTGAGCAGATAAGCCTCTCAGGCTGGTGAGTGCTGGTCAGCACTGATCCTTTGTGTGGGAATGTCTCCACTTTTCCTTCTACACCTCTATTGCTGCACTCTCTTCCACGGCTCCGATGCTTCCCCCACCCCACAATGCCCCTTCCCCACCAGTGAAGGGGCTTCCTAGTATGTGGAAACCTTTCCTCCTTCACAGCTCCTTCCCAGAGGTGCAGGTCCTGTCCCTATTTTTTTGTCTCTGTTTTTTCTTTTTTCTTTTGCCCTACCCAGGTATGTGGGGAGTTTCTTACCTTTTGGGAAGTCTGAGGTCTTCTGCCAGTGTTCAGTAGGTGTTCTGTAGGAGTTGTTCCACATGTAGGTGTATTTCTGATGTATTTGTGGGGAGGAAGGTGATCTCCATGTCTTACTCCTCCACATCTTGAAAGTCTCCCCCTAGATTTTCACTTTCAATGTATCATTCTGACTGCAACATGGGAAATGAACAGAAAGGAGAGAAGAGTGGATAAAGAAGACCTGTGGCCCAGGTGGCCTATGATGATGGCTTTGAAAGAAATAGAAATGTATCCAGAAGTATACTGGAGATGAGATTTATAGAATCTGGTGTTGGGATGCTTATTGGAAATAAAAGAGAAAAAGATGAAAAGAACATTACCAAGTCTCCTGCTGGTACAAGGGGCTACACGGTGGTGATGTTTGCCACAATGGAACATTGGAAGGGGATCAACATTGGGAGCAAAGATTGCAAAGTATGTGTTAGCCACACTGAATGTGTGTTGCCTTTGAGATTCACAAATGAAGAGGTCAAGCAGGAAGTTAAATGTAGAGATCCACAAATGAGAGACCTATCTTGGATTAGAGATCAAAATGTGTAAGTCACAAACATAGGTCAGTGCCTCTGGCATAAATGAGTGTAAAAGAAGTGGTAGACAAGGTAAGGGGTTAAGCCTTACTTGAGTCTAACTCTGTGGACACCTAAAATGGGTTTGTTTCTTTGTCAATTTTTATTTTATAGTGGAATATAGTTGATTAACAATGTTGTATTAGTTTCAGGTGTACAGCAAAATGTTTCAGTTATACATATACATGTATCTATTCTTTTTCAAATTATTTTCCTACTTAGGTGATTACACTAGTGTTAATAAAATAATGACATGGCAGCATGAAACCCCACAATGGGTCCAGGAAAATACATGTGGGTTGGTATTACTAAAATACAATGTGAGAGAAAAGGAGTGGAAATAGATGTAGGTAAGTAGATTAATGAGTTACCATTAAAGCGAATTTGCTCTCAAACCAACTTGTATGGGAGTCTGAATGCCATCTGGCAGGAGGAGTGGAGCAGCTGAAGAATATTGGCAGAGAAGATGCATGACTATATTTGTGTTTTAGGTGGGACACACTGACTGGAGCTTAGAGGATGAATTTAAGAGCAAAAAGACAGGAATGAGGAAAACCTGAGAAGTGGCTCTTGCATATTTCTGGACAAGGTGCTGAGAGACGGAATAATTGAAATACAGAGAAAGCAGACTGAAAAATATTTAAGGCACAGCATGCTCATTTGTCAGAAATGGAGAGTGAAAAGGAAGAGTCTATGGCATGACTTGCAGGCTTCTAGTTTTGAAGATGAAACAGATTACAGTGCCATTTATGGAGGGTGGCACATTTGGGGAGGAGTTTCCATGTTGGACATGTTGAATAACTATGGGATAATCAAAAGACATGATTAAGCAACATTTAATACATGAGTGAGAAAACTTAGGACGTGATTTGAGCAGGAAATAAATACTTATGGGTCATCAGCTTATAAGCAGTTGTCAAAAGTAGGAGAGTTGATGAAATTGCATAATTAGTCTCAACAAAGCAGTGGGGCCAAGAAAGTTTACGAGGGAACATGGATTTTAAGGGTTAGGTGGAGAAAGAGATGGCCAAAATAAAAAAACAAAACAAAACAAAGATCAGAGTTGTTGAGGAGAACTATGAGAAATCAACACTTTCAGGAGCATGAGGTCAAGAATGTCAGATGCAGAAGAGGAGCTTTGGATCTGAAAGTGTGGTGCATAGGACACTAACATCTTTTTGAGGTGTTTCTAAGTCCCTTCATGATGATGTTATTCTATGAAATCAATAATAGGGAGTTCTAATATGCTATAGTGGTATAAACCCACTATACCTCATCCCTCCTGCTTGTTACAACTAAAAAAGAAAAATCTATAAAAATAAATAAGTTTAAACAAAAAACCTGAAACACCTACTACCTGGGTATTCCAAACAGTAAATAAGAACAGGCAAATTGTAGAAGGAAGTCAAAATTTGGAAGAGCAAATGACAAGAGAGTGAGTTTTCCATTTTCTTTTCTTTTGGGGCTTTATCCCAAGAGCAGGCACAAGTCACAGAGTGCCTTAGCAGCCGGGTGGCTAAAACCTGAATAGAAACTCCAGTTTCTGCACAGAGGAAACAGGAAATGAACCCCTGTGGATGGAGAGAGTGTAGAGAATAATTACAACATGTTCAATTGCTCTCTCATTAAAAAGAACACTTCTGAGATTTAGGTGACTGATTCTAATCCCTGGTTTGCTAATTTAGATCTGTTTGGTTCAAAGTCTTTTAGCATTTATGTTATCTTGTGGATAAAAATGGCTATCATGACACTTTCATGTTTCTCAAAACTGTGATGAATATCAACTATAGCAGTTTATTCAAGTGCTTTAATAGATCATAAATTTTTACTTAAATATGAATTATTGGTACTACTCAAATCTACATTTCTGTTGGTTTATCAATTCTGACACTTTTACAACGTGAGTCTATATTCCAGATATCATTTGAACAGTGTCCAAGTTCAAATAATTCTCATGACTTGGCTTATCTCCGTACCTTAAATGCAATTGTTGTTTGATCAGCTGACATCATACTGTAAGCATAGTTTTTTCCTTGATTCTATCTTTTATATGTAATTATAGATGTAGTATCCCAGTCTCAGCTGTCAGATGTTTTATTTAAAGCCCAGTGTCTTAGGAACAAGGAAAACCCATTTATTGATGATGTAAATTTGCCTCCGTGGACTGTGACATCTTCATACTTTCCTTTTTCCACATAATTATAGTTCTGAGAGGTGTGTGAACCAACCTAATCACTTGGAACTCATGTCATTTAGACGGTTAGTACCTTTTATTATTATGACCTTTGAGTAATGGTTTCTGAATCAGTGCCACTGGAATAAGAGCTTGATTTTTTCTCTTTATAGTACTATTCAGAATAATCACTGTTTTTGATATAATCATTGGGAACCAGATGTCCACGTATAATTGAATACATCTCTATGAGTTTCCTTTCAGATCAATTGTATTCTGGATATTTCATAAAGCGATAACTCCAACTGTAACCACAAATTGATGGTTCTCTTCCCCTCTCTCCTTCTCCTCCCCCTCCTCCTCCTCCCCTCTTTCTTCTTCTTCTTTTCTCTCTCTCTCTCATCTCCCCCTTAAAAGGAAAACCCCTTTCAATTTTTTATTATTTTATTTTATTTTATTTGCAGTACACGAGCCCCTCACTGTTGTGGCCTCTCCCATTGCAGAGCACAGGCTCCGGACGCGCAGGCTCAGCAGCCATGGCTCACGGGCCCAGCCACTCCGTGGCATGTGGGATCCTCCAGGACCGGGGCACGAACCCGTGTTCCCTGCATCGGCAGATGGACTGTCAACCACTGCACCACCAGGGAAACCCTCAATTTTTTAAAATAAAGGACCAAATATTAAAGAATATTTATTATCCATAATTAAATCTAAACACATCAAAGCATTTTCAAGTTTATGCAGATTCAAAATTAGTGAAATTTAAAGGAAATTATTTGCATTAACAAAATAATTTAAGTCCCATTTGTACCAGCAAGCTATATAATCTATTTGATCTGTTTTACCTACCATTTCCTACAAATAAAAGAACCTTTTCATTCAAATGATCAATTCTGGAGGAGGAAAGTTTTTCAATCTTCATGTGTTACTCTATTTCTTTTCAAAAATCAGTAAACTTTTACATAACACACATGTTGACAATATTTTCTAAAAGTTAAAAAAATGTAAATACATCTTGAGACAAAAAATTATATGTATAGCTGATTTACTTTGTTATAAAGCAGAAACTAACACAGCACTGTAAAGCAATTATATTCCAATAAAGATGTTAAAAAAATTAAATGTCACTTTAAACTAGAAAATTAACTTGGATTAAAAAATTTTGAATATCTGAGACATTTTGAAGCCCTATGGGAAATAAGCATAGTTAATTTAATACATTCCTCATGCATACCTCACAGAAAAAATCATTATAAGCCTGAAATAAAAGAGATGTAGAAATTGAAAACTTAACTATACATATTTAAATTTGAATTTAGGGTAATCTCAGATCAATATCTATTTATTATTTATGTTTCATTCTCTCTTATTTCAACTATTATCTTTTTCAGATTAAGCAACTGCTGAGATATCTATATATCTACTAAAATCTAATGTAAATTAGTTGACACATCAATTCCTTTCCATTTAATTTAACAAAGATTATAAAATAATCATAACACCAACAAAAATGGTAGCTATCATTTTAGAAAGTATGCTTGACATGATGCCAAGCAATCCATTTACTACACTCAAACACACACACACACACACAATTTCAGCAACTGCAATGAACCTGATGTTACTATCTTTATGCTACAGGTAATTAAGCTGAGTTTGGAAAAGTAATTAAATTGCAGGATTTTATATAACTATTGTAGCAGTGGTGGGATTTGAACACTGGCCTGATAACTCTTTTAAATAAAATGTTTCTATTTTGTATTAGGAGCTAAGAAGATAGACATGATGAACAACCAGGTTCTGTGCTCAAGCCATTCACAATCAAAATTGAGCAGGTAGGGGGCTTCCCTGGTGGCACAGTGGTTGAGAGTCCGCCTGCTGATGCAGGGGACATGGGTTCGTGCCCCAGTCTAGGAAAATCCCACATGCCGCAGAGTGGCTGGGGCTGTGAGCCGTGGCCACTGAGCCTGCACATCTGGAGCCTGTGCTCCGCAACGGGAGAGGCCACAACAGTGAGAGGCCCGCGTACCGCAAAAAAAAAAAAAAAAAAAAAAAAAAAAAATTGAGCAGGTAGGTTGTGAACTCATAAGCCAATAAAATCAGTAGAATAGACATAGATAAATGCAACATGAAAATAGTTACATGATAAGGTACAGAGCTACAAGGGAGAACTAAGTACACTGGGATGGGAAACCTTAGCTCTGCAGGCACTTTGGAGAATTCTCACCCACAGCTCTGCCTTCTGCCACCTGGCTACTGTTCCAAGACCTTGGTTTGCCCATTTCTAACTTTTCTGACCGTCCACCTCTGAAAAATGCAGCATTATTATTGGAAAAAAGACGTTAGTACTGTGAAAGACTTACTGCTCCTCACCCACCCACTCATTGATCATCAGCTAGGATTTGACCCCTGCACTCCATGCTCTGCCAGGGCTAAGTATCTCCACTCCCTGCAGAGATTTTTTGTTATATTAGACAACCAGTCCAAATAAAACTATTCTACAGGTCAAGGTGTGAAGAGAGCCGCTTTCTCTTATTGGGATGTGGAGTCTTCCTCATAACATCACCGCTTGACCATCATCATTTGCAGATTTTGGAAAATACATTATAAATTATTTTAAAGGTTTTGTTTTATGCACAACAAAACCAGTTGTATTTTCCTTTTCCATATCAATTTTCTTCTGTTTGTACGTGAATGTAGAGAGTAAAAATGTGGACTGGATTCTAAGTGTTGGGTAATCTGGCTTGCTGAAGTTTGGTGGAGACATTGTCATTTGATCTGTAGTCAAGTCAGAGTGAGCAGGAGTGGGGCTGCTAATAGTGCCAGAGAGCAGGACAGATGTGAGGTCATCAGAGCAGAAAAGAGGGGTTTACAAGTGTGCGAGGGAGTCCTTGGAACACACATAGCTGGTTGGTTATTTTGTTTTGTTTGGCTTTTTTTTTTTTTTTTTTGTAAGCTAAGTTTATCATCTTATGAAGCAATTAAAAAAAAATGTCTCTTACAGAATAAAACTACCATAAAGTGGTTTGATTTCATGTAGCAATTTTGCTCAAATCATATTTAAAAAAATGTAACATCTACTTTCACCTTTCATCATCATAAATTTCTTGATAATAATTCAAGTGTGAACATCAATCTATTTTTTTAGTGTTATTTAGTGTTTATATTCTAGGCATCATTATTTAAAATTATAGTTTCAACCAAAAATATGGATAGGTGGCTGAAATTAGGAAATTTAGTGATAGATTTGAAATAAATGCAAACACACACAAAAGTTATAAGGAATATTCAGAAAGAGTCATGGAGTGTTGCAACAGCCAATGAATTTTTCCAGAGGCCAACCAGGTGCATAATAAAAAGATGGAAATAAATACTTATCTAACCACAATGAGTAGTAGGCGGTGGGAAAAATCAGCAGTAAATTTATAAAGTCAAGGACATACTGAAATGGATATTTGAAATATTGGTCTCATTGTTGTGAAGTTCAACTGCACATAAAACTTGATATCTTAAAGGAGCAACCTGAAATGAAACAAACATTTTTTGAAACTATCCCTCTTGCAATAATACTAATTTATAAATTTATTTTTAATATTAAGCCATTTAAGATATCTTGCTAAGTAAATAAAGTGAAGAGGGAAATAGTGTATGGCATACATGCTATGATATCTTTTAAAGAAAATAAGGAGGAATAAATATAGTAATGCAGCTTATGTATCTATCTATTTATCTACTATGTCTATCCCTTCTATGTATGGAAAGAGAGAGACAGAGGGAGACAGCTATATATTCATATATGTATAGATTACCTTTGAAACAAAATCCAAGCTGGTAACAGTAGTTGCTTTAGAGACATAACTGGAATAGAAGTCGTGGTGGGATCGAGACTTCCTTTGCATCTATTCTTTTATAGTGTTTGAACATTTTAGCAAGCAGGTTAGTTTCCATTTCAAAATAATGACAAGAAATAAAACCATATAAATAAACAACTAAAAATCACAATTTTAAAGAACAATCACCAGAAGTAGTTTTGCACCTACAGAGAAGACATCTTTACTTAAAACAAGATATTGACAAATACAAGTAACCAGCAATCAATAATTTTCTTAAGTGCCCTTTTCAGTCACTGGCAGAATCACCTTGGGAGGAAAAACTAGCATAATAAAAGGTGCTTGGATTACTTCTTGAGCCATGGAAAGAGTCAAATCTGTTTTGGATTGAACAAAAAAATTGAATGTTTTGTAATAGCAAACTAAACACAGGTGCTTTTACTGCCTTAATGAAAGATGCTAGCAAAAGAAGCACCAAGATACAGGCAAGGGACCTGTGTGAAATACTAGTAGACTGGATGAATTTAACCCAGTGTTTTGTTGGCTCTTGCTTGATGTTTGTATCATAATGATGTCTGGGAAAAATTGAACTTGCAAAATGCTTGCTGGTTGACAACAATTTAAATAAGTAATCAAAATTAATATTAAATCAAGTTCTTTATTACATCATCTTTCAGAAATAAGAATATTCCTTAGAATAATTTTTAAAATATAGCATTTGTTCAATAAATATTTGCCAAATTGACTTTTTATCAAACACGGAAAAATACATAGAAAATGAATTCAAGTAAATGTGTCTTCTGAATGTTCAGACTATACTATTTGCTGATAATACCATACTTCAACATGTTCACCTCTTGATTTTTTTTCAGAGAGTCAAAAAGAATGGTTAATACAGTACTTTTTTTTTTTTTTATATTTAATGAGCTTTTTTGTAATTATGTGAGCAGCAAACTTGAGATCCCGCTTTGCGATGGCTTGGCAAGAGAAAGGGCTGGTAAGAGTTTTAAACTCAGCAAAAGGGGGTAAGGGCTGTATGAGGTGAGAAACTCCATACATTTTAAGGATGAAGAGTGGCTCAGAATTGATGAACTTGGCAGATTTTTTTGGGGGGGGAGGGGACTGAATTTCCATCAACACTACAAGGCACTATAATTTTTTTTATTTCTTCTTTTCTTAAATCTACACTTATCAAGATCATTCCAATGAGAATACAACTTTAGTTTCAGATCTAGAATGTTCTTTGTGGTGCTGTATGTAATTTGTTTAAAATCACACATTAAAAGACAGCATAATTAATAATCTGAGTTAGCTGAGAAAAATACTTGGACAGGGATTTCCTTGCACCAATAGGAATGCTAACTGACTCCAAGGCCATTTTTCATATACATGTGACTCTACTCTCAAGAGAAGGGCATTTTTTTTTTTCATTTTTTTGTGGTACACGGGCCTCTCACCGTTGTGGCCTCTCCCGTTGCGGAGCACAGGCTCTGGACGCGCAGGCTCAGCGGCCATGGCTCACGGGCCCAGCCGCTCCGCAGCATGTGGGATCTTCCCAGACCGGGGCACGAACCCGTGTCCCCTGCATCGGCAGGCGGACTCAAGCACTGCACCACCAGGGAAGCCCAGAAGGGCATTTTTAATGAAATTTTCAGCAATAGCCTAAAAACATTGCTTTACCCCATCCTTTGGTACATCATTCTGAACACTTCTCTTCAGTGATTACTATGATACATTCATAGACCAGAGAAAAAGATTATATTATTTGTATCCATAATTTACGTGCATCAAAATTCTTAAAATACAAGCATAGCTTGTTTTAAAATTGAGGGTTTGTGGCAACCCTGCATCAGTGCCATTTTCCAACAGCCTTTGCTCACTTCTTTTCTCTATGTCACATTCTGGTGATTCTGACAATATTTCAAATGTTTCATTATTTTTTATGATGATTTTTGATCAGTGATCTTGGATGATACTATTGTAATTGTTTTGGGGATCCATGAACCACGCTTCTATAAGACAGTGAACTTAATCAATAAAATGTTGTGTGTGTTCTGACTGCTCCACTGACTGGCTGTTCCATCATCTCTCTCCCTCTCCTCAGGCCTCCCTATTCCCTGAGACACATCAGTATTGAATTTAGGCCGATTAATAACTCTACAGTGGCTTCTCAGTATTCAAGTGGAAGAAAAAGTCAACCAATGCAGCAAAATTCATTGTTGTCTTATTTTAAGAAACTGCCACAGCTACCCCAGCCTTTAGCAACCCCCAGCCCGATCCATCAGCAGCCACCAACATGGAGGAAAGACCCTCTACCAGCAAAAGTTTATGACTTGCTGGGACTTCCCTGGTGGCGCAGTGGTTAAGAATCTGCCTGCCGGGGCTTCCCTGGTGGCGCAGTGGTTGAGAGTCCGCCTGCCGATGCAG
>NW_006787800.1:110013-135906 GCF_000442215.2 Lipotes vexillifer
TGATTCACTTTGTTATAAAGCAGAAACTGGCACACCATTGTAAAGCAATTATACTCTAATAAAAATGTTAAAAAAAAAAAAAAGAATCTGCCTGCCAGTGCAGGGGACATGGTTTCAAGCCTTGGTCCAGGAAGATCCCACATGCTGCAGAGCAGCTAAACCCATGAGCCACAACCACTGAGCCTGTGCTGTAGAGCCCACGAGCCACAACGACTGAGCCCACGTGCCACAACTACTGAAGTCAGCACGCCTAGAGCCCGTGCTCTGCAACAAGAGAAGCCACCACAATGAGAAGCCGGCACACTGAAACAAAGAGTAGCTCCCGCTCGCCACAACTAGAAAAAGCCCATGTGCAGCAACGAAGACCCAATGCAGCCAAAAATAAATAAATTAATTAATTAAAAAAACAGTTTATAGGGTCTTCCCTGGTGGCGCAATGGTTGAGCGTCTGCCTGCCGATGCAGGGAACACGGGTTCGTGCCCCGGTCCTGGAGGATCCCACATGCCGCAGAGCGGCTGGGCCCGTGAGCCATGGCCGCTGAGCCTGCGCGTCTGGAGCCTGTGCTCCGCAATGGGAGAGGCCACAGCAGTGAGAGGCCCGCATACCGCAAAAAAAAAACAAAAGTTTATGACTTGCTGAAGGGTCAGGTGACAGTTTGAATTTTTTAGCAATGAAGTATTTTTTAATTAAGGTATGTACATTATTTTTCAGACATAATGCTATTGCACACTTAATACACTACAGTATGGTGTAAACATAACTTTTATATGCACTGGGAAACCAAAAACTCTTGTGACTTGCTTTATTGTGATATTCACTTTACTGTGGTGGTCCAGAATGGAACCTGCACTATTTCTGAGGTCTGCCTGAACTTTGATACCAAAATAGATAATAGGGATTTCCAAGAGGCAGCATATGCTCTGTGATGAAGCCTCAGTGGGTGTTCCACCATGTGCTAGGCAGTGTGCTATGTGTTTCACGTATGGCATTCCATTAAAACAGCAGAGCAACACCTACTATGCAGCATGTGCTCTTTTCCTCCCAATTATATAAGCCAGAGCATCCCTATTAGTAATGCTATTTTATTACCAATTGTGTTAGTAGCTTACCTAAGATGGTAAATGATCAAGCTGAATTTGAACCACAGAGGTTTGACTACCTGTTCTAATCACTACAAACCCTGTAACACTGTAAACCCCTGAGTGGGTTGGAAAAACTCTTGTTTTGATGATAAGTAATTTGAGACAATAAAGGGTCCTTGGGAGTACTTCCAATCACTTCTCGTTTGGTGCTGCCTGATTGGAATCAACTTCTGCTCAAATAAACTCTTAAGAAAACTTTACTATGCCTCAGTTTACCTCTTAACCTTTCTAGTGTCAGAGGAGGGAACCGAAGGAGCTCCCCAACAGCCTCCAGGAGCAACCAGCACCCAGGTGTCGGTACCAGCTGAGCCTCTTAGATGGATGCTTTCTCAGTGTCTCTGGAGGTGAGGGAAAGTCTCTCTCAGATCGTTGATTCTAGTTTTGCAGCTTTTGAATATGAGCTTTCAGACTTTATTTGAGCATCTCTTTTTCCAGACTGGGTCCAGAAACTGGCCAGAGTCAGACTACATCTGGGGTCTGACTGGGTCTGACTTAGAAACCAGACTGGGGCCATTGTAAGGTCTCAGGTGAATAAAATTGTGCTTTAAGGCTGAACAAATAGGTTAAACTTACCAAAGACAATCTTGAATTTCAGGGGCCACAGTGGAGAACTTTTAACCATCTTAAATCAGCTTATACATTTACAAAGTGTCCTAGAGAAAAGGGGGTCTCAGCCAGACAGTCACTACTAATGCTGGAGGGGAAACTATTTTTTCTCCTCTAAGATTTCTGGTGACCAAGATGAGACCCGCTGGGACACCCCACTCTGGAGCCTATGGACAGCATCCCGGGAAAATTTGCAGAAGCCGACAAAGAGTGAGAATTCTTACCCCGTCAAATTTCCCAGATCTCTATCTGTGGTGCCTGGTGGAGAGAGGAAGGTAAAATTTCACATTGTCCCTTCTTTTCCAATTCAGATGGGCAGGAAAAAGCATTAGTTATTGATGATTTTGTTGCCAGGGACAGCCATTGCCTCATGCATCTTCCCATACATAGAAAAGTGTTAAATTCCTTAACTTGAGATGTCTGGTTTTCTTTATTTAACAATAATCTTTTGACGTTCCCAATTACCTGCACTTTGTTGCAAAAACTTCTATATATCCTGGCTCCTCCCCCCACCTCCTCGGAGCAGTTTCTCAGAGTTATCTGAAACGATCTCTCCCGGGCTTCAGTCCTCATTTTGCCCCAAATAAAACTTACCTTGCAACTCTCATGTTGTTCGTATTTTTTTTTAAGTCAATACCAGCTCTCAAGGGAATTGTCTGAATCTTTGTTTCTTTTGATTATCTTTGAGAGTGGCTCTGGATCTTGGGAGGGTAGTATCTTCTGCACCCTCTTTGAGAACCCCTTTTGTATCTATGGGGTTGTTCAATACTGCCAGGAATATTTACTCTTTGTCCTGGTTGAAATCTGACAAGATATTGAAACCGAGCAGGACCCTGTGGAGCTCCTCGGCACCACAGCCTTTCTATGTCCCCCATTTCTTGATTACAGGAAAGAGGCTTCATTCAGCTTCCATGACCTTCCCTGAGGTCCAAGGAGCAGGTTCAAACAGTTGCTAATTAGGAAAGGGAGAGGATGCAGAGAAAAGGGAGGAACAGTTAAGAGAAACAATAGTGCAGCCTTGGGGCCAGGTCCTGGTTCCCCCTCAAGGGATACACATAAATAACTTGGAGCTGCTTTGCAGATACTGAAACCCCCACCAGGTGGAAGAAGTTAACTTATGCTGCCCACAAGCATGTAGACCCCAGACTGGTTGGAACCAGAAGGCTGTTGATGCTGACTCCCACTTACCTCACCAATGTCCATGAGCTGATCATGCCTTCCTCTTTGAACCATTACTATAAAACTCCTCACTCACCCCTCCACGTTGGGACACACTGTTTTGAGGGCATTAGCCCACTGTGGTCCCATTTGCCTGGCAAAGCAATAAAGCTATTTTTTTCTATTTCACCTAAAACTCGGTCTCCAAGATTTAATTCAGTGTCAGAGTACAGAGGCTAGATTCAGCTTCAATATTTGAAAGATCTTTTTTTCTTTAAAGTTCAATGGTCAGATTGGAAGCTGATATTCAGAACTTGATAGGAACTTTTTTTAGGCCTTCTATCTTAAGCTAAAATGCAACTTTGTACCCAGAGGGAGAGAAAAACATTCTGAAACCATTGTGATGGGTTTACTGAAACATTCTGAAGAAACACAGTTCTAAATCTAGAACATAGGAATCTTTTGATGTATATCTTAGTTGAAGATCTTCTCCCTGATATAAAGCAGCAAATTGAGGATTATGTAGTTTGATGGCTGTGTCAGAGTCTTACTATCATTCAGGTTGCCACCCAATTCCCTGAGGAATTAAAAACAAGTGTACTTGTCTTACAAATCATTACAAGAACAGAAATGGGGCTCTAGAAAAAATTTAAAGCACACCTATCTTTTTTACCAATCCTCAAACCTTCTCTATTTACCTTGAAAGATGTGCAGATATTGTAAAAGTTCTGGATTTAGAAAACAAAAGCCCTTCCTGGAGAAACTCACATTCTTTCTCTGTGACTTTGAGAGGTAAATGTTCTACTTAGTCTTCTCTAGGAACCCAGAGACATCTCCAGAAATGTAAACTTCAAGTTGGTAATTCTCATAAGACAAAACCTGAATGAGCATAAAAAGATGTTTTAGAAAGTTTATGGAAAAGGAATCTTGGAAAATAAATTTTATGAGTGGTCAAGCTTACTATAAACTGGAATGAATTTATTTAAGTTTTTAAATACTGAACTTTTTAATATCAAAATTACACTGGTACAAAATTAGAATTTGGTTTTCTTCCTGTTGATAAAACAAAGTTTTATTGGAATATTGGTCTTCTCTTGATGAAAGATTGTGAAAGGTTTTATTTCTTTACCTTTTGGTTAATCTACCTGAAAAACAAAGATTTTGTGTCTTACCAACATACAGGTTTCTGATAATTTTAAAATCATAAAACTAAACTAGATAAGAATATTCAGAACTAATGGAAAAACTGGATTCAAGCAGAATAAGAATTAATAATATAGTACTGAATAAACTAATGAGAAAGATTATCATTTTTTTACCTTTTCTTTGAAACATTGCTGGTAGCTTAATGTTTCATTTTTTTCCAGATGTTTTTCAAACTTCTTTTTTTTGCTTAAGTTATCTATGATTTACAGTAAGTTTGTAAAGTATATATCTGTAAACAGAATTAAAACATTTACTTTTTCTATGTACCTGGTCCCTCCAGAATTCAAAAACTTATTTAGTATTCTTATTTTCATGGAAATATAGTTATTTGCATAAGTTCAGTAAGAATCTGTTCTTCTTATAACAGGATACAATTGGAAACATTCGTTATATTATCAAGGCTTTGACTGGAATGTAATATTTGAGAATATGCATAAAATCAGATATGCCCAGACAGTTTTAAGGAACTAAGGTAGACTTTATGGGGCCATTAACAGTTCCTTGGAAAAACAGGCCTGGTTTCTTGCTTATAGGGTTCCCAGCAGCCTTACCTGATGAGTAAGGAAGGTCACTTCTTAACAGGCCCAGGAACCTCAAGGTATCCTGGGGATCTCAAAAAGAGAGAAATTCACCAAAATCTGTAATTGTTTCAGGCAAAGTCTGATGGTGAGTTCTTGGCTTGTCTTCTTAGCCTGGAGCGACTTTTAAAAGTCCAACCTAAAATTCCTTATGAAAAGTTCCAGCAAAACAGTTTTTTAAAAGAGCAATCACTATTCTTGCTGCACTTAGGTAAACAATCAGGCCAAGTTTAATGAGACTAGACTTATTTTACAAACAGAAGTCTTACTGAGTTCATATTTGATAGAAAGGAGGGTGATTATAAAGAACTATGTTTCAGTATAAAATTGTAATACAACCATGTGGATATCATATTCTTGTCTGTGCACCATCTTTGGTTTTGTTGTTTATCTGTAAACTAAATTAGACCCTGAATTCTTCTAGTTCTGTTACTGAAAGCTCAGCTTCTCTGTACACCAGTGCCAAATCCAATCTCAAGGACACGAGTTTTGGGTGAAGTAGAAAAGGATAGCTTTATTACTTTGCCAGGCAAAGGGGAATGCAGCAGGCTTCTGACTTGAAAAACTGTCCCAACCCCAGAGGATTTGATGAGGTGTTTTACAGCAATGGTTCAAGGGTGGGGTCTCTGACAATATTAGTGTGTGTGTGCAGGGCTTGCACTCCCTTAATCTCTTCTTAGGTGGTTGGTCTCCTAATCCTGATGAGTTTCTCTTGTCCCTTCAGTCTTGCCTCAGGTGGTTTCTTGGTTTCTCTTCCCTTGATTAGCAACTGTTCTTTGAATCTGTCCTTTGGAACTCAGGGCAGGTCATGGAGGCTGGAGGCTTGATTAGCAACTGTTCTTTGAATCTGTCCTTTGGAACTCAGGGCAGGTCATGGAGGCTGGAGGCTTGATTAGCAACTGTTCTTTGAATCTGTCCTTTGGAACTCAGGGCAGGTCATGGAGGCTGGAGTCTTGATTACAAGAAATGGGACAAAAAATGTCTCCAGGCCCGGGAGCCCCACAGGGCCCCACTTGATTTCAGTTTCTTCAAATATCTGGCTATAACTCTCCAGACAAATGTTTCCAATTTTCTGCCACCCTTCTGATTTGGAATCACTAAGAAAAAGACTGGCCTTGAAGCTCCTTGGAAGGGACCATACCAGGTCCTACTCACTCCCCAGATGGCAGCCAAACTTGAGGGACTTGACTGTTGGGTCCACACCTTCCAGTTCAAAAGGGTTCCTCCAGGTTCTTGGAACTGCATACCAACTGGAGTTCTAAAATTTAAATTGACTAGGAAAGTTTCTCTTCAGATGCAGAGAGCACCTTGAGGTGGATAGCTCTGCCAAGGTCACACATCAAGATCTTCATCTCCATATAGAAATCTTTACTCCTTTTGCCTTTTTGCTACTTGCTATTTCTCTTTGTAAATGTGCAGGAAGGTAATCTTCCTTAACTCTGGCAACTATTGCTGAATCTAGTGCTAAAGCCATTGCTGTACAACAAAAGTCCCTAGGCTTTTTTTCTAAGGTGGTTTTAGAAAATAGAATTGCTTTAGATTCCCTGTTGGTTCAAAAGGGAAGTGTCTGTGCCATAGAAAATATCTTTTGGTGTACCACGATCAACACTTCTCGTTTTGCAACAAATATAGGAAATTAACAAAAAATCCACTTGACTAAAACAGTTTGATCTCCCTCCAGGTACATTCTTTGACTTATTTGATACCAACTGGTTTGGTTCATAGGGGCTCTGGCTATGGAATATACTTCAGTCTCTTGATATTATCCTCCTATTAACTATCATTGCAGTCTCCCTCATGCACATGTCCTCTCAAAGGTCTTAAATTCATGTTCACAGCCATCATCAGTACATCAGATCGTCTCACTGCACTAGGAGAGGTAGAAACAAGATGGACAATGAGATGAGATGAACAACAAAAACAATTCTCCAGGTTTGGCATCATAGCCCACTAGCTTCACAATGAGATAAGAACAACTTAGCTATGATGACTGAGAGTGGTGTTAATACTCAATTTGGGGTCAATGTCTCATGAGTGAGAGGATGACTAAAATGGGGAATTGTTAGCCTAATTAAACAAGGAGACCACTAGACTGAGGTGGTTCTAATACTGTGACAGCCTATGTAAGCAAACCAAAACTTCAGCCTGTAAATGCCTCGAGGTTATGAAATCAAAATGTTAATGATGACTGATCACAAACAGGGCTTTACGTTATAGCCAATCAATTACTTTCTTACTTTAGCCTTTTCTCTATAAAAATCTCTCCCTGAGCTCCTGAGAGAGGAGTATTCCTAACCACTTCCAGTTCAGTACTGCCCAATTCTTACTGATTTTTCCTCAAATAAACTCTTAAAATTAATATATATATATATATATTATGTAATGGATTACAAAATACTACAAGTTTTGTGATGAGCCTTGAAATTTTAAAGATATTTTGAAGGATATGCATTCTTTCTTCTCTTCAGTCTAGTATCTTGATAAAAAGATATAGAAGCACTGCTACTGGCAGAATTATTACTATTGTTTATCTTCCTCTCTGACCCATCCCAAATTTGGGAGAGAGTATCAAAATATGGATAATTTTTCCCAACCCATGAAAACATGTGTCTTAATGAGCCTACCATATGACCCCTGAATTTGGGCTGCATTTAAAAGGTATAAAGTATTCAAGAGCATTTTGTAAGAACATAGAGTGAAACCATTATGCCTAAATATGGCCTTAAAATGAAGAGAAATACAGCCACAAATGCAAGCCTTTCAGATTTATCATTGATACAGAAAAGTAAGAAGCCATTTCTTTTAATACACAAACCACATGGCGTTTTCATCCTCCTTTCTGTGAAATAAATGTTTGCTTAATAAAGATAGATTGTGGTTTTTTTTTTTCCTGAGAACATGCTATAATTTATTTCTACTTAAATATGAACAACATAGCATTTATTATACACATTGGGATTTGCATTTTGGGGCAATTGAAGAGAATGCATGCACTAAATGTATATGGCAGATCAACCCAAAGCATATATAACAAAGCTCTTACTGAACTTGTACGAAAAATATGGAAAAAAGAGATATCTCAGTGCCTTAGGTTGTATAATATATTCCACTTGAGTTTGTACACAAAGGCTTGGAAAACCACTCAAAAGTGCAATATATTTTAAAACTTCAAAGGACAAGAAAAAAGCATGTAAATGGTTTTGTTTTCCTTTGTTCTTGCTTGCCTGAGTTGTGAAATAGGACTCACTGAGTCCCATCAGGAGCCATGCCTGAAAACCATAATACTAATAGGAGCACCATAGAATCCTAAAGAAAAGGTTGTATTCTCTATGCCAGACATTATTAACTGTTTCCCAAAGCTTACATGAAGCCTACGGAAATATCTTATTTGGACCACACAGTGTTGACTTTTTAAAAAATGGAATTATTTACCAACATTTAAAATGAGGACATTTAAAATTTTTTAGATTCTCTTGGCAAAGTAGGTTATCTGGGAACGTTGATCCGCCAGTGGCTAGAGCTGAATAACAACTGCCCTTCTTAGCTTCCCATCGTGAATTCCACTCCTGCTCTCCAGCCTACTTTAGTTCTTCCTACTTCTTGCTCATTTTCTGCAAGCCTTTGAATTTACAACCCTTGCCTTTACCCAAGTTCTACCCTCGAATTTTCACATGTATGTTCCTGGCACATCTATTTCTACAGTTTAAGCTCAAAGAATTTTCAGTCATCCCAAAGCAGATGATAGAGACAAAGCAGAAATAGAGACACAGACTTAGAGAAAAAATGTATGGACACCAAGGGGGGACAGTGGGTGTGGGATGAATTGGGAGATTGGGATTGACATATATACACTATTATGTACAAAATAGGTAACTAATGAGAACCTACTGTATAGCACAGGGAGCTCTACTCAGTGCTCTGTGGTGACCTAAATGAGAAGGAAATCCAAAAAAGAGGGGATACATGTATACATATAGCTGATTCACTTTGCTGTATAGCAGAAGCTAACACAACACTGTAAAGCATCTATATTCCAATAAAAATTAATTTAAAAAAAATTGCCTACCCTAAGCACCCTGAAAGCTCAGAGTTACAAATCAAGTTCTATACTAGACATATAAAATTTATATTTTGTGCACACACACACAAAAATACTTGACCATCCATCTACTTTAACCCTCTAAGTTTAGGTCACATGTTTAAATCTTCTTCCAATACTTTAAGGAGCATGATGATTCTATAAAATCCTCAGTGTTACTGGGTTTAACCACTTTTGTCACCAACCTGACTAGTATACTTAGATGTCTTTTCGGTTAGGCACCTGGGTTTCAGATCTCAGAATGTTAAGGAAGTCAGCTCACATCTCTGAGCCACATTGTATTCTTTATAAAGCAACCAGACTAGGGCTGTTAAAATGTAAAACAGTCATGTCCTTCCTTTGCCCAGAACCCTCCTATGGCTCCCCACTTCCTTCAGAATCAAATCCTCAGGGCCTTTGCTCCTGTGGTCCTGTCTGGGATCCTGATTCCTGACAGCCATAGGGCTGGTTTCTCACCTCCTCAAGTCTTTATTCAAAAGCCACCTCCTCAGAGAAGCTGCTCCTACCTACTTCATGAAGTTTAACCCCCTGCACATTTCATAGTCTCTTTCCTACTTTATGTATTCTCCTTGTTAGCAATTATCTTTATCTAATGTTAAATATATTTTATGTATTTATTGTTTAAGTTCCATCATAGCAGAGAGTTTCATGTGTTCGCTTATAACTATTTGTCTATCTATATTGTTGTTAATTATTGCCGTTGATATTAAGAAACTAGGTCCCAAATAAGTGGATAAAAGGAAGAAGGCAGTTCATAACCACCAGGTGGCAGCGCAGGTAGAGGGTGGGAGAGGAACCCAGGAGAAAGGGCTTCAACAGTCAGAACAGAACAGAATTCCTGAAAAAGGAAGTTCCCAATCTCTGGGCCCTGCACTTGGGTTGAGGAGAGATGGGTGGGTGCACTGCCCTTGTAAGGAAGAAGGGAGGAATGCCAAGAGGGTCCATCGGTCCAGGCAGGAGAGGTCATTGAGTGGCCTTTTCACATTTTTAAAGCAAAGTCTTGGAGAAGAAATTCAGAAATTGAAAGAATACTGCAGAATTGGAAGCTGCTTGAATACCAAAGACTAAACGTGGTTTCAGGATGGCTCCACTCAGAAACCCAAGGGCTGACAAAGGGGAGAGGGGAAAAAAAGAACAACAATGGGGCACTGGTGTGGAAAATCCTAAATAGCCTCAAGTTATGGGGGAAATAAAATAGACTCCAAAAAGGAGCCAAACTGAAGGGAAACAAATGTGAAATCAGTTGGTGGCCGCCTGGAAGCATTTAAATACTGACCCAGGACTCCTGTTTCTGCCTCTTTGGGCACTGAGGACTCCGCCACCACCCATCTTGTGTTTGGGGTGGATCCCAACACTCTTGCTTGAGGAGAGTCTGATTTCTCCTCACCTCCTTCATCCCAGAAGGCTTTTCTTCTTTCCCACAGGAAAGACTCCATGGCTTGGCCTTAGACTGTTTCCTTTACTTTTCTGTACTTTCTCTTCCCTCCTTCCTATTTCAGGTCACTGCTTCCAGTTCTTTAACTTTCTCTATCCTTAATTTC
This sequence comes from Lipotes vexillifer, assembly GCF_000442215.2. Lineage (NCBI taxonomy): Eukaryota > Metazoa > Chordata > Mammalia > Artiodactyla > Lipotidae > Lipotes > Lipotes vexillifer. Next base: position 120,345 of record NW_006787800.1, read on the forward strand.
CTTAGCTATCTTTGCAAAGTCTCTGAATAATGGAGCCCAGGAGAAGGTCCCTAACACTGCTCTAGAAGCTGGAAATTTTTGTGCCTATATGATGAGTTTCTGTTATCAGTACTACTATTTGTCTGAACTTCAGCAGCAATTACACTTGTAAAATGTGAAAGACCCCATATTTATGTTTTCACATCCACACCACTGGGATTCTAGTGGAGGCATCACCCCAGATTCATTTTCACCCCTAGAGAATCCCACACTGCTTCCATTCCTTCCTTCTGGCATGGTATGCAATGAACCAACCGATATTTATGGCAATGCACTTTTTTTCTACATACAAACCACCTTTCACTGAGAATTTGATCCTTGTTCCATGGAACATTAGGTTCTCAGTTGCATTTCTAAATTAGGGAATTGGACTGTTAAACCCTCCTCTATTACCATGTTCAATGTCACCTTTCAGACTGCTTTTCAACATGGAAGATTTCTGCCACCTGTCCTCATGCCTGCTGCCAAGTCTAGACTATGAAGTGTTGCTTTCTGCCTGACTCTCTTCCTTGTCTGACCATTGAGATTGTTCATGGGCTGACCTGCAGCATTTGGCCAAAAGCTATGACAACTACCTCCTCAAATGTGGTTTGAATTGAATATTACAAGCACAAATGTAACTAAAGAGCCAGTGAGTAAGTTAATGTGCTTGTCAAATTAAATGACTATGTATTTGTCTTTGATGAATGGTTTTGACCCTGAGTATAATCACTGCCCAAACTACTTTTAGGAACAGAGTCAACTAAACCTCCCACACACACACACACACACACACACACACACACACACACACACACGCACAACCTTAGAGGTACTGAAGGGATTGATTTCTTTTTTCAGGTTGAGGTCTTAGAGGCCCTTTCCACATTATTTGTCTCAGGGCCCTCTATTTACTTCTTGACACAACTTGTGTTGGTCCTTTGTAAAGCTCTAGCTCTCTGTGATTTAAAATTTTCTCCCCATTCAAATTTAGTCTCTCTGTCTCTATTTCTCTTATGACAACACAGTTTCCGTGACTGTCACTCAACAGCAGTTCATTAAATGGAGCCTCAGTGTTTGTATATAACATCATTTCCATCTACTCCTTTTTGGGTTTTTCCACCCTCGTTATGCCTACAGCCGGTTTGTTGTCATCCCTCTTCCCCATAAGAGCAGCAGTGTGAATCCAAGGTCCAGGGAGCCCACCTTAGATGCCAGTGAACAGATTGACAGCTCCAGGACCTCATTATCTGACACTTTGTCCAGTCATCTGATGCTAAGTATAGCAGGCCAGAGCGCTGGTAAAACACATTTGGGAACTTAATACAATGTCCTATATCCATATGGTAGACTGAGCAGAAGCACTGCTTAGTGATTCTAAAATAGAAAATTCTCAGAAAGAAATGTATTTTTGGAAAACTTTTCTAAATTACAAATATATTTTGACTCAAATACTTAACTCTTCTACATGACCAGTGAATGACAACTCCTTTGGAGCCAGAGGCTGAAAGGGAATATGGAAGGATTTGAAGACAAATCCCACAAATAAAAATGTGGGGTTGACATATACACACTACAATAGTGCGTATTTAAAATAGATAACCAACAAGGAACTACTGTATAACGCAGGAAACTGCTCAGTAGTCTGTGTAACCTAAATAGGAAAAGGATTTGAAAAAGAATAGATACATGTATATGTATAAATGAATCACTTTGCTGTACACCTGCAACTAACACTACGTTGTTAATCAACTATAATCTGACATAAAATAAAAAATTTTTTAGATGTGCTAGAAAACTAATGGATTTCCTCAAGTCATTTTTTAAATTTTTTATTTTTTTGCAGTACGTGGGCCTCTCACTGTTGTAGCCTCTCCTTTTGCGGAGGACAGGCTCCGGACGCGCAGGCCCAGCGGCCACGGCCCATGGGCCCAGCCGCTCCGCGGCATGTGGGATCTTCCCAGATCGGGGCACGAACCCGCGTCTGCTGCATCGGCAGGTGGACTCCCAACCACTGCGCAACTAGGGAAGCCCCCTCAAGTCATTTTAAATGTCCACAATGTGATGAAGCAGACACACCTTAAGAAATATGAAAAACATGGTTCTGCTTATCTGATTTCCTAGAAATTTCAAATATTTACAATAAAAATATTCAGAGCAGCTAGGAAGTTCAAAGTGATAGCACTCTGCTATTAGTAGCTGCTGTGTGCACAAAAGGAAGTTTTATCTGCACATGAGAAAATCCTCAGCAAAGAATCAGACTCATACTCAATGTTCCTCTGTTGGCTTCAGAAAAATGTGAACAATAAGTGTGAAGAAAGGAGTTATTTGCTTTTCTACGCAAAGAGATAAATAGAGGGAAAGACTCATTTCAGAGAGATATAAAATAAAACCTTGTCTTAAAAACACAGCAACTAGGAAAACATCCTGCTGGTGATTAATGGAATCAGCTAAGGAAGAAGGCTGAAGAGGAAGATATTCATGTCCTGCACAGCAACTTGAGAGAGACTATTCCAGAAGAGAGCTGTATGGAAAAAGGGAGTCATCCCAAATTTGGACCAAAAGGGGTCGAAATGGATCAAATTTTGTTAAGGCTGAGAGGGGTTTGGATACTGACATAAAATAGGTTTCTATTTCTCTTGGGGGGAAGAATCTAAATACTTAATTCTATACCTGATGTATAGTATTCCTCAATAAATATTTGTGGAACAAAGGAAAGAGGGAAGACATAGAGTGGTACCAAGAAAGTATCTCCTCAAGGATACAAAAATCTTCGGTGAAATTCCTGGCATTTTAAGTAAGTCTGGGCCCCACCCCCCTGCATTTCTCAGGCAGAGAAGTATGGAATAGAAAATAAATATAAATGTAAGCTGTTTTGCTAATTGTTTCATAACCCCACAAATGTAACATAGTATGCCTGGTACAAAATGACACAATAAAGGCTCAATGATAGAGGTGTTCTGTTAGCTGAAGGTTTCAGTCTCTGGCGTTTGGACTGGAGGCTGCAGTTCTTGTTTTTGGTTGGATCCCTGGGTGTGTGGCACATCCCTGCTTTTTACCAGACCTAAACAGAAGAATAATCTCTTGGCCCAGGTGGAAGTAGACGAAGCATTTAGTTTTAGTGTCACATAACTACTGAAGCTCCTCCCCAGGATGCAGGGCCAAAGGGGGTTGTACTTCTTGTCCAACTCTTCTTAATAAGGGAGTGAGGGAGGGGGAAGAAAGGGGGGAAGGAGAAGGGATTACTAAATAAAGCAGGATGGGATTAGGGAATGAAGACCAAGAGACCAGCCAGGTTGGGGCTGAGTTTCTCTCATGAATTTGCGCTATGCTTTAAAGATTCAATTTGACCCAGACCCTCTGAGGATACCTTAGAAGGCTTGGAGGAGCCTCAGTTGTGCAGGGACACCCCAGGTTATGTGGGGAACCCCTAGGAGAATTCTGGAGTGCATCAGGCCAAAAGCTGGTCCAGCGACCGTCCTGCCTCCCCAGCTCATGATGGTCCTGTTACCTGTCCCCTTTTCCCTAATCTAAACCTACAGAAAATAAAGTTAGCTTTATTTAGAAGATTAATTTCTTACTTTTGGACATGTTTCCAGCTGGAAAATAAGGTAAATTGTAGTAATTATCTATTTCAATAGTGAAACAATGTCCTAGTGACTAATTCAAAATTATTTTATAATGTTAGTGAACAATCCAAAAATCAGATGCTAAATTCCTTATACCTTGTTCTCTAAAATATATTTTTGTTAACATTTAGTAACTAATTTGAGTTGCTGATGTCCAGTCCTTTTACTGCCCTTTTCTGTGGCTATTTTATTTTATTTTATTTTATTAGCATCTTTATTGGAGTATAATTGCTTTACAATGGTGTGTTAGTTTCTGCTTTATAAAAAAGTGAATCAGTTATACATATACATATGTTCCCATATCTCTTCCTTCTTGCGTCTCCCTCCCCCCTCATCCCACCCCTCTAGGTGGTCACAAACCACCGAGCTGATCTCCCTGTGCTATGCGGCTGCTTCCCACTAGCTATCTATTTTACGTTTGGTAGTGTATATATGTCCATGCCACTCTCTCACTTTGTCACAGCTAACCCTTCCCCCTCCCCATATCCTCAAGTCCATTCTCTAGTAGGTCTGTGTCTTTATTCCCATCTTACCCCTAGGTTCTTCATGACCTTTTTTTTTCTTTTCTTAGATATCATATATATGTGTTAGCATACGGTATTATTTTTTCTCTTTCTGACTTACTTCACTCTGTATGACAGACTCTAGGTCCATCCACCTCACTGCAAATAACTCAGTTTCGTTTCTTTTTATGGCTGCGTAATATTCCATTGTATATATGAGCTGTGGCTATTTTATATTTATCTCTATCCTCATATTGCTTTGGGGGAATTAAATGAAATATATGAAAGTAATTTATAAATCATAATATAATCTAAAAATAAAATTTATTGTTATGATTGTTTTTATTAGAATGTTTTATGAACTATAAGCCACACAAGAAATGTGTCATTTTATAGCACTGTATATATTAGATAGCCTGATACTTTGGATATAATTTCAATCATGAATTTCTGTTCTTGTTGAACAGATGATTCTCAGTTATTATCATTGGTATTTAAATTTCTATTATAGTAACTACTCTGTCCATAATAAGTGCTTAAAACCAGAGGTAGAACTGTACACTTTTATCAGTTCTCTCCTTCCCTGTGCCTCATGGGAGGATCACATCTGTCTGGGGATCAGTGAAGAGCAAGGAGGAAATCACACAGTGACCAGCCCAGCACAAGAACAAAGAAGCCAAGCGTAGATGTAGCAGTTGAAATCAAGATTTTTTAATTGCACTTACTTTAAAAATTTTCAAAGATATAAAAATGAATGCAGGGACTTCCCTGGTGGTCCAGTGGGTAATACTCTGCTCTCCCAATGCAGGGAGCCTGGGTTTGATCCCTGGTCAGGGAACTAGATCCCACATGCATGCCACAACTAAGAGTTCACTTTAGTTATGACTAAAGATCCCATGTGCTGCAACGAAGATCCCACATGCCACAACTAAGACCAGATGCAGCCAAATAAATAAATATTTTTTAAAAACAAAAGTGCTGAACTTGATAATGTGCTTAAAAAAAAAAAAGGGACTTCCCTGATGGTCCAGTGGTTAAGACTTCACCTTCCAATGCAGGGGGTGTGGGTTCAATCCCTAGTCGGGGAGCTAAGATCCCACATGCCTAAGGGCCAAAAAAACAAAACATAAAACAGAAGAAATATTGTAACAAACTCAATGGTCCCCATCAAAAACATCTTAAAAAAAAAAGATTGCAATTTAATTTGACTTCATGTTTAGCCTCATTACATTAGTGATTACGACTTAAAAAATAAGATTCATGAATCTGAATGTGAGAATAGCAAGATCTTTGCACACAGTATAAGATTTATTGAGGTCCTATTGTGTAAAAAGACTTGTTCTAAGTGCTCTACATATGTTAACTGGCCCAATCTATAGGATTGTCATAAAAAGGAATACCATTTCCATCACCAGTTTAAAGGTGAAAAATAAAAGACAATAAAAGAAGGTTTATCTAATGTCACATAGCTAGTAGATGACCATCTTGGGCTTCAAACTCCCACTCATACAGTTTGGCTCCACAGTTCACACTCCATTCAACTATATTACTTTTTTTTTTTTTTTTTTTTAAGGGAACTGACTTTTAAAGGAAAACAGTCATCCAGCTGACCAAGGGTCCTGTATATACTCCCCAAACTTCCATTGGAAACTTCAGAGGAGAAAGAAGAGTCATTGCATTGTGTACACATTGACCATTGTATCCCGAAATACATGCTGCCATTTGATCATTCTCTCAAATGACATTTCCACAAGTGTTTCTGAAATAAAACAAATGCATGTACGTGCATAGCTGAGTCATTCATGTTAGAAATGATTAGTAAAACCTGGTGATTTTCATCACCTGAAAGAAAGAAGCATTACAAGTAGAACCATGGACAACTGAAAAGAATATATATATATATATATATATATATATATATATAGAATATATATACATTTTCAAGTATATATATATATATATATATATATATATATATATATATACACATATACTCATCCTTTGTTCATACTCTCTAATTTATATATACTATGCTATACTATAATATGTATAATTATACATATATATATATATATATAAATTAGAGAGTATGAACAAAGACAAAGGATGTGAAAGCTGACAGTCACCTCAGTCACCCCTAAGAGGAAGATAATGTCACAGAATACCATACACTGTGGTGTAATTTACTATTTTAAGTAAAAATGTAGAAGGATGAATCATTTTATCTAGTGCCAGATTTCCTAGAGAGAAAATAGAATATAACTGAAAAGTGACTCCCTATAGTTCAGAAAGCCACAAAGCCACCGTGTGAGAAAACTTATTAATGCATTTGAACTCAGACACCAAGAATAGACTCGGCACTGAGTCACTTCAGGCTGGAATGGAAAAAGACAGAAGAAAGAAGGAATTCTGAAGACCTGTGACATTTGCTGCCACCTTTCTTGTTTTGGTTTGCAAGACATTACATGACATTTCAAAGAGCTACTTTCTGCATAGTTTTGGCAACAATATTGTTTCCAAAGTGGAAGGGGCCGGGTGGGGGGGAGTTTGGCTTGTTTAGGGTTGTGTGGGTAGAGGAAATTTGATTACCCTTTCAGTACTTACAGTGATCTAGGGGGCCAGTGCCATTGAGTTGACACGGTCCCTGGAGACCCAAATCTTCCTTTAGCCAATGATTCTCAACCCTTGTCATACACTAGAAAAATTTCAGGAGATTTGAAAAGTTTCAATGTCCAGGCTGCACCCAAGAACAATTAAATCAAAATTTCTGAGGGTGAGATCTATGAATCAGTGTTTGTTTAAGGTTGTCAAGGTGGAAACCTCTTTCTGTGTAGTTGTTTCTCAAACTTTAACTTCCGTCAGAACAACCTGGAGGGTTTGTTAAAACACCAACTGCTGGGCCCTGAACCCCAGATTTTCTGACTCAGATCTGGGTTGGGTCCCAAGGGTTTGTGTTTCTAAGAAGTGCCATGGAGCTGCTGCTGCTGATTGGGTGACCTCCAAGATAAGAATTTGACTTCCGATATCAGGGAAACAGGGGTACTATAAGAAGTTGTTACACTGAAATTGATATGGATTTGCTCCGGCCTAATTTGTTACCAAAGTGCTTAGGGAGCCCTGCAGAGCTTGGGACTCTGTACAGAGTATGCTCGAACTATGGCTAAACTGTTAACACCTTTCATTACCCACCTTGACGTGTGACTGGCTATCCTGTTAAGAGGCTGATCTTCCAAACTCATTGTCAACCCAGTGACATCTGCACCATGTTGGTAGTCCTACTGGAAATCACAGGCAGCACAGCTCTGCAATGCTTTACCTTTCCATGACCTTGGAAAAGCCTTGGAGAGTAATGACCTTGGAGAGTAATGACAAAGTATGAAGTTGTAACCTTAGAGCTTTAGAGAAGGTTGGTATAAAAAGCCTTTCCTCTGCTTCAGGCTTTTACTACCCCTAGCCCCCCAACAAACAACCCTTAACAAAGAGCTATAGGTGCCTTCCAAAAATGGATCAAGAGAAAAGCTATTTAGTCTGTTCCTTCAAATTCTCTGTTCTCTGGTTCTTTTGTAAAAATATCATTTTGGTTTTTATTTTATAGCCAAGATTAAAATGAAGGAGAGGAAGAATGCTTGATCACATCTGTCTTTATGAAAATTTGAATAATTATTTCTGCAATCAGTATCAAGTTTTTTTTCCCTTTTCTTGACTTCTCCCCCAAATTATTTCTGGTATTTGAGATATGCACCAGGCTTTCAAAAGTAAACACCTATTTCTCTGCCATTTTTAAATCTCTTGCATCTTCAACTGCTCTATATTATGGCTCAAGTTTCATAGAAAATGAATTAAGAATAAATTTAAAAGTAATTTCAGGACTTCCCTGGTGGTGCAGTGGTTGAGAGTCCGCCTGCCGATGCGGGGACACGGGTTCGTGCCCCGGTCCGGGAAGATCCCACATGCCATGGAGCGGCTGGGCCCGTGAGCCATGGCCACTGAGCCTGCGCGTCTGGAGCCTGTGCTCCACAACGGGAGAGGCCACAGCAGTGAGAGGCCCACGTACCACAAAAAATAATAATAATAATTTCAATAAAATATCCATTTAAAAAAATTATTTATTTATTTATTTTTGGCTGCGTTGGGTCTTCTTTGCTTCGTGCCGCTTTCTCTAGTTGCAGCGAGTGGGGGCTACTCTTTGTTGCAGTGCACTGGCTTCTCATTGTGGCGACTTCTCTTGTTGTGGTGCACCGGCTCTAGGCGTGCGGGTTTCAGTAGTTGTGACTAACAGGCTCTAGAGCGCAGGCTCAGTAGTTGTGGCACATGGGCTTAGTTAATCCGCGGCATGTGGGATCTTCCCAGACCAGGGCTCAAACTCGTGTCCCCTGCATTGTCAGGTGGATTCTTAACCACTGTGCCACCAGGGAAATTCATACATTTTTAAAAAGAAAGCCATTGACTACATTCTCCATGGTTTTAGACATATGAGAAGAATCATACAAAGTCTGGATAAATAGCGTTCATGGTGTTCTCAGATTTCTATGGAGATAATCTCCCTTGGAAATGGGTAAAAGTTAAATTTGAATACACAACTTAAAAGAATAGCAACAGTTATTTTTGTTCTGCCTATTCCACATCTTTCTTAGATGGAGATGTTTCCTTTTTATTTTCTTTCAGAGATGGAGAGAAACGAGTGAATTAATAATTCATTATTGTCAGACTTTGGTAGAAGTAAAATGCCTGAAGAAAGAAGCTGAAATGCAGTTTTCTTGACTAAGTAAACCTTTTTCTCTATAGTGTTTGACTTAGGTACTTTGTTAATTCAAGTGAAATCTAAAGTAAGTCGATAAGGAATATTATTTCTCATCATAATACAACAGCATGGACCTAAGCTTTTAATAATGTTTAAACTAATTAGGAACACACTTGAAATGCAAGAAGAAATTTTTAGTAATGACTGTTTATAGAGACAATATGACTTTGTCTGGGGCGCTGTGCTGGATGAATGATGTAAATAAACTCTAAAGTTGTTAGCAAGTTTCTTTTTTACCAGTGAAAAAAAACTAAGTAGCATTCTAAAGCTTTGCTTATTTTTTTTAATAGAGAGAGTTTCTGTTCAGCATTCATTTCCTTTTTGACTAATTGGATGTATCCTTATTTCTCAGTTGTATATTGAATTCTATTCTTTATGTTTGAAGAGGTTTTGAATGTAAGAAAATAACAATTGAGAACAAAATCACCAGGAATAGTAAATAGTGCTTTCATTTATTTGGAAAGATTCCAAAAGAACAAGGAACTGGAGAGACAAGCAAATTATGGGAATCTTCAGAGGAAGATTTTGCAACTCCTAATGTAATTTTATTTCCCATACCTAATTAGTCACTAAGTCCTTTGAATTCTATCTCCAAAAATGGTTCCATCCATTACTTACCTCTACCTTCATTTCCTCCATGTAAGCATTTTTTTCTTTAGAATATTTCTGGAACCTTCTAACCAGTCTCCTTTCCTGCACTCATCCTATTCATTCACCACACAGAAAGCAGAGTACTCTTTCTGAAATACTATTTTCCTTTGCATAAAGTCCTTAGTTGGCTTTTCATTGCACTTAGCAAGAAATCCTACAAGGACTATTAAGATCTTTCTCCCTGTCTCTATAATTTTATTTCAAACCACCTGTGCTCTTACTAAGCTCGAGCCACCTCGTCCTGTCCTTTTCTCAGTCCCTAATCCTGTTTTCTAACTCGGGACTTTTGCTAGGAACCCTCTTTCTCCCACTCTTTTCTTGGAGGGCTTCCTCTTTTCATTGAAGTTTCAATGTAATTATCACCTCAGATTTTTCTTGACCATGCTGTCTTTAAAGTATTCTCCTTTGTATTTTTATAAACCACTATCGTATTTTCTTTATAGTCGTTCTCTCATGAAATTGTTTCATAGTAGCAATTGCATTTTTATTATTTGAACTTAGAAATCACATTAGTAATATCAGGTCAACGATAGAGCTTACCACAAGTTCTGATTGTATGTTTATTTGTTCACTTGTTACTGTCTCTTCCATTAGATTATAAGCTCCATGAGGCAGGTAGCCATACCTGTTTGGTTTGCTTGTTTATCTCTGGGGCAGGGCTTAAAACAATCATGTATAAAAACATGTCAAGTGAAAGGATAAACTTGAAGATAGATTAATAACATCTGATAATAATAATAAATTAATAACATAACCTTGTTCCTCCCTTAAATATCAATAAGTTCTCAGTTTGTATCCATCTCCTGAGTTAACTATAATCTCTAAGAAAAAGAGTTAAAAGTAAACCAAAGAACTCCTCCTTTTTATCAGCCACAACTTGTATTAACCAAAACTTCACTCCTTAGATTGGTAGTCAAATGCCCTAAATAATTAACTGTTATAACATAATGTACAGTTAAGTCAACTGGGTTATAGAAAATTTTCATATTCCAGTAGATAATGTTTGCATCCTTTTGAAAAGCTATACCTCTAAAATAATGCCTGTATGTCTTGATATAAAACAGTATACGAATCGGTTTCACTAGTACTTTAATTTATGCAAACAATTCTTCAGTTGAAAATTATTTCATGTACTGTCTTATGTTCTGAGTAAATTTATTATGGTATTAAATGAAAATGCAAATAACTGTCAGAAAAAGTTGTTAGTGCTTTACAGTATGTAAAATTTTAGAGGCAGGTCCTTAGATTATATCACTGATGGAGTTGCTGTCCTACACATATATCTATAAAAGCATATGAGATTAAAAAAAAAAAAAAAAAAGCATATCATGGAGATACAGCATTTGGAGAGATTTCTGAGCCAGACAGCAAGGAACTTCTCAAGGTACCTTAAGAGATCCCTCCATTATAATTTGTGCTTTAGCTTTGCAGACTTGGAAACTGGATTCAATCCTTTATTTATTCAAAATAGATATAGTAAGCAGATCCGATGTGCCTTCTTCTGTGCATATATACATTCAAAAAAGATGAATTTGTTTCAATTCCTCACTCCCATTCTCACTTACACCTATTACAATCAAACTTTCACCTCCTCCTCAATTGTATCTCAATGACATGACCAGTGATCTCCACGTTGCTAAACAAAATGGTCAGTTCTCAACCCTCAATAGACTGGACTCATCAGGAGTATTTAAAATAACTGATTATTCCTTTTTATAGGAAATAACTACTTGTTTGGGCTTCCAGGCTATCATACTCTCTTAATTTCCTGACTGGTCACGCTTTCAGTCTCTTTTGCTGAGACTCTTTTGTTCCTCTTATCTTATCCTCCACCTTTAAATGTGGGATTTCCTAGGGCTTGTTTTTTGGATCTCTTCTACTCTTTATCTGCAGTCATGTTTTTGGTGATCTCACACAGTTTAATATCCTTAAAAAACATCTGCATGACAATGGCTGCCAAGATTATATCTCTCCTGTCCATTTCTTGCATGAATTAAATCTCTACTTGGATGTTTAATAGACATCTCAAAACTTAACATCTGTGTTAATTTGCTAGGGCTGTGATAACAAACAACAGAAATTTATTTTCTCACAATTTTAGAAGCTAGAAGTCTGAAATCAAGATGTTAGAAGAATTGGTTTCTCCTGAGGTTCCTCTCCTTGGTTTGTAGACTGCCATGTTCTCCTCGTGTCTTCACATGGTCGTCCCTCTGTGTGTGTGTCTGTGTCCAAATTTCCTCTTCTTATAAGGACACCAGTCATATTGGACTAGGGCCCACCTTAATATTCTTATTTCAATTGGTTACTTTTTTAAAGGCCCTATCTCCAATTACAGTCACCCCCTGAGGTACTGAGAGTTACGGCTGCAATATAAGAATTTTGAGGGGACACAATTTAGCCCATCACAATGTCCAAAACTCAATTACTCAGATTCCTCCACCAGCCTGTACTATGTATGGCAGGCTTTACCAATTAGGAAGTGCTAATTTCACCCTTCTAGTTGCTGTGGAATCATCCCTGACTCTTCTTTCTCTTTTATTTCCATATCCAGTCCATTAGTCAATCCCCTTGTCTTCACCTACAAAGTATATCCAGAATCAAATCTTTTCTTACTATCTCTACTGCTATCATGTGCCCAAGCTAACATCTCTTGCCTTGATGATTTTGACAGCTTCTTAACTGGCCAGCTTGCTCCCAAGACTGTCCTCCTCCTCTGCTCTCTTGCCAACATAGCACCTAGGAAATCAGGTAACATCACTTCTCTTCTCAAATTCTCCCAGTGTCTCACTTGTCACTGAGAGTAACATCAAATCCTTAAAATGGACAATAAGGTGCTCCACAATGTCCCACTACACTCTCTTCACTCACTTAGCTTCAGCCTCACTGAACTACTTCTCATTTAAAAATTCCAGGTGCTTTCCTGCCTGGGCTACAAGAAGCCTCCATACAAAAACCAACAACAAAACCTACTGATCATATGAAGCTGGATTCATTAAACTTGATGAAGGTGAGGGTGTGCTGCTTTGGCAGAATCTCGGGAGTGTCTCAGCAAGGGAGACTCAAGGGATTTGAAGCCTGGATTAGTCATAAATTGGTTTTAGGGCAAAAGCCGGAGATTGGTGAGAATTTGTAAACTAGACAAGTTTCTCAGCCAGTCAGTGGTCTTTGGAACCCATGAATCCTGTTAAATCAGTTTGTCTGTGATTTTATCTTGGAGTATACAAGTCTGAACTAGTTGATGTTCAAACGATCAGAACTTAGGTTTGTGCTGTATGCCAGTTTCATAATGCTCTTCCATTTCCCAAGTCAGTATGAGTTTGCAAGTTGTGATTTCTTGTTCATTCCTGAGTCTTTTTGTCAACTTTTTCTTCCTCTGTAACCATCTTCTTCCAGATATTTTCATGGCTCAGTCCCTTATCTATAGGATTTCCTCAAATGTCAGCGTCTCAGTGCAGATTAACCCAATCACCCTATTTAAAAATCCAACTCTCCCCACCACCTCTGATCCCAATTCCTTTTATTCTGCTTCATTGTTCCAATAGCACTTACCACCTTCTAAAATTTAACAATTTTATTTGATTATTATGTTCGTTGTCTGTCTACCTGCATTATGATGTAAGCTCAGTGAAGGACTAGGAACAGTTTTTATCTTTGTTTATTTATACCTCAATTAAATGCAGCCTGATACATAGAAGTGCTTAATAAATATGTGTTGAATGAATTATTGAATGAATAAATGAATGAATGAGACCTACTCAGTATTTTTTAAATGACTTGTAACAGAATTCCTTTAAGATGATTCAGGCCAGAGGAACTGATTCAAACTTTCCAAACTCATGAGAGTCGTTGTTAAACTAGGATGCTAATGTATTAAATACAATAAGAAATGAACACACATTGGGATACCTAGTGTGTACTTAGTACTAAACTATTAACTTCATATATGTTACCTGATATGAAACTCCAGAAAAGACAAATCTAATATTGAGTGACAGAAAGAAGGTCAATGGTTGCCTGAGGCTGGGTCTGGCAGTGGGGACTGACTGGAAAGGTCACAGTGGAACCTTTTAGGGTGATGGAAATGTTCTACATCCTGACTGTGGTCCTAATTACAGGGGTGCATATATTACTCAAGAATCATCAAATTCTATACTTAAAATCAGGGCACTATATTGAGTGAAAACTATACCTCTATAAAATTGATTTAAAAACAAAACAAACTAACAAATAAAAAAATCAAATCTCTAACACTTATGTCTACTAAGTGCTACTACTTTGCCCTGCTCATGAAAGACATACACACTGTATATCTTAGGTGAATTTCTCAGGGTACCTACTCTCTCACAGTCTTAGAAATAAAGCCAACAATTGAAAATTGAATTCTTGTTACCTCGACTCTCTACAGAAAACCCCAACACTCTTTTTTTCAGCAAGGCAGGGTATATAAAAGTCAATTCATGTACAGCTATCTCAAGTTCTCCTTTTGTACTGACCCTATAATGAGTCTAACTTGATCAGGCACAGTGAGCATTTCTTAAGTCTCTGTGGCAATGTGCTAAATAATCATTTCCATCCAACAGATAGCTGGTTTTTACTTTAGAGAATGTTCTATTCTCTGAAAGTGATATTTTTCTGATCTGGAGCCAAGTTTCCCAAACAACTTGGTGTTTCCACCTATGTACTAATTCTAGAAAGCAAAAAATAAAGGTAATGCTGAAAATGCATGAAGTTTATGTTGTGGTTGTAGCTCCAAGCAGTCATCCTTGGTTCCCATGCTGTCAAATGATCTAGATTAACCAGCATCTGATTGTGCCATTCCTTAATCTAAACTATGGCCCTATTTTGTTCCCAATATCTGACAACTCTACCCCTGTTAAAGCTGCCTTTATAGAATCCACTTTGGTAGGAACCATTTGTGGTCACTTCACTGTATCTGGTTCAGTAATGGCTGCTGGGTTTGCCAATTTCTTACTCTCATTCATCCTTCACCCTCCAGGCTGCAGAACTCTGTGTCATCATTCACTGTGTTGATGGTTATAGGATGATTGCCTCAAAGGACTTCACTGTTACTAATTCTAATTACCTAGTTCTGTCATTCTCTTGTGTCTTTAGTATGACTCCTAAGTGATGAGAAAGGGCTGGATGTGATGGAACCAAGAATAACAGTATTACAAACATTTGAAATCGTCTGCTTCTATAGAGCTTAGCCTGGAGCCAGCTATTGGTTAACTCTGTCTTACGCTACATGGAGATACATTAAGATGAAGACTGAGAATTAACTATTGGATCTGGAAAAATGGAGATCATTGATACACTTTGAAAAAGCCATTTTAATGGAAAGTTAAGGAGAAAAGCCTGATTCCAGTGGGATAAAGGGAGAGTGAGAGACTCCATTCAAACGTGGGACTACCCTCATGTGTGTTTTTCTCTTACTCCCCAAAGCTCACAACCGTGGCAAATGACAAAAAAGGAACAATACTGTTAACACTTAAGGACAAAGAAATGTAAGGAGGGACACAGAGGAGAAGAGAATTCAACAAATATTTGAAAGAGAGAAAGTGGACAGGCTGGGTGTAGCTGATTTACTAGAACTGGTGGCACCCACTCAACTCCTCCATTACTCTTAGGAAAGTACTTGCTGTAAGTATTTTTTAAAAATTGCTAATGTTCATTAAACCATATACCACCAAACCATTCCACATTGGGGAACCAGATCGCATAAAACCAATGGTATATTGCATCATTATATATTATATATGATGATAAAAATTTGAAACCAACCTGAATGTCTATCAATAGAAAATAGTCCAAAACTATGGTGTATACATCCTCAAGAAAACTAGGATGATTTCTGAAAAGCAAAATGGACCTATATTTACTGCCATGATGAGATATCCAAGGTAGTTCTTTTTTTTTTTTTTTTTTGCTGTACGCGGGCCTCTCACTGTTGTGGCCTCTCC
>NW_006787800.1:136034-137155 GCF_000442215.2 Lipotes vexillifer
TTTTTTGCGGTACGTGGGCCTTTTCCTGTTGTGGCCTCTCCCGCTGCGGAGCACAGGCTCCAGACGCGCAGGCCCAGCGGCCGTGGCTCACGGACCCCTCCGCGGCATGTGGGATCCTCCCGGACCAGGGCACGAAGCCGCATCCCCTGCATCGGCAAGCGGACTCTCAACCACTGCGCCACCAGGGAAGCCCTAGGTAGTTTTTTTTTAATAAAAAAATAAAGCTACTTGCAGATAACAGGACATTTTAAGAAAAAAACCAAAGCATAAGTAAGCCCTATATATGGGTATTTATGTGTCTATAAATTTGCATGAACATAGCAATATTTTCAGACGGACACACAAAGAAATGGAAAAATAAATTAATTTGGGTGGAGTGGAATAGAAACAATTGCTAATTTACACCTTATAAATGTCTGTGTTAGTTTACTACAGAAAGTTTGCATTGATTTTTTTTTTTTTTAATTAAAACGAGCTAAGCTAGAGAGATTAATGGAAAGGGGGAGAGAGAGGGAGAAAGAGAGAGATTCAACTATGACTTAACGGCTGAGCCAGGATTAGAAGGTGGGCCCCTGTGCATTGTTCTTTGCATCTACCTCCCCAGGTCTTCTCCCAGTAGACAGGGAAACAAATCAAATCAAGCACAGGAGGCCAGGTCAAGGTAGAGCTCAGTCATTCAGCCTTCTGTATGAAATCGAAGATAAATGAACAGTTCATGTAACGATGTGTGAAGTGATCATACCTAAAATGAGGGATGCCAGGGGAGTATCAGAAATAACAGAAAAAAATAGGTATCAAATGAAAATTAAGAAGATTGGAGAAAATGCAGGCACTAGTTACATGCTTAAAAGTTTTCATTTCGAAGCATACGCAGAACAAAGAGGCAAACATAAAAAGCAAGTTAAAAAAAAAAAAAAGAAAGCAAGTTATGAGGGCAAGAACAGTAGAGGAAGGCCAAGATGGTCATATGAGGAAGGCCTGATAAGGAAGCAGAGGCTGGGGGGACTGCAGAGAGAGAAAATGATGGCAACAGCTAGAAAGAAATTTTGGATTAAAGCAGGACTCAGTAAATGAAGAAAATGAGAAAGAAACATGAAAGAGGATTACTTTTTTTTTTTTTT
>NW_006787800.1:137238-193028 GCF_000442215.2 Lipotes vexillifer
TTTTTTTTTGCAGTACGCGGGCCTCTCACTGCTGTGGCCTCTCCCGTTGCGGAGCACAGACTCCGGACGCGCAGGTTCAGCGGCCATGGCTCACGGGCCCAGCCGCTCCGCGGCATGTGGGATCTTCCCGGACCGGGGCACGAACCCGCGTCTCCTGTATCGGCAGGCGAACTCTCTCAACCACTGCCACCAGGGAAGCCCGAAAGGGGGTTACTTTAACTGTTACTTTGATACAGACTGATAGAAGTCGAGTTTTAAGATAGTAAACATTCTCCACTCCCTCTCCCCACCAAGGAATAATCTTTTCCAGCTAAAGTGATCAGAAGGTCATATTTACAAAG
Organism: Lipotes vexillifer; assembly: GCF_000442215.2. Taxonomy (NCBI): domain Eukaryota; kingdom Metazoa; phylum Chordata; class Mammalia; order Artiodactyla; family Lipotidae; genus Lipotes; species Lipotes vexillifer. The sequence continues at coordinate 137,580 of NW_006787800.1, forward strand.
TGTTTTGACTTCCTCACACACGTTTGTTTTGTAAACTAAGCTGTAAAAATTTTTTTAAAGCTGACACCATATCTTCATCATATTTGTTACCAACTTCTAGAAATACCCATGTACATAATAGGTGCTCATTAATTCTCACTGTTAAAGGGATTTGTGTTTTATTCTAGACTCCCATTATATTAATTTGCATATTTCTCTATTTAAAAGAAAAAAAACTCTAAAAGCTTAAGATGCATCTTTGTAGAGAAGGAATTCAGGAAACAAATCTATAGTAGGGCAGATATTACTGTATTTGGAATTTTTAAAAAGAACTTTATAGAATTTAAATATTTCTTAGCTCTATCATTTATTTTTCATCATTCATGCCTCCATTTCATTTTTCTCAACAGTTTTTAGATCAATGGAATATGTCTTCTCAAGGATTTTGTTTTCTCACACTCACAAATCTGATATCTCATTTCTGCATTTGGCATAGGTAATTTCATTTGTTAATAGGGTTAGAGTGTGACCTCACCTTGTATTAGCAGGTGCCAATATGTACTCTTCCTTTTAAAAATACACATGTATTTAATATACAATATACTTATTTATGCATAAATGTATCCATTGGAAATACATACTTATATGTACATTTGTGTTCAAATATATAAATATTATCATATAACAATATATAAAATGGAACTATATTTTATCAATAAAAAAGTTGAAAATTCTATATATAAGAGTACAGTTGACCCCTGAACAAGTTTGAACTGTGTGGATTCACTTATATGTTAATTTTTTTCAATAAATATGGACTACAGTACTACACAATCCACAGCTGGTTGAATCTCCAGATGTTATTTGTGGATTTTTGACCATGCAGAGCATCAAGCCTGTGTAAAAGGAAAGAAATCTTAATTTATTAAACGATATAGGAAAAGTTTTTTTTAGTTTTTTCGTTTTGTATCTGTCTCTTGACCCATTTACCCAAATGCATTTATTAACTAGGAAACAGGGAAGTGATCTCACCACTGCTCCTGTGTTTCTTTGCTGCTCCTTTGTCCTTCCTGTTCATCCTCATACAACCACATTTCTATCACCATTAAGATTTTATAAGACCAGAGAACAGAAATTAAAGAACCTAGTGTATGGTGGTCAATACACTCAAAGAGATGGAATCTCTTAACGTATAGCACTGAGCCACAGAATTAGGTGGTATAATTAGAAAAATATCCCACTTGCCACAGAAAAGATGTACTAAATCAGCATTTTCAAACTGTGCTCTTCAGAACCCTTAAGATCAAATTAGAATAATGCACGGAATCATTTTAATGAGAAAAAAACGTATGAAATATCAGATTAAATGATTTTATTTATCATAACTAGAACAAGTAAGCATGGGAATGTGTGTGTGTGTATATATAAATTCCACATGCTTATAGCACATAAACAACTATGAAAACACAAAGCATCATCTATCCCCTCCTTTGGGACATGGCTACACCCACCTGAGTTCAAACTTTGCCTCTGTCAATGAGACTAGACCTTTAAACAACACCTCTGTTGGAAGTTTCTGTTCACTGCAGGTTCCGCTTTACCTGTGAAACTCAAATACCAATAAGTAGCCTCAGAGGCAAGAGTACCCAGCCCAACTTACAAGAATTCACTATGTTCCAGCATGTGAAAAGATGTTTCTGCTTCTTTACAGTCACACACAACAGTGAGACAAAGACAAAATTAATATCTCAAATAAAATATATCAAAAATATCACAAACCCAATCCATTAGCAAAATCAGTCTAAATATTTCTTGCCTGGTTAGAGACTGGATAAGGGAATAAACTACATTGGAGTGCAGATAATATGTTCTACAAAATGAGGGTAATTTACCAATAGTGTGAAGATTCATAGAAAGGGCACGAAGATAAACATGATCTGCCAAGGGACATGATTAATGGAGGAAATTAAAATATGGCAAAAGCCCCAATACCACGCAAAGTTAGGTGCATATTTTTGAAAAGGTGAAAAATTGAAAATAAAGATAGACACTTCCTAACTACTACATGAAATTAAAGTAAATGAAAACTATAGTTCACATGAAAAAATATAGAAAATAATGGGTTTAAAAATAGCAATTACTATGTAAAAATAAAGTGAAAAAAATACCTTTTAATTACTGTCAATTACGCTATAGCTTACACTTTAAAGGCAAAAAAAAAGATCTTAATATCCAATGTGAGATACCTAGAATAAATTATAAATTTTAATTCATAAATATTAATAAAAGGCTTAATAAATTGAAAAATACACCCCACTAGACTGTAAGCTTCATGCTGCAAAAACTTTGTCTATGATGTTAACTGATGTGTTCTCTATGCATCCTAACACAGCAGGGACTCAGTAAAAATATGTTTTATGAATGAACAAACCAATATACAAAAAGTCAGTTCTTACCAAATTTTAAAATATGCATTTCTAGTTAGAATATCAATAAGAAACATCTTAGAAAATGATTGTAAGTTTCTTCTGTATTCATCTACATGAACAAATAGATAAGAATGCTAAAATATATCAAAGGAAGAATAGTAATGGGAATCTTGACCTATCATGTATTAAATATATATATCATCTTATGAAATTATAATATATCATGGTAGTAATATGAGAATTAACAGGCAAATTAATGAAATAGAACAAATGGGAATACACACTTGGGTACACATGCATACAAATGCACACATATGTTTAACTTGAGTGAGTTATTCCATAGATATTGCTCAGGTACTAGGCTACGTATTACTTAAAAATATTTTAACAACAAGGTCCTACTGTATAGCATAGGGAACTATATTCAATATCCTGTGATAAACCATAATGAAAAGAATATGAAAAAGAATATGTATATGTATAACTGAATCACTTTGCTGTACAGAAGAAATTAATATAACATTGTTAATCAACTATACTTCAATAAAATTTTCAAAAAAGATTTTAATCTTCACCTTAAAATAAATTTTGATTTAAAATATAAAAATCAGGCTACTTTTTTAAAGAGATGAAAATACAAGTGATGTTTAACTGGTGAAATCATCTTAAGCTTAAAAGTAGTGAAAGGTGTAGAAGACTTTACAGGGGAAATGACTGACATAATTAAATGTATTGTTAAATGGTCATAAATTTAAAAGGCAAGTAACAAAATAAGAAACATATTCATACCAACTTTGAAATAAGTTCTTAAAATCCTTAATAAAAACTTCATGAAAATTTAGAAAGTCATGGTATTGGTGATTAGTTTCTATATATGACATTGAAAGCATTGTACAAGAAAGAAAAATTGATAAACTGGACTTAATTAAAATTAAAACATTTGAACTGCAAAAGACACTTTCAGGACAACAAAAAGACAAGTCAGACTGGGAGAAAATATTTGCAAATCACATATATGATAAAGAACTTGTATCCAAAATATACAAAGAGCACTTACCTGAGAAAACAAATCAATTTAGAAGGTGAGCAAAAAATGGGAACAGGCACCTCACAGAATAAGATAAACAGATGGCAAATAAGCACATGGAAAGATGAACAAAGTCATATGTGATTAGGGAAATGCAAATAAAAACAAGATACCACCACACACCTATTATATAGAATGGCTAAGATCTAAAAATCTGACTAGCATGGGAGTAGAGCAAGAGGAACTCTCATTCATTGCCGGTGGGAATGCAAAATGCCACAGCCAATTTGGAAGACCGTTTGGTGGTTTCTTTCCAAATTAAAAATAGTGTCACAATATGATCAAGTAATCATACTGCTAGATATTTATCCAACTTATATGAAAACATATCCACACAAAATATGCATAGCAATGCTCATAGCAGCTTTCTTCATAATCACCCAAAACTGGAGGTAACAATTTTTCTTTTAGATGTGAGTAGGCAAAGGGTGGTACACCCATACAATGGAATATTATTCAGAGATAAAAATTAATGGGCTATTATACTATGAGAAGATATGGATAAATATCAAATGCATATTGCTCAATAAATAAAGTGTGGATTTGGCTAAATATACATGATTCCATTTATGTGACATTTTGGAAAGGGGAAAACTATGGTAATAGTAATGGTAACTTGATCAGTGGTTGCCAGAGATTTGGGGAGGATGTAACGTGAGACACATGACAGTGTGTATTTGTCCAAACCAGTGGAAATTTACAGCACAAAGAGTAGACTGTGAAGTATACAAATTAAAATAATAATAGTAACACTGTAACAACACACATTGATTGTAACAATCAATATGTAGCAATGCAATCAATTGTAGCAATGCAATGTGTTAACAATAGGGGAAACAATGTGTGTGAGGGGGAGGGGTAAATGGGATCTCTTTGTGCTAAATTCCCACTGTAGGAGAGGCAATACCTATGTATTGTAATAGGTAATTTGCAGGTAATAGGTAATTTGTAATAGGTAATTTGTAATATCTATGCTGATTTTCAAGAAACTTGGCATTTACTCCAAGTGATATGGAAGCTATTGGAGGGTTTTGAGTTGAAGTACGGCATAATCAAATACATATTTTTAAAGAATTACTCTGCCTGCTGTGTTGAGAAAAGACTGTTGGGGTGGGTAGCAATGATGGAAACAATGAAAACAGTTAGGAACCTATCACAATAATCCCACTGAGAGACAATGATGCCAAGAGAATGCCTGATGGACTAGGTGGGCCGTATGAGAGAAAGTGAGAGGTCATGAATGACGCCAAAGTTCTTGGCTTGAGTCAGCTGGAAGGATGGAGTTGCCATCAACCAGCATGGGGAAGCCTAAGGGTGAAGAAGATTTGGGAGAGGATATGAAGACATTAATTAGGGCTATTACACACTGGAGTGTCAAGTAGATAGCTGGATACTGAGTCTAGAGTTTAGGAAAGATATCCAGACTGCAGACATTAATTTGAGAGTGCTTAACATAAAGGCATGGTGCAAAAAGGTGAGAGAGACACTATGTCTACCAATAGACTTTAACTTCTTGAATGCAAAATCTATGACTCACTTATTTTGTAATTATTGGTCTATATTGTGTATAGAAAATGCACATCAGACTGAATTAATGGTGTGGTTCACAATTCCTCAAACAAAGTTGTTTCAATGACAATACTTCTGTTTTGATTTGTATTTTTCCCTCTTAGTCACCAGAGAGTGTTCCTATCTTCAATGTACACTGACCTTTGTACATGTGAATATTTACTAGTTCTGAGTGTGGTATGTACCAGGGAGCTAGAAAGATTTTCTCCAAATTTGTTTAGTTCTGGACCAAGGAAGAAGAATTTATCACCCGGACTCTAGTTTTATAAGCAGGGGACATAAATGACATTGCCATAATTTCTGAGAATTCTGGTTTTATCCTTCAGATTTTTATCACTGCAGAGGAAAGTTTTTAAAGATATAATGTTTTTTATAGAAATAACATCAACACTTGATTTCTCCCATTATTAAACAAAAGGGCAAACTCCTAACAATTACCCAATGACTTTTTGTAAATATATATATGTGTGTATAAAATTTATAGGTGAGCCAAGATTCAATTTATAGTCAAATATTTTATTGTGTATATAGCAAATATTCTTCCTTGCAATTTTGAGATTTAGTTATATGAGATTTAGTCATGATCTGGCTTCAAGAAAAAAGGTGGAGGTTTTAATATAAATGTCATTGAAAAAGGGAGAGTACAAACCACATAAAAAGTGATTTTTAAAAATGTATAGAACAAATGTAAGAAAACTTAACACTTTGGGATTGTTTTTTCAGGCAATAAACTGTGTCCACAAATCTGTTGCTGGTTAAAATGCAACACATTTTTCAATGTATTAACATCTGCAATTTTTAGAGTATAAAGGCAGTGGGTGCCCATCTGTCAACACACGATCATCTCACATCCTCAGACAAATATCACCAAGGGATACTTAATTTGCTGTATAATTGAATGTTACTCTATTTATTTAAATTTAATATAAAATATTTATTTAAATAAATATATTTAAGTCTATTATTTAATCTTTTTAAATAAATTAAATATAATAATAGCTATTTAAATAAACACCTAACATTTAATTTATTAGATATCTATTAAATTAGACATTTGTTAAATATATGTCTATTTAAATAAAGTCCTATTTAATTTACACAAATTAAATGTTTAATTTTAAATATTTAAGTATAAATATTTATTTATTTAAGTAGTGATCCTAATGTTAAGACTGAGGTTTTGATAGATATTATAGTGAATATTTAGGGGAGCACATCTTGAAAATAAAACAAAAGCCAACTTTTCCTCGGCAGTAACTATTTTTAATACAGTGAGTTCTTTCAATGAGTCTACACACACTCATGCTTTAAACAAAGAACCTCTCAGCTTTAACATGTATAAACCACTTAAGGCCTTTTTCTCTATGTATTTCAGTACTAACCAAAAAAGTCTACAAAACGCTTTTTTTTTTTGCGGTACACAGGCCCCTCACTGCTGTGGCCTCTCCCATTGCGGATCACAGGCTCCGGACGCACAGGTTCAGCGGCCATGGCTCACGGGCCCAGTCGCTCCGCAGCATGTGGGATCTTCCCGGACCGGGGCACGAACCCGTGTCTCCTGCATCGGCAGGGGGACTCTCAACCACTGTGCCACCAGGGAAGCCCGGCCTATACATTTTTAATGTTAAATCCCTACAGTCTCTCCTGAACCAATCAATACCAGTATTGCTCCACCTTGACCCATCAGGACCAATATTCTCCACCAGTGGAATAAGTTTTACTGCTGTAAACTTGGCAGGCAGGGTACATTGTTGAGCACTGGAAACTCAAATATGTATCGCCATAGCCAACATCAGTCTCTGTCCTCTTTGTCTAATACTTCATTTTTGAGCTTAAGCATGTAGATTCCCACTGGATTTGCATCCTTGCTGTAAATCTCTGCTCACTAGACTAATTCTGAATGTATTCATAATGAGGAAATTTTGTATTGATGACTTACTGACTTGGACACTTCTTGATGTGTGTGACCCCTGCTACCTTGTTCAACCCACTAAACTGGATTTCCTCAGCATTGTTGCTGACCTGTCTGAAACCTGGAATTAGCCAAGCACTATAGCACCAAAGGGCTGGCTACCAAGCTAAGCCACGTGATTTCATATGATGCATTTGTGCTCTCCTTCCTGCTGGCTACTGCTGCCAAGTTCTCAGCAAGTAGGAGGGTCTAATGCAGGGTCTTAAGCCACTTCTCAAAGAGGTACACAAAACCATTCTGAGTAACAACAGGGTTGAAAAATATACATTAACTCTCAGGATGACTAGTTTCTACAAACAATACTTACTTGAATAAAAATTTTAAAGGCCAAAATAGTGCAAAGAACTTTACTTCATTATCTCTCTTATTCTTCATCAGAACTCCATAAGGGAGCTAGTAAAATTATTCCCCTTTTATAGATCAGGATTTGGCAAAATATGGCCCATGGGTCTGGCCTGCCATCTGTTCTTGCGTGGCCCATGAACTAAGGATGGCTTTTAAATTTTTAAGTGGTTGAAACATAATAAAATTAATAATAATATTTTGTGACATGTGAAAGTTACATGAAATTCAAATTGCATACCTATAAGTGAAATTTCATTGGAACAGAGCAACATCCATTTGTTTGCATTCTGTCTATGAGTAATTTTGCTCTACAAGGCAAAGTTGAGTAGTTTCAACAGAGACCCTATGGCCAGCAAAGCCTGAAATATTTACTATCTGACCCCTTATAAAGAAACTTTATTGACCCCATTTACAGGTAATGAAGCTAAAGACCAGAGCATTCAGTAACTTATCCAAGCTTACTCTAAAAGAAAGTAGTGATGATAAGATAAAATCTGGATCTGATTGTTCCAAGAGAGCATATCTTAACAACTCTACAATATTGTTATAGTTTTCATTGTTATGGAATTTAGTGAATCTCACACACAGAAAGGAAATTACATTTTAATGACTCTTTAGTCATACTTTATCTTGACCACTGCAGATAGGTTTGGCAGAAGATGACTGCTACCACTTCTGTAAAATGGTATGCTGCCGAATTTATAAGGAGACCATTTTGCTTTGCTGATATCTGCATGGCACAGTGAAGTTCTGGTCCTATTACAAGTGGAATAATTGCCAATCCCCATATTATAAACACTTCTACTTCTAACCTAACTTGAAAAACACAGCACATATGCTAAGCTTTTGGAATTGGATGAAAGTTATGGGACCATGCCCAAGAAATAATTACAAATGATTATTCAAAATTATACATTCAGTTAATTGCCAGTAAAGAGAAAAAATACTCCCTTCCTGGTTTCAGAAGCCAGAAATAGTGGCAAAAGATTCAATCCATTAAATAAATGGAAAAAAATTACATCATCATAATCGTTATCTCAGAGCAACATTTTAATATCCAATATTCATTTTAAGGTCAAATTTGAAATATATTTATAATTTTATTTTATTTGTACATTGACAACTACTAAATTTTAGATATATAATGCTAATTTTCAAGGCTGCTATTTTGTACATGTTAGAGTGCAAAAGGGAGGGCATCAAGGATTAAGGGATACTGTTTTTCGGTCTTTGCAGAGATGCATAGACTGCATCTCTACATATACTGGGGCACAGTGGCACACTGATAATTAGTATTATGATGATACATTGACTTATGAATTAATGCATTCATAATCAGTATTACATGCTATTATCATTGTCAATGGTATTAGGATCTTTGGACTGAAACACTTAATCTGCATTTGTGCCACAGCTGTCCATTCTGGAACACTTCATCTTCCAATTATTATGTTACATCTTAAGGTATCTATTTTTGTGACTTGGCTGTAAAGGTAAATGGCACATCTTGGAAGATCACTGCTTTTAATAGGCTAGTGTCTACCTTAAGTGGGGAAGTAAAAAAACAAGGCCTCTTTTTTTCAAAGTAAGAAGAAAAGACATATGCATTAGAAAATTATAATGGCTAAAGTAATATTATAAAAATTAAAGCTGTGCATCCTACTTCCAATTTCATTTGCAAGGAGCTTAGAAGTTGCCACTCCATCCTAAAAACAAATAAAAATCTGCATTGATTGATGGGGGTGAGATGGGGAGGGATTAAATTAGGAGATTAAGACTGACATATACACACTACTATATATAAAATAGATAGCCAACATGGACCTACTGTATAGCACAGGGAACTCTACTCAAAACTCTGTAATGACCTATATGGGAAAAGAATCTAAAAAAGAGTGGATATATTTATATGTATAACTGATTCATTTTGTTGTATAGCAGAAACTAACAAAATATTGTAAATCAACTCTACTCCAGTAAAAAATTAAAAAAATAACTTTTTAAAAAAGGATAAAGTCACAAACTCTCTTGAAAAATAAGGGGAAGATGCTGGAAAAACCACTGCCCCTAAGGTTAGAGACACACACAGGTGCACACCATATGAAGAAGCCATACCTCAGGGGAGCAGAGATCACCATGGCAACTAGGGCCTGAGTAGGAAAACCTGAACTGGAATTGAAGACTTGCTGAAGCCTCAGTGTGGACACCTGTGAGAGTTAAAAATTCCAGGGGTACCCAGTCACAGGGGAGACCTGACAATATTGGAAGATTTTCCTAGAGGAACTCAGCCAGATTCCCACAGGGAGAATGGAAAATGAACCATTTAGAAATACTCCAGAGCACTCTGTTCTTCTTAACAAGGTTGCCCTCAGGGCAAATGAGGTCAGGAGCCCAACCTCCTGAGGTATTATCAGAGACTAAAAAACTTGTGTAAGGGATTTATCTGAATCCAGCCCACTCTAGCCATCCTGTCTCACCTTTGGGGGAGAAAAAAACTGAGAAAAACTTATGAAGTTTACAGTCCTGAGGTACAGTCTAACTAAAACACTCAGACCTGATCACAGGACTGTAAAATATTTCCCTTCCCTACAACTTAACACCATGTTACTAAAGGTCTATTTACAGTACTTCCTTTTACCCAGTACATTATGTCCCTTATCAAGAAAAAAAGAAAATTGCAAGGCGTACAAAGGGCAAAAAACACAGCTTGAAGAAACTGAGCAAGCATCATAACCAGACATGACAGGGATGCTGGAACAATTAGACTGAGCATTTAAAATAACCATGATTAATATGCTCAGGGCTCTAATGGATAAAGTGCACAACATGCAAGAACAGATGGGCAATGTAAACAGGGAGATGGAAATCCTAAAAAAGAATCAAAAAGAAAGGCTAGAAATAAAAAAAAAACACTAACAGAAGAGAAGAATGCCTCTAATGGGCTTATTAGCAGAGAGGACACAGCTGAGGAAGGTATCTCTGAGCTAGAAGACCTATCAATAGAATCCTAGAAAGCTGAAAAGCAAAGAAAATAAAGATTATAAAAAAGAAAGCAAAATATCCAAGGACTGTGGAACAACAACAAAAAGTATAACATATGCATAATGAGATTACCAGAAGGAGAATAAAGAGAGGAAGAAACAGAAGAAATATTTGAAACAATAATTACTGGGAATTTGCCAAAATTAATGTCAGAAACCCAACCATAGATCCAGGAAGCTCAGAAAAAACACCAAGCAGGAGAGAGAAATGCCAATAAAACTACACCTCAGCATATCATTTTCAAACTAGAGAAAATCAAAGTTAAAGAAAAAATTCTGATAAAATGCCAGAAAAAAAAAAAAAAAAAACCTTATCTACAGAGGAATAAAGGTAAGAATTACATCCAATTTTACCTCAGAAACTATGCAAACAAGAAGAGAGTGGACTGAAATGATTAAAGTGTTGAGAGGAAAAACCTCAGGAGACTAGAATTCTGTACCCTGTGAAATTATCCTTTAAAAGTGAAGAGAATAAAGATTTCCTCAAACAAACAAACAAAAAACCCTTGAGGGAATCTGTTGCCAGTAGGCCTGCCTTGCCTTGCAAACCTTAAAAGAAATTCTTCAGAGAGAAGAAAAAATAATGTCAGAAACTTCAGTCTACATAAAAAAGGAAGAGTATCAAAGAAGGAATAAGTAAAAGTACAATAAAAATATTTTTCTTATTCTTAATTGATCTAACAGATAGCAGTTTGTTCAAAATAATAGCAATAATGTATTCAATTACAGATGTACAGATATGTCTATATATATGTGAAATGAATGACAACAATGGTACAAAGGACAAGAGAAAGGAATTAGAATTATTTTGTTATTATAAGGTATTCACACTACATGTGAAGTGATATAGTGTTGTTTAAAAGTGGATTTGAACTAGTTAGTTGTAAAAGCATTTTGTAAACTCTAGGGCAACCACTGAAAAAAAAGGAAGAAAAGAAGTATAATTGATATGCTAAGAAATGAGAGAAAATGCAATAATATAAAATGCTACATTAAAACCACAGAAGGGAGGGGAATTCCCTTGGAAGTACAGTGGTTAGGACTCGGTGCTTTTACTGCCAGGCCCAAGTTCAATCCCTGGTCGGGGAACTAAGATCCTGCAAGCCGTGCGGCACAGCCAAAAAGAAAAAAGAGTGAAAGACAAAAATAGAAACAAAGAATAAGGGCAACAAAGAGAAAATAGTGGTAAATATGGTAGATATTAGTCCAACTGTATCAATAACCACTTTGAATATAAATGCTCTAAGTGAATCAATTAAAAGACAGAGATTGTCAGAGCAAATCAAAAAAAAATGACCCAACTGTATGTTATCTACTAGAAACTCCCTTTAAATACAAAGGAACATATAGATTAGAAATAAATGCATGGAGAGAAATACACCATGTTAACACTAATGAAAAGAAAGTAGAAGTAGCTATATTAATTTTAAGAGAGAACAGACTTCAAAGTAAGGAACGTTATCAGGGATAAACAAAGGCATTACATGATTTAAAGAAGTCAGTTATCCAAGAAAACAAATTCTTAATGTGTATGCACCTAACAGTGGAGAATCAAACTACACCAGGCAAAAACTGATAGGGGACTTCCCTGGTGGTCCCGGGGTTGAGAATCTGCCTTCCAATGCAGGGGACATGGGTTTGATCCTTGGTAGGAGAACTAAGATCTCACATGCCGCAGGGCTACTAAGTCCACATGCTTCAACTACTGAGAATGTGGGCCACAACTAGAGAGTCCACATGCCATAACTAGAGAGAAGTCTGTGCACTTCAGTGGAGGATCCCACATACGGCAACAAAGATCCCAATGAAGATCCCACATGCCAGAGCTGGGACCCTACACAACCAAAAATAAAATAAATAAGTAAATATTTTTAAAAAACTGGTAGAATTGCAAGGATAAATAGATGAATCCCCTATCATAACTTGAGACTTCAACACTGATCAGTAACAGGCAGATCCAGCAGGCAGAAAATCAGTAAGGACATAGGTAAACAATGACATCATAGATGAACTGAATATAATTGACATTTGATAGATTACTTTATCCAACAACAGCAGAATACACTTTTTTTTTTTTTTCGCAGTACGCGGGCCTCTCACTGTTGCGGCCTCTTCCGCTGTGGAGTACAGGCTCCGGACGCGCAGGCTCAGCGGCCACAGCTCAAGGGCCCAGCCGCTCCGCGGCATGTGGGATCTTCCTGGACCAGGGCACGAACCCGTGTCCCCTGCATCTCAACCACTGCGCCACCAGGGCAGCCCAGAATACACATTTTTATCAAGCTCACATGAAACATTCACCAAGATAGACCACATTCTGGGCTGTAAACCACACCTTAACAAATTTAAAAGAGAAATTGTACAATGTCTGCTCTCAGACCACAATGAACTAAACTAGAAATCAATAACAGAAAGATAATTGGAAAATCCCCAAACATTTCAAGATTAAACAGACCAGTTCTAAATAACACATGCATCAGAGAAGAAATCCTAAGAGAATTTTTAAAATATTTAAACTAAAATAAAATGAAAACAGAACTTATCAAAATTTGTGGGATACAACAAAAACAGTGCTTAGAGGGAAATTTATAACATTAAATGCATATATTATTAGAGAAGAAAAAAGATCAAAAATCAATCGTCTAGCTTCCATAATTGGAAACTAAAGAAAGAAGAACAAATTAAATGCAAAGTAAGCTGAAGACAAGAAATCATAAGAATGAGAGCAGAAATCAATGAAATTGAAAACAGGAAATCAATAGAGAAAAATCAACAAGACCAAAGCTGGTTCTTTGAAAAGATCAATAAAACTGATAAGCAAATTAAAACAAAATGCTGTACCACTACGCTCCTATTAGGAAGGGCAAAATCCAGAACACTGGAAAAACCAAATGCTGGAAAAACCAAATGCTGATGAGTATACAAAATGGTACACTTTGGAAGACAGTTTGGAATTTCCTTACAAAATTAAACTTACTTTTTCCATATAATCCAGGCTTTGCACCCCTTGGTGTTTACCCAGAGGAGTTGAAAACTTATGTCCGTACAAAAGGTTGCACATGAATGTTTATAGAAGCTTTATTCATTGTTGCCAAAACTTGGAGGCTACCAAGATATCCTTCAGTTTGTGAATGGTTAAGTTAAATAAACTACAGTACATCCAGGAAATTGAATTTTATTTAGCGCTAAAATGAAATGAACTGTCAAAGCCATGAAAAGACACAGAGGAAGCTTAAATGCTTATTATCAAGTGAAAGAAGCCAAGCTGAAGATGCTACATACTGTATAATTCCAACTAAATGGCATTCTGGGAAAGTCAAAACTATGGAGACAGTAAAAAAGATTAGTGTTTGCAGTGATGGTGGTGAGACAGTAGAGATGAATAGGTAAAGGACAAAGGGTATTTAGGACAGTAACATACTCTGATGATATTATAATGTTTGATATATAACATTATTCTTTTATCCAATCCCATAGAGTGTGCAACACCAAGAGTGAACCCTAATGGGATGGAATTTGGGTGGATGTCAATGTACGTTCATCCTTGGTAAAAAAAAAAAAAAAAAAATTGGTGAGTCATGTTGATAATGTGGGAGGATATGCATATGTGAGGGCAGAGAGTATGTGAGAAAACTCTAACTTTTGTATACACTACTATATTTAAAATAGATAACCAACTAGATATACCCACTGTATAGTGCAGGAACTCTGTTCAATACTCTGTAATAACCTAAATGGGAAAAGAATTTGAAAAAGAATAGATACATATATATGTATAACTGAATCACTTTGCTATACACCTGAAACTAATACCACATTGTTAATCAACTATACTGCAATATAAAATAAAAATTAAAAAAGAAATCTCTGTAAGTTTTAATGTTATAAACCTAAAACTACTCCAAAAAACTGAAGTTTTTTAAATAAGAAAAAATAAAATAAATACATATTCCTAAACTGTGCTTACTTTTAGTATCTTTATCTCATTTTCTGGACAAAACTTGTTTCAAAATTAAGCTATCTTTATATAGTAAGTAAAGCATGTGAGTCTTTGCCTCATTACACTTCCCCTCTCTTCTGAGTCTTCTTAATACTTTTCTGCATGCCTCTTTTGTGCTTTTGGGCTTTTATTATCACTCTGTTTACTTGAGTCATTCTGCTGGTTCCATATATTGTAAACTCTTTGAAGTCAGGTACTGAATCTTAAAAAGGTATTTGCATTTACTGCTATAGGGGATTAAAGAAAAATCATTGACTTAAATTGAATAAAATATGTACTTGTGGAAAAGTACATTATGAGGAAAGATGTGTGTTTTTGTTTGACAGGCACAGAGAGATTTTTATGTGCTACACAGTTTCTTGAGTTAAACTAATGGAAACCGGTCCACTTTTAATGACTGATTTGCTTTCATCATTTGCAAAGACAAATATTAGATAAATATGAAGTGGAAAGGAGAATTTATTTTTATGAGAGGGTAAATAAGAAGAAGGGTGAACTCCAGAGAGAAGGAAGATTAGACCTGAAAAGGACTTGCAATTCCCATGCAAGGAAGGCACAAGATACCATATTAGGAGCATTGGAGAGAGTGCCCAATCTGAGTAAAGTTTTTAGTATTATCTTCCTTCTAGGTCCAATCACAGCATCCAAGCCTGTTCATCTCTTTCTTCTTTGTCTCTAATACTTACTAAACATTTAGTATATGTAGAGCACTATTCTAGAAACCATAATATTTTGTATTCTAAGTGCCCTGAATTAATTTTGCTGAAGCTGATAAGCATGATTCTTTAATCTAATTTATGATACTAAATCTGGCCTGAACAGACTCTGTGGTTCACACACTAATGGATATGCAATGAGTTTTGAACCATAATCAATTCATCTAGTGACAGATGAGTCAGTTGTAAAATATGGTATTTTTTTTCTTTCATAGGCTTTGAAAGCTAATTGTTTCAGTTCAAATTCTGATTCTACCATTTACTAGCTTCTTGTCCTTTGAGATCATTAAGAAAGTCCTGTAAACTTCAGCTTCCACACTGGGTAAAGAGGGATGATAGTAAAATTTAGTACAAAAATTTCTGTGAGGATCAGTTGAAATAATGCATTTAAAATCCCCACACATTATAAGCACTCAATAAATACTAGCTATTAATACTATTAGAATTAGTATTGATCTATTGTGCAGCTGTCCCTATTATGGATCTCTTGACCTCTGGGGCAGACATTTTTGAATGGATAATTAATGCTGATAAGATTTGAATTAACTGGACTTCAGTAAGCTAGTATTTGTCCATTCAGGATGCATTAAATAAAGGGAACTCTGCCAAGCTCATGAGTCTCCAGTACTCTCTCTTCATACTTAACAAAGCACAGAATCACCAATTTTATGGTTTTTCTACTTTTATTTTAA
Source organism: Lipotes vexillifer (assembly GCF_000442215.2). Taxonomy (NCBI): domain Eukaryota; kingdom Metazoa; phylum Chordata; class Mammalia; order Artiodactyla; family Lipotidae; genus Lipotes; species Lipotes vexillifer. The sequence continues at coordinate 153,407 of NW_006787800.1, forward strand.
TTTTTTATCTAGCTCTAAATAGCAAGGTGTATTCAAGTATATTTTATATCAATTCATTCCTTATTTAAATTTAACCTGAATAGAATATATAAACCAAGAGTACATTTAAAAATTCTAGTTCTTATCTAGTGCTAAGTCTTATAATGTCTTATAATGGTGTCAACACACCATTATATATAATATTTATTTATTTATTTATATAGACAACCAGGCTATTTAATGATGTCTTTCTTTCTGTAAGGTAGTCAGATCAAAATGATCACAGTCACAGAACTCCAGAGCAATAGCAAATGAGCTCCTTTGTTATTGAATATAGTGAAACAGAAAAAGTTTCTTTTCTCAAATGGCAAAATAAATTATATTTTGATGATCTATAAATGATATGAATTACATAATTCCAAAGTTTTTATTAAAAATAATATAAAAATAACATTTGTCCCAATAAGGCAAAGTAGTGTAGATCCGATTCCTCTCCCCTGCTAATATATACAGATAAAAATATCTCTTAACAGCTGAGCAAGCAAACCTACAAATTTGGCTTAGGTGGATATTAACTAACTTTCAACAGGTTGAAGAAAGAACCATTTTAGTGGAAAACTATTTAAGCTTAAAGATGGAGCAAGCATGATTTCTCTCTAACATAATGTCATTCACCCATCATAGGTCTTAGGAAGCGTGTGAGCATGTGTGTGCAGCGAGATAAAGGAGTCAAATCAATCCTAAAGAAACAAGTTTTAATATTTTATTTTGGTAGAATATACTATAGTTAAATGTGATTTCAACATTAAATTCTGGCAGTGTAAACGTCCCTGAAATTATTGAGGCTTAAGAATCTTATTAGAAGCACAGAAATTTAGCTTCAGTGGCTCTCATATTTCTATCCCTAGGCTAGCAGCACGAACATCATCTGGGGACTCAGAAAATGCACATTTTAGGCCCCCCTCCAGACCTACTAATGTAGAAACTCTAGGGGTAAAATCCAGACATCTATGTTTTCATGAGCTCTCTAAGAGATTTAGATGCACACGAACACTTGAGCATCTCTTGTCTAAATCAATTCCTCACAAATGGGAGCAATTTGACATATGTGCCAAGAAGTCTGGAGCAAACAAAAATCATTAGTTTAAGTAGAATGTTTGCCATTGATGCCTTTTTCAGATCCTTTCAAGTCCTGTCTAGTTATGTTACTCCTTTGACTCAATTAGAGAACATTTTGTACACAACCATACCTCCTCCCCGTTCTCTCTTTAACAAGCTCAAGCTCAGCTTCATTTTGGTCTTTAAGATGGATCTTGATTCTGGTCAGTGATATTCAGCTAACTCCAGACCCTCCCTTTGAGGGTCAGTGTCATGACGCTCATTGCCAATCTGACTCACCCTACTGACTAGTTCTACTTTATCTGGTTATCAAATAATTTCCCTATTTCTAGAAAACAGTTTAACATTTATGCACTTCTTCTTATATTTCCACCTCTTATCCCAGAGGACAGAATGTCCACCCTAGCATGTTCTTCTGACCTCCCTTCTTATTAGCTGCTCTTCAAGGCTGCATTGATTAGTAAGAAGACTAATCAGAGATGAAGCCAATAAACAGGCCACTTTTCACCAGCATGCAAAAAACTGTGTGCTTGTACAAGGATGAAACATAGTGGGGCAGGAAAGGTGGGCAAAGAGAGGCAGGAGGTCAGTGGGAAGCAAACAACATCCCCCTAGGTGTAAGCCTTAGCCCTGCTTCTCAGCCAAGCCCTGAGTGTGGTACAGAACCAAGGCCAGCATGTCAGGTACTTCCTTATCAAAGAACCCTAGAAGGCACAAGGAATAAAATACAGAATTCAAACACTAAAATTTCACTCCCCTAAATCCTAATTTCTAAGACCCAGCCAGTGTTTTCCTATTTTGTTCTCTGAATCCAGAGTTTTACTTGGATAACCACCAAAGATCTCCAGTTTTAGAGGAATTTAGCTGTTTTAATACATCCCAAAGTTGCTGGAAATTTCTATGGAGGAGCCCCCTTAGCTAGCCATAACTCTCTATGCCAACTATTCCCAGTTAAATCAGCAGTTTATGTGCTTTATATGGTTCACATACCAACCTTTGGGGCCCTCATCATATTCCTTGTTAGTACCATAAAATATTGAGTTGTGTGTTGGACTATCTTTTGTGGTCCCTTGTTACACCTCCAATATTCTAAGTTCTACCTTCCTCTCCTCTTTCCAGCTGGAGTAGCTACAGTCTCCCCATGCCTCATTAGAAGTGATTCTAGTTTATAGCTCTAGGCAGATCTTTCTTTGACAATTCTGCTATAGTTACTCAGTCCATATCTGATTATATTTTGAAATATAATAACTTTACTTTGCAAATAATATCAGGACAGAAGAGATCCTTTGTGAAAATGCTTCACCACAGAGTTTGTGTTTCTATCATGAAAAACCATCTGGATAAAGAGAAATTCAAGAGATGACATACTTAGGAAGTCATCAAAGCCTTCCTTTGTTGTTACATTTAGCCTAAGGCAGTTTTCTGGTTGCTACCATCTTGAGAAATTTTGGTGTGTATTATACACATTTATACCCTCATCATAAATGTGGAGGAAGTATTTAAGATACACAGCCAGAATCTTGAATTTAAATAAGGGGTTTCCAGGAAAGTGCTCTGGAAAACTCTCATCAACTATTTAAAACATGCAATAAACAGCAAAATAAACGTATTTTCAGCAGGGGAGATTCATTGGTTTTGTGGTCACTGGTGAAAAAAATTAAGGCTAAAATCACTGCCATTTGCTCTTCTTTCCTCTCTCTCTTCTCTTGATTTCTTTTCTCTTCTCTTTTCTAGCTGTCCCTGGACAAACTTACTCAGTGTAATTATCCACTTCGATTACCCACTTCAATGCAGATTACTTCCACAACTATCTCACTCTTCTCCCCTGAGCCCCAGATATACACCATTAATGACTGCCTACAACCTAGTGTCTGAAATATAACAACTACAAATGACTCAGCATCCTTCCTTCCACGCACCACCACACACCACGCCTGCCCCTTCTTCTATATACCTTACTTCAGGTAAGGAAACTCTGCAGCCTTCCAAGCTGAAAAACTCATATGATCAAAACTCATCCCTTTCCTTTAAGAAAAATCATATTTTTGGTTATCAGCTATTCTATTCTAATTCCAAAACCTTTTCAGTTTTGTTCCCTCTTCTTCATCCCCCAAGGCCACTGCATTTGTTCATCACCCATTAAAAATTTCTTAGATTTCCACAGAAGCTTCCCAGATGGACTCTGGATCTCCATGTTTCCTCCTCATCCATTTTTAGTAGCACTTCCTAAGATTAATTTTTACAAAAAAAAATTTAAAGATCATTCCAAGCTCAAGAGCCTTCAAAGATTTCTCACTGCTTCCAAGATACAGTCTAGACTTTAGCTTGGCACATAGGATGCCTTATAATTTGGCTCTAAAGCTTCTTTTCTGACATTTACTGTTCCTTCTTTGCACCCCCATAAATGCTAAGATCAAACCACACAAACCTCCCCATTGTTCTAGAAAAACACCACACCTTTTATACATTTCTATCTTTGTATATGTTTTTCCTCTGCCTAGAGTAGATCCTCCACTTTATCTTACTAGCATACAGAGACTCCACTGTGGCTTTTCACATGGGATATTAATTGTTTATTTGTGACTCAATCACTAAATTATGCTTCTGGAAGGAGGAGATTGTGTGTACACCATAGGTATCCAACAAATAATAGACATTTAATTTCAGTGAATGAATACTTAAATAAATCCAAGGCAACATCCATAGTAATTACATCCATAAATAATGATCTTAGTGATGTTAGGATAAGGTCAACAAATCAGTGAGTAGTAAATTGTTCAGGAGATACACATTTTAGGGAGGATGAAAAATCTGGAAAGATACCATTTTCTCTTCTCTTTTTACTTGCAGAATGAAGGAAAATTTGACTCCACATTTAAAAGCAGCCCAGTGAATTCTACTTTACATCCCTATCAAAATCTAACTCAGAAATGATGTCATAAATTTCCCACACATAATACTGAGTCAATTCCCCATGTGTAGTGTTAGGGACATTACTTCTTCTAAGGGAAATGCAAATGGTGATCGTGAATGACACAAAGAAACACATTTTGGATCTTTGATGATATTAAGGAATAATTGATAAAGGTATTATAGAAAATATCCTTAAATATTAAGGATATTATAGAAAATATCCTTAAATATTAAGGATATTTAGAAAATATCCTTAACTTTTAGTGATACATAATGAAAACACAGAATTGACATCTGATATTGCTTCAAAATAATATGAAATGGTGAAACAGTTAAGAGTGTGGATGATATATTTACCCATAAGTTAATGGGTGATGGGTATTTATTAAAATATTTGTCCAGGTGTGTATATGTTTGAAATTTTCTCGATAAGTTAAAAAAAATACATTTTCCATTGTGACCAATGCCTCCACAGTTGTGAACAATTAAAGTGACATCAAATATTTGTCCTTGCTATTTGTAAGGCACTCTGATATTTTCTATTCTAGTCTCTCCTATTCTATTTTTAAAAATATAATTAGGGACCACTAAATTTATTTGTTTTGATAGTGGGTAATGGCAAACACTCTGTTACACAGTGGAATAATTTTTCATGTTAGTCTTCCCCTGTCCAATGCTCCCTCTAAGAATTTTCTATATTCCACATTACTTAGTAACAACCTCATAAATCGCCCAGCCTCTTAAACTTCGTATCTTCTTGATGTTGCTCTAATTCTGACACATGGTTCTTGTCACGAAGTCTGCTGTAGAAAATTTTTCTAGAATTGGTCTAAACAGATGAAGATTAAGGCAGGCCATGGATAAAGCTAAGGCAACCTAGGAAAGACAATTCATGACATCATAAAATCGTTTTCCTGACTCAGAACAGGCAAACTCTTTTTTTTTTTTTTTTTTTTTTTTTTTTTTTTGGCCTTTTTTTTTTTTATGGGTGTTGAATTTTGTCAAAAGCTTTTCTGCATCTACTGAGATGATCATATGAATTTTATTCTTTAATTTGTTAATGTGGTGTATCACATTGATTGATTTGTGTATATTGAAGAATCCTTGCATCCCCAGGTTAAATCTTACTTGATCATTGTGTATGATCCTTTTAATGTGCAGTTGAATTCTGTTTGCTAGTATTTGTTGAGGATTTTTGCATCTATGTTCATCAGTGATATTGGCCTGTAGTTTTTTTGTTATTTATTTATTTATTTATTTATGGCTGTGTTGGGTCTTCGTTTCTGTGCTAGGGCTTTCTCTAGTTGTGTCAAGCGGGGGCCACTCTTCATCCCGGTGCGCGGGTCTCTCACTATCACAGCCTCTCATTGCGGAGCACAGGCTCCAGAAGTGCATGCTCAGTAATTGTGGCTCAGGGGCCCAGCTGGTCCGCGGCATGCGGGATCTTCCCAGACCAGGGCTCGAACCTGTGTCCCCTGCATTGGCAGGCAGATTCTCAACCACTGTGCCACCAGGGAAGCCCGGCCTGTAGTTTTCTTTTTTTCCGACATCTTTGTCTGGTTTTGGTATCAGGGTGATAGTGGCCTCATAGAATGAGTTTGGGAGTGTTTCTCTCTCTGCTATATTTTGGAAGAGTTTGAGAAGGATAGGTGTTAGCTCTTCTCTAAACGTTTGATAGAATTCTTCTGTGAAGCCATCTGGTCCTGGGCTTTTGTTTGTTGGAAGATTTTTAATCACAAGTGATTGTGGTTGTAGACAGGCATAACTCATTTTATTGGACTTTGTCAAATTTGGGGATCACTGGAGAGAACTACTAAGAAATTAAAAGTTATTACTGACATTATCCAAGTAAAAAGTATTCAAAGCAACGCTAGTGGAATGATGATCATATTATGCTAATATTTACCTGTGCTCTTCTTTCAAGGGGACCAAATTACAAAGTAGATGTGTTTGATATGTACATACTCTTATGAAGTACAAAATATTACCATTTTCATTTAATATAAAAGAAATCAAGCACAAACAGTGTTTCATAAAACACTCATGAAAACTTGCTGCACCTCCTGATGATCCAGACATTCTTTCTCTTTACATCAAAAGTCTACTGCAGAGATGGCGGACGAGTAAGACGCGGAGATCACCTTCTTCCCCACATATACACCAGAAATACATCTACACGTGGAACAACTCCTGCAGATCACCTACTGAATGCTGGCAGAAGACCTCAGACCTCCCAAAAGGCAAGAAACTCCCCACGTACCTGAGTAGGGCTAAAGAAAAAAGAATAAACAGAGACAAAAGAATAGGGATGGGACCTGCACCAGTGGGAGGAAGCTGTGAAGGAGGAAAGGATTCCACACACTAGGAAGCCCCTTTGGGGCGGAGACTGCGGGAGGCGGAGCGGGAGCTTCGGAGTCACGGAGGAGAGCGCAGCAACAGGGGCGCGGAGGGCAAAGCGGAGAGATTCCCGCACAGAGGATCGGTGCCGACCAGCACTCACCAGCCCGAGAGGCTTGTCTGCTCACCCGCCGGGGCGGGCGGGGCTGGGAGCTGAGGCTCGGGCTTCGGTCGGAGCTCAGGGAGAGGACTGGGGTTGGCGGGGTGAACACAGCCTGCAGTGGGTAAGTGCACCACGGCTAGCCGGAAAGGAGTCCAGGGAAATGTCTGGACCTGACAAAGAGGCAAGAGACTTTTTCTTCCCTCTTTGTTTCATGGTGCGCGAGGAGAGGGGATTAAGAGCACTGCTTAAAGGAGCTCCAGAGATGGGCGCGAGCCGCGGCTAACAGCGCGGACCCCAGAGACGGGCATGACACACTAAGACTGCTGCTGCTGCCACCGAGAAGCCTGTGTGCAAGCACAGGTCACTATCCACACCTCCCTTCCGGGGAGCCTGCCACTGCTAGGGTCCCAGGATCCAGCGACAACTTCCCCGGGAGAATGCATGGTGCACCTCAGGCTGGTGCAATGTCCCGCCGGCCTCTGCCAGTGCAGGCTCGCCCTGCATCCGCACCCCTCCCTGCCCCCGGCCTGAGTGAGCCAGAGCCCCGGAGTCAGCTGCTCCTTTAACCCCGTCCTGTCTGAGGGAAGAACAGATGCCCTCTGGCGACCAACACGCAGAGGCGGGGTCAAATCCAAAGCTTAGCCCTGGGAACTGTGCAAACAAAGAAGAGAAAGGGAAATCTATCCCAGCAGCCTCAGGGGCAGCGGATTAAATCTCCACAATCAACTTGATGTACCCTGCAACTGTGGAATACATGAATAGACAATGAATCATCCCAAATTGAGGAGGTGGACTTTGAGAGCAAGATTTATGCTTTTTCCCCCTTTTCTTCTTTTTGTGAGTGTGTATATGTATGCTTCTGTGTGAAATCGTGTCTGTATAGCTTTGCTTTCACCATTTGTCCTAGGGTTCTATCTGTCCGTTTTTTTGGGTTTTTTTTTTTTTTTTACTTTTTAAAAATATTTTTTTCTCAATAATTATTTTTATTTTAATAACTTTATTTTATTTTATCTTACTTTATTTTATTTTATCTTACTTTATTTTATTTTATCCTCTTTCTTTCTTTCTTTCCATTTTTTCTCCCTTTTATTCTGAGCCGTGTGGATGAAAGGCTCTTGGTGCTGCAAACAGGAGTCAGTGCTGTGCCTCTGAAGTGGGAGAGCCAACTTCCACAAGGCTACTCCCAGCTCCACATAATATCAAATGACGAAAATCTCCCAGAGATCTCCTTCTCAACACCAGCACCCAGCTTCACTCAATGACTAGCAAGCTACAGTGCTGGACACCCTACGTCAAACAACTAGCAAGACAGGAACACAAACCCACCCATTAGCAGAGAGGCTGTTTAAAACAATAATAAGTTCACAGACACCTCGAAACACACCAACAGATGTCAAGCTGCCCACCAGAAAGACAAGATCCAGCCTTATCCACCAGAACACAGGCACTAGTCCCCTCCACCAGGAAGCCTACACAACACACTGACCCAACTTTAGCCACTGGGGACAGACAATGAAAACAACGGGAACTACGAACATGCAGCCTGCAAAAAGGAGACCCCAAACACAGTAAGATAAGCAAAATGAGAAGACAGAAAAACACACAGCAGATGAAGGAGCAAGATAAAAACCCACCAGACCTAACAAATGAAGAGGAAATAGGCAGTCTACCTGAAAAAGAATTCAGAATAATGATAGTAAATATGATCCAAAATCTTGGAAATAGAATGGACAGAATACAAGAAACAGTTAACAAGGACCTAGAAGAAATAAAGATGAAACAAGCAATGATGAACAACACAATAAATGAAATTAACAATAGTCTAAAAGGGATCAATAGCAGAATAACTAAGGCAGAAAAACAGATAAGTGACCTGGAAGATAAAATAGTGCAAATAACTACTGCAGAGCAGAATAAAGAAAAAAGAATGAAAAGAACTGAGGACAGTCTCAGAGACCTCTCGGACAACATTAAATGCACCAACATTCGAATTATAGGGGTCCCAGATGAAGAAGAGAAAAAGAAAGGGACTGAGAAAATTTTGGAAGAGATTATAGTTGAAAACTTCCCTAATATGGGAAAGGAAATAGTTAATCAAGTCCAGTAAGAACAGAGAGTCCCATATAGGATACATCCAAGGAGAAAGACGTGAAGAGACATATTAATCAAACTGTCAAAAATTAAAAACAAAGGAAACATATTAAAAGCAGCAAGGGAAAAACAACAAATAACACACACGGGAATCCTCATAAGGTTAACAGCTGATATTTCAGCAGAAACTCTTCAAGCCAGAAGGGACTGGCAGGACATATTTAAAGTGATGAAGGAGAAAAATCTACAACCAAGATTATTCTACCCAGCAAGGATCTCATTCAGATTTGATGGAGAAATTAAAACATTTACAGACAAGCAAAATCTGAGAGAGTTCAGCACCACCAAACCAGCTTTACAACAAATGCTAAAGGATCTTCTCAAGGCAAGAAACACAAGAGAAGGAAAAGACCTATAATAACAAACCCAAAACAATTAAGAAAGTGGGAATAGGAGCATTCATATTGATAATTACCTTAAATGTAAATGGATTAAATGCACCCACCAAAAGACACAGTCTGGCTGAATGGATACCCAAACAAGACCCATATATATGCTGTCTACAAGAGACCCACTTCAGACCTAGAGACACATACAGACTGAAAGTAAGGGGATAGAAAAGATATTCCATGCAAATGGACACCCAAAGGAAGCTGGAGTAGCAATTCTCATATCAGACAAAATAGACTTTAAAATAAAGAATACTAGAAGAGACAAAGGACACTACATAATGATCAAGAGATCGATCCAAGAAGAAGATGTAACAATTGTAAATATTTATTCATGCAACATAGGAGCACCTCAATACATAAGGCAAATACTAACAGCCATAAAAGGGGAAATCGACAGTAACACATTCATAGTATGGGACTTTAGCACCCCACTTTCAACGAAGGACACATCATCCAAAATGAAAATAAATAAGGAAACACAACCTTTATATGATACATTAAACAAGAAGGACTTAATTGATATTTTTAGGACATTCCATCCAAAAACAACAGAATACACATTTTTCTCAAGTGCTCATGGTACATTCTCCAGGATAGATCATATCTTCGGTCACAAATCAAGCCTTGGTAATTTTAAGAAAATTGAAATCCTATCAAGTATCTCTTCTGACTACAACACTATGAGACTAGATATCAATTACAGGAGAAGATCTGTAAAAAATACAAACACATGGAGGCTAAACAATACACTACTTAATAACGAAGTGATCACTGAAAAAATCAAAGAGGAAATCAAAAAATACCCAGAAACAAATGACAATGGAGACACGATGACCCAAAATCTATGGGATGCAGCAAAAGCAATTCTAGGAGGGAATTTTATAAGAATAATATCCTACTTTAAGAAACAGGAAACAACTTGAATAAACAACCTAAGCTTGCACCTAAAGCAATTAGAGAATGAAGAACAAAAAAATCCCCAAAGTTAGCAGAAGGAAAGAAATCACAAAGATCTGATCAGAAATAAGTGAAAAAGAAATGAAGGAAACGATAGCAAAGATCAATAAAACCCAAAGGTGGTTCTTTGAGAAGTTAAACAAGATTGATAAACCATTAGCCAGACTCATCAAGAAAAAAAGAGAGAAGACTCAAATCAATAGAAATAGAAATGAAAAAGGAGAAGTAACAACTGACACTGCAGAAATACAAAAGAACATGAGAGATTACTACAAGCAACTGTATGCCAAATAAATGGACAACCTGGAAGAAATGGACAAATTCTTAGAAATGCACAAATTGCCAAGACTGAATCAGGAAGAAATAGAAAATATGAACAGACCAATCACAAGCACTGAAATTGAAACTGTGATTAAAAATCTTCCAGCAAACAAAAGCCCAGGACCAGATGGCTTCACAGGCGAATTCTATCAAACATTTAGGGAAGAGCTAATACCTATCCTTCTCAAACTCTTCCAAAATAAAGCAGGGGGAGGAACACTCCCAAACTCTTTCTACAAGGCCACCATCACCCTGATACCAAAACCAGACAAGGATGTCACAAAGAAGGAAAACTACAGGCCAATATCACTGATGAACATACATGAAACAATCCTCAACAAAATACTAGCAAACAGAATCCAACAGCACATTAAAAAGATGATACACCATGATCAAGTGGGGTTTATTCCAGGAATGCAAGGATTCTTCAATATAGGGAAATCAATCATGATACACCATATTAACAAACTGAGGGAAAAAAAAAAAACATATGGTCATCTCAATAGATGCAGAGAAAGCTTTTGACAAAATTCAACACCCATTTATGATAAAAACCCTGCAGAAAGTAGGCATAGAGGGAACTTTCCTCAACATAATAAAGGCAATATATGACAAACCCACAGCCAACATCATCCTCAATGGTGAAAAACTGAAAGCATTTCCACTAAGATCAGGAACAAGACAAGGTTGCCCACTCTCACCACAATTATTCAACATAGTTTTGGAAGTTTTAGCCACAGCAATGAGAGAAGAAAAGGAAATAAAAGGAATGCAAATTGGAAAAGAAGAAGTAAACCTGTCACTGTTTGCAGATGACGTGATACTCTACATAGAGCATCCTAAGGATGCTACCAGAAAACTACTAGAGCTAATTAATGAATTTGGAAGAATAGCAGGATACAAAATTCATGAACAGAAATCTCTGGCATTCCTATACACTAATGATGAAAAATCTGATAGTGAAATCAAGAAAACACTCTCATTTACCATTGCAACAAAAAGAATAAAATATCTAGGAATAAACCTACTTAAGGAGACAATAGACCTGTATGCAGAAAATTATAAGACACTGATGAAAGAAATTAAAGATGAAACAAATAGATGGAGAGATATACCATGTTGTTGGTTTGGAAGAAACAACATTGTGAAAATGACTCTACTACCCAAAGCAATCTACAGATTAAATGCAATCCCTATCAAACTACCACTGGCAGTTTTCACAGAACTACAACAAAAAATTTCACAATTTGTATGGAAACACAAAAGACCCCGAATAGCCAAAGCAATCTTTAGAACGAAAAATGGAGCTGGAGGAATCAGGCTCCCTGACTTCAGACTATACTACAAAGCTACAGTAATCAAGACAGTATGGTACTGGCACAAAAACAGAAAGATAGATCAATGGAACAGGATAGAAAGCCCAGAGATAAACCCACACACATATGGTCACCTTATCTTTGATAAAGGAGGCAGGAATGTACAGTGGAGAAAGGACAGCCTCTTCAATAAGTGGTGCTGGGAAAACTGGACAGCTACATGTAAAAGAGTGAAATTAGAACACTCCCTAGCACCATACACAAAAATAAGCTCAAAATGGATTAAAGACCTAAATGTAAGGGCAGAAACTATCAACCTCTTAGAGGAAAACATAGGCAGAACACTCTATGACATAAATCACAGCAAGATCCTTTTTGACCCACCTCCTAGAGAAATGGAAATAAAACCAAAAATAAACAAATGGGACTTAATGAAACTTCAAAGCTTTTGCACAGCAAAGGAAACCATAAACACGTCCAAAAGACAACCCTAAGAATGGGAGAAAATATTTGCAAATGAGGCAACTGACAAAGGATTAATCTCCAAAATTTCAATCTGCACATGCAGCTTAATTAAAAAAAAAAAAAAAAAAAAACCCAATCCAAAAATGGGCAGAAGACCTAAATAGACATTTCTCCAAAGAAGATATACAGATTGCCAACAAACACATGAAAGAATGCTCAACATCATTAATCATTAGAGAAATGCAAATGAAAACTACAATGAGATATCATCTCACACCAGTCAGAATGGCCATCATCAAAAATTCTAGAAACAATAAATGCTGTAGAGTGTGGAGAAAGGGGAACACTCTTGAACTGCTGGTGGGAATGTGAATTGGTATAGCCACTGTGGAGAACAGTATGGAGTTTCCTTAAAAATCTACAAATAGAACTACCATATGACCCAGCAATCCCACTACTGGGCATATACCCTGAGAAAACCATAATTCAGAAAGAGTCATGCACCAAAATCTTCATTGCAGCTCTATTTACAATAGCCCAGAGTTGGAAACAACCTAAGCGTCCATCATCAGATGAATGGATAAAGAAGATGTGGCACATATATACAATGGAATATTACTCAGTCATAAAAAGAAATGAAATGGAGTTATTTATAGTGAGGTGGATGGACCTAGAGTCTGTCATACAGAGTGAAGTAAGTCAGAAAGAGAAAGACAAATACCGTATGCTAACACATATATATGGAATTTAAGAAAAAAAAATGTTATGAAGAACCTAGGGGTAAAACAGGAATAAAGACAGAGACCTACTGGAGAACAGACTTGAGGATATGGGGAGGGGGAAGGGTGAGGTGTGTTAGGGCGAGAGAGAGGGAGCGGCTGGGCCCGTGAGCCATGGCCGCTGAGCCTTCGCGTCTGGAGCCTGTGCTCTGCAACGGGAGAGGCCACAATAGTGAGAGGCCCGCGTACCCCAAAAATAAATAAATAATAAAGTCTACTGTAACCTGCACACCTTGAACAAAGTAGGTTCCCAGTATGAGAGGTGAATAAATAAATGAGCTAGATTATTGAAACAGTTATGGGAGAAGTGTCCAATCAGATGTGTTATACTTTTCTTTGTTAACTCAAGAGTATTCCTCTTTATATTTCTTTTTTCTGTTTTTAATGCTTTCAGCTCAGGTAATCCTACCTCAGGTAATTCGTTTCGTCAGTCAGGATACAAACTTACTTCTTTTAAGGCTGTTCTATTTTTTTCTAGTTCAATTACCTCAGGATGGTCTATGGCTCCTCAGATCAACTGAGCCTATTCATAAATTTCCTTTAGGATGGCCACAAAAGTAAAACCTCATCTATGTCCCATACTATCCCATTGAACCAGAATTTTCTTAAACATCGACATTTATGGTGAATGTAAAAAAAGTCAAAGTTTGTTTTTACTTAACGATTTAAAATTTTTGTTACCTACTTAAAAATCACATTTGCCTTTAAAAGGCCAATATTTAATTCAATGACATCTTAATCTGTGATATAAGGGACATTTTTTTCCCTAAGAAAAATGCATTTTGAGTTATAAGAAACTTTCAGATTCCAGGTTGTATAATGTCACTAACTGATGTAAAACACAAATGCACCTTCAGAATATTTTACTCAAACGAAACACTACAAAATTCTACAAAAATCAGCTATCAATATTTTAACAAAATAGTCTCTATTTTTCAAAGTCACAAGTTATTTAAAATAACTACTATATTCCAGTAGAAATAGAAAGAGAATGAGTGTATGTGATACTGTTAAGGGAAGAATACTGTCACTGGATATCAAATGTGGATAAATTATTAAATGAAATGTAATTGTTAATCCAAAAAAGTTAAGCATTTAAGAGATTATTTCAAAATGTATGGAGAAATATTTTAAAATGTGTAAAAATCTAAATTCATTATATAATAACTAAGTGAAAAACATCAGTGTCAGTGGCGAAATCCAGGGTATGAAGATAAAAAAATAACTTAATGCATAGATTTTGTACAAAATTATTTAATATTCACTTATTCAATCTAATAACAAAAGTTAATTTGGAAGAATATTTGCTAACATTGCACGTATATAAAAAGTTGACTCTCTGGTTTATAATTTCATCTTTTTCTTTTTAAATATTCTAGAACCAAATGAATCTTATGAGAAACTTTTTTTTTAAAAAAAAAACAGCATCACACATAGGTCACACATTATGTAAAACAATGATTCTAATTTATACCTCTTAGCCATAGGCACATTAATAATCAACAGATATCCACAAAAGACAAATATCTGTGGGATAGTAGTTGAATAATTGGAAAATCTTGAGTAAAGTTATAGTTGAGTGCAGCCATAGTTCAACCTTATCTGGGTCACACTAGATGCCATCTAGATTAAATAAGATATTTGTTTCCACAAATGTAGATGGCCACCATATACCCGGACCTCAACACATTGCATCAGAATTGTAGCCAATCCCAATCCCTGAAACAGAGGGATAGCAGTGTGTTCAGGATACAGGTACTTAAACTATTCTGAAACTGTCAAGAGCTACTTTGAAATCGTACCTAATTTTCTGAGTTTCTGCTTACAAACTAATGTCCTATGTAGAGAGTAAAAATTGCCTCACCAAACTTTAATAAAAAATTGCATCTAAGTGACATTATCTTTCCACCAAAATTAACATGGGGAGAAAAAGAAAATGTATTGCTTGAAATGATTACATCCATGAAGCTTGGGTGTGTCTGTTGAAAATTCAAAACCCTGAGTAAATTATCTGTATGCTTGCTCAGTCTTAACCCTGTGGAGTTTCTCAGCCTCAGAAACTTTGGAAAGTTACTGTGTATAGATGCTGACATCTAGATATTTCTGGAGGAAAAAAAATAGAATGAAAAAAAGAAAAGAGGCAGAGGGGAATAAATCTGCCATGAAAAAGCCCAATCTACCCGTCACAGGTGGATGGAAAGAAACTCTGGGCTTCCAACCCTACCAGGAAGAGGAGGAACTCAGGAACTACTTAAAAGCTATCTGTGTTTCCAGAAATGATAGCAGCTGCTGTACCAAAAGGCAACAGGCTTTTGCATATAATTAAAATGATTAAAACTCTATAGTCTTTATGTAATTTCAGCTTTATGCAGTTTCAGTTGCATTGCTGTAAATTTCAGGACTTCCAATTTCAGAGCTGCCTAACGACAGCCCATTAGCCCCTTCACTCTGAAAGATGCCCTATCTCACTATAACAAAGAATAGGTAATATTAAAATCAGTCTGGTTTGGTTAACTCCAGATTCTCCTTTGATAAATCAGTAAATGACTATGGTCCAGAATCACAGAAGTGAATTTTTCTAAGAGCAAAATGAAATATGTCTCTCACACATTAAACCTCAATTCTAATGCTTTTTAATAATCTGATACTAATCTGTGAAGATCATACAATTGCCAGATGACTCTAAAATTTAAAACGCTAACAGTTAGAAACACTTTTCTTACTGTGACTGAATTCCTTATTTGATTATAAGGAACTACACATTCCAAAGGCCATTTTCTTAAAACATTCATTTTTTTTTTGTAAATATACTTGGCTACTTTTCCTGTGAAAAATGACTGTTCACTCTTAATGTTTATATTTATGCTGTTAGATTACTAGGAAGTGTGCAAATTTTCCAATCTTTTACACTCAGCTTTCCAAAACAAGCAAATCCCGCATCGTAGTACTTGGAAATTCCCTATGTTACAGCAGGAGTTTTAAAATCTACTTTTATGAATGATGTGAAATTGAGTAATATATTCTGGATTTGTGTATATAAAATGCTATTGCTGTACAGTTAGTTGTATATTTCTGCAACTCTTAAAGAGAGAGCAAAAGAGAAAGACAATGAAACCTTTCCTAGTTGATCGTTGTTGAGCCAGGAAATATAAACGTTCTCTCATTTAATTTTCAACAGTTTGAGTGAGGCAGGTGTTGAACACATTGGGGAGGTAATAGGATGTGACAGAGTGTTATAGACACTTTAGTACCATGACTCACTGGTCATGTGGTTTGGGGCGTTGTCTCTCTGAGTCTCAGTGTCGCAATTATCACCTGTAAATAATGAGGACAATGGTAGATGCAAAATAGTGCCGCGGGGACTTTAGATTCTAGCTCAGGACCTGGTCTATGAATGTTAGGTTTTTTTCTGCTGCTGTCGTGTATTTTCCTGACATGTTTCTTATCATGGTTTTAAAATACTGTGGAAAATTATTTTAATGACATAGATATTTCAATATCGTTATTTTAATTACTTAGTAATGACATAGATATTAATATTTGACTGAATCTTGAATTTTGAAAACAACATGCTGTCTCATATAGCAACTTAGAAGGTGTTAAACAATATATTTAAAGTGTCATAGGGGATTTCCTTGGTGGTCCAGTGGTTAAGACTCCACTGCAGGGGACATAGGTTCAATCCCTGGTCGGGAAACTAAAAAAAAAAAGTTTCATAGAAACACTTTCCACTTCTCAAATGATTCATTGTTTCTTGAATTCTGTTCTTTGTGGATGAAGTAAAGCCAAGTTAAAGTCTCTGTAATGGATATGGAGCTTTTATTTCATTACTCTAAGAAAGGCAAAGTGTATCTTATGAACTGCCTATCATCATCAAATTAAGATATAGAAAGATTTAAAACTTTCAATGAGGCCCCAAGGTCATGGAAGAAACAAGCCAGATAGCACTTCTCATTTTCATCAGGGTTCTCTCAAGAAAACACTATGCTGTCAGAGTGTATTTGGCACAGTATAAAGAAGAGCAAAGACTTTTGCAAGCAAAACACCTAAGCACTGTCTTACTAATCCAAGTTAAAAATTTATGTAGAAGTTTACATTTCTAAAAGCTTCTTTGTATTAGAAAAAAGAGAGGAATAATTCAGGTTTTACAAATTCCTGTTGGCTTACTATAAGGTTGAAGGAAAGAATGACAATAAAAGTTCAGCAGCTGATGGGTGGAGTGCAGTACAGGCTCCCTTTGTTCAGAGTGGAAATAAGCACATCCTGAAAATAAATTTCTGTGGTGTACTTGAACTACCTGAGGCTGATACTTTGCAAACACCTCAGATAAAATAAAAACTGTGCTGTGCTATATGGTTTAAATTGTACTGTTGCTGCCCAACCAGTTCCACAGAAAAATTAATAAAACATTAATAAAATACAAGTTATCTCATAGAATTTAAAGGTAATTAAAAACCACAAAGGCTTTGTCCTGTTTTCTCGTAATTTGAAGAGATGAAAACCCCACAAAGATGTACTATAAAGGACCGTTGACAGCGTTATGATCCATGATCCGTTTTAATAAGGAAAGCATTTGCAATGAATGGTTAAAATCCATATACCATCTCTCCACCAAAGTTTCCATTTAAGACTTAAGAAGATCTTCAGTCTGAAGAAAACAATTTCATTACATTTGTCTTACCATTACCATTTAAAAATCATGTATTTATAGATATTCCATCTATAGTGTAATTAAGCACAACTATATTTATCACACAGAACAATAACTTTACTATACATTAGTAAGTTGGTAAACATACTTCACACGGAAAATTCCACCCCCATAGAAATCTATTAGGATATTACAAAAAAAAATCTACAATGTTCTTTGGACAAATATTTATAGCCACATTTATTCTGTATTTTAAAGTCTATTTGTAGTTACAGTATTTCATTTATTTTTGTTTATGAAGTTTCCAAACTTCTGTATAAATCCTCGAAACTTGTTTTCATTTGGCTGATATGAGTGGTAAACACCAGTGTTGTAATTAAGCATTGGGCTGGACCTGCCATAACTATTGCCCATAGCTGAGGATTTCATTTCTGGGTGGTGTGTACTGGTATTTGGCATGTTGCTTGTTGGCTGAATAGAGCTTTCAATACTACAAAATGGTTCAAAACGACTGTAAACACGCCGGTCAATTGAATGAGTTCTTATAAGCTCATCATTGGGCTTTGGTCTTAGAGAAGAAGCTGGTTTTCTTTCAGGAACAACAATTGCTTTAATCTCCTTTGAATCTTGGTACTGGATCTGCTCAGTGTTGAATCTCGGGGCAGAGGCATCTCCTGCTCTTTCCAAGAACTTGCTTTCAACTGGACTTGAAGAAGGTATAGTTTTGTTACTTTCATCAGATGAAGAATGTATCCCCTGAGATGAACGAACTGCTACATCTTCCTTATCCTTGTGGATGCTGCCTGGAGAGCTGGATGAAGAGGAATGTTTTCTTCTAGGAGACGAATCAATTTTGGGTTCTGATTTTTTTTGTTTTTGATTCTCTTCAGCCTCAGAAACTAAAGTGTCAGAACTACTACACATTCTATAAAAGGCAGGTGCTTTATTTTTGGATAGATTTTCTTTCTTTTCTGGGGTAAGGCTAAGTAATGACCTTAACTTCAGAGATCCCTTTTTCAAAAAACTTGGGGAACCCTTCACTTCTTTCTTGGAAGTGAGTTCTTTGTTGGGTTCTTCTTTATTCACATCAAGCAAAGCAGCGATGGAAATTGACTTGATAACAGTGCTACTCGGAGGGTCTCTCTTGGTAACCTCTTCCTCATCCTCTTCCATGGCATGGGTCACATTATGAACACTTTTAGAACTTTTTAACAAATCCTCTTTAGGTTTTTCTGGTTGTCTAATTGGATTCCTGGTAAATGTACTATACACATAATGCTTACTATTTCCATGATTTAAATTGGCTTTTGAGTGGTCAGTGAATGGGAAACTTCGCCTTTTAAGCAGATTCTTATTTTGTTGATTCTTTAGGTTTTCTGTTTGCTTATTTACAGACAAGGTTGTATATAAATGGTTGTTTGAGTCCATAGGGCCATTTGTAGTTGGGATTAAAACTGCCAGGTGGCTTTCGGGAACCTGTAGGGTGTGCGTTTTTGGTGCCTCTGACTGCAACGGGAGCTTGGGGGTTGATTCCTGTGAGGGTTTGTCTGTTGGATGCTGTGCGCCTGTTGGGGTGTCTGGGATCTTTTTAGGCGTGTCACTTCCCTGGGAACCAATGACTGTTGAATTTGAGGAGTCAGTTGTACAACTGTTAACTTCCTGTTGCTTAGGTAAAGTGGGTTTAAACACAAAAGAAGAACGAAGCCGAGAGTGAGTATAAAAGGTATTGGCTTTCAAATTCTCAGGACCGTCGTACCCCTCAAACCGGTCACCTAGAACCGATCCATTGGAATCACGGGAAGCTTCTGAATGATCATTTAAGTAGGATTCAATTCTCCAGTTACGCAAGAATGACTTGGTGGTATGTTCAAGGGTTGGCATGTGTTGTTGCAAAAAGCGAATATGATTATCTGTCCCGTTAAAAGATCTCCGCACATTGGAATTCCTTTCTGGAAGGTCTGTCGTCTTCCTCTGGGCAAGTCGGTCAGCAAAACTCTGGGCAGGTGTGTTCTGGTGGCCTGCATAGCCTCCCTGTGATGAGGATGCCACACTGAGACTATCTGAAGGCCTTTTCCAATTACAGGGAGCATTAACGGTTCGATTCAGAGCCCTGTTAAGCAGCAGGTATGGTGCTGTTTCTGGCTGTTCCCCAGCATAACTATGCCTCTTCCAATTTTCATTTATCTGACTGTGTTGATGCTGACGGATTGGACCATTAAAGTTGGGAACAAAATGAGGTTTGTATATATGATTTCTTATGTTATATCTGTCACGTTCATTGAGAGTATATATCCCTCTGTTTTTGAAGTAGCTAGAATCTAGTTTATGAATTTTGTCTTGTGTACCAAAAAGGTTTCTTTGGCTGGAAATGGAAGCTAAGGAAGACACTGAACGCTGGTAAGTGCCATTCTCCCAGAGTGCTTTGCTGTGCTTCACCCTTGCTGACTCTTCCCATTCTAATGAGCTGGGGACACAGGACCTGGCATAGAGAGTCCTAAATTCTTCATCAAAGGACTCAACAAGTTGTCCTGTGATTATCTGAACCATGCTCAGGTGTGCTTTTTCAAATGACCACATGTAGCTAGGAAAAAAAAAATCAAAATAGGCAAATTTTAATTGTGCTGACAATATTTAGCTCTATTAAGAAAAGTTTCATTTAATGTTGACAAAAGAGTATTTTTGTTTATTTTCCTTAACTACCATAATTTAGAACATCTTCAGTCATTATATACTTGCAGTACATGTCTCCCCACTCCCATATTCATATGTTAAATAACAAAGCAACACAAGTCCTGGCTTTCAATCCATCCATAATTTCAAGAAGTACAAAGAAAAGCCTGGTGTGCATTTTTCATCTCTGCCTACTAAGATTTTATGGAGTAAAATATGACATTATATTCCATATACAGCATCCTGGCAGGGTGCAGGCAAGCTGGCATTGGAGGAAAAGTTGAGAGACCTGGCCTCTACCAAGCTGTCTATTCCACATGAACTTGGACCTCAGTTTCCTCCCGGCCAGAATGAGGATAAGGACAGCATAATTTGCTACAATTCCTTATGGTCCTTGCATGTCATGATGCAAGATCATCTGTGCTAATGCATGTATTTCATCTCTGTGGCTTAAGTGTAAGTGTAATTTAGGTGCCAGGGTTTGGAAACAGACAAGATTTGTGGCAGCAGCTTCATCCACTAAGGGCATCCTTCACTTCACTCAGTATATACAGTAAATTCAGTACTTACAAACCATGCCAATCAGAATGCCAATTAAGACCTTTCTATGTAGAATACAACTGCTAGGGGATTGAAGTTTGTAATTACTTTATAGTACTTTGTGGAACTTCAAATCTGTCTCCTGGAGTTTAGAGGCAACAGGTATCTTGCAGTTTCATATATAATTTTAAATCTTATTTTAGAAAATCTTGATAATGTAACATACAGAGTAACTGAGCTGAAAAGGCCATTGCTAATATGCTATGTCTCAAAAAATGTACATGATATAATGGGGTTTATACGAAAGAAAAAGGAGAGCTATTCTCCACAATAAAGGAGCTTACTGTTTATACAGGGAAGATAATAACAGAGGGCAGATGGAAATATTAAAAGAATGTGCAGAGCAATAATCTCAAATACATAAAATATCATAAACAGTGGTATATAACTTAAAAGTCTTCTTATTCTGATATGCTTAATTTTATCAGTATCCTTACTGAATGCATAGTATGAGAAGAATATTTTTATGTACAGATGTGTGGACCACCAGGATGACTTACAAGAAATAGTAGAAAAGTGAATCATTCAAGGAATTTTCAATTCAACTGAAGGTATGAATATAAAATTTGTTAAAAACAGCAAGTAAAGGAATAAATATTCAGCTATCAAATAGAAGAAAATCCCCAGAGATGGTAAGAGTTTAGTAGTATTTTGACAGAGACTAGAAGCCTAGAAGTTCAAACTTGAAAAGTGTGGGGAAACAATTTGTGTCGAAGAAGAAATGTATGGAAAAAGGAAGGAAGCAATAGTGGCTATGTTTTGGTTGAACACAGAAAACAAATTATATTTAGCTGAAATAAGAAGCTATATAAGAGACTGATGAATTAGTGGGGGAAATCTTGAAAGCAAATCAGGGAGATCACAAGATTGAAAAAGAAAGTACAAAATTCTCTCTTAGTCAAATCTGTGGACAATACTAAGTATCTTCCAGGTTTTCCTATGACAATTTCAAATGAGGGTATCCAATTCAAAATCTGATTTACACACATTGAAAAAAGTATATGTGTTTTATCTCCTCATTGTTAGTATCAAGATGTAGCAAAACACCTGTTGTGTTTTCCTGATAAAACTGTCCTTGTGACATCTGAGCTGTCACACAGTGTGTGACATGGTGAGTACAGATGCCAGACCTCTCTAGAAATGTTGGGTATTTATCATTTCAAGAAGTTTTATGGCTAAGAAATCTGAATTAAGAAGAAGGCATTCTGAATTTGCCTACAAGGAAAACAATGGCAATACTGGAACAGCAGAGATAAAGGCTGCTTTTACCCAAAAGGGAGAGTACATTTTTAACCAGTTTCTACAAAGACTGGTTCAAAACAGTTCTACCAGATCCTCTTATATTTGGTAAAAATAAGAAAAATCCATAATTATTAGTCAGAAAAAAACCAAAAATGACAAGGGCTGAAAACCATCAATTTTTTTAAAAGAAGTATATTTAAAACTAACATGAAATAATAAAGAGAGTAGAGTTGTTAGATAATTGTTTTGATGAATTTTAATAATCTGTGGTCCTATGTATTCCATATTAACTTACACAAACAGCAACTTAAATTTTGCCTCTGGCTTATGATATAGATAAGAAGATAAAGAGTTTCTGTTGCTGTTTGTTTGTTTTTTCCAACACCAATTTTAAAGTAGCTCAGTTACAGTCATCTCAACAGATATCACATGTTAATACCTAGTAAGACAAAATTGATGTGAATTTATTGTTGAAGATAATCTTCAAAGTCAAGTTAAATAATAAAAATAGAAAGTATTCATTATGATGAGAATAATAAACACCATTTTATAAGTCAAGTGAACTCCCATTTTAATTAAAATTTCAATTAAAACCCCTCTAAAAACAAATGGGTCTGACTAAATAGAAACACAAATAATGAGTCTTTAAAATAATTCATTAATTTCAAGCACTAGTTGTAATTTCTGTTCTTAACACATTTTCCTTTAAAATTCCAAAGAGGATTTTCAATATAGGGTCCCTGAGCTCAAAGAGAAATTTAGCAAATATTAACAGTTAAAACAGGCCTAAAATAGCAGTTGACATTAGGGGCTTTGGATGAATTGACTCATTTAATTCTCACGACACAAGGTAGGTTCTATTACTAGCCTCCTTTTAGAGAGGAGAAAACTAAAGGGCAACCAAATTAAGTAACTTGTCCACGGCCACCCCATTCAATGTGTTGCCTCCTTCTTGTGGACTTTTTAAGTTCTTAAGAGAAGAGGCAAAATTTGCCCTCACATTGTACTGTTGACATCCACAGCTCTCCTGGATGCTTCCTGCAGTCTTTAGTATTCAGTGACTTAGGAGTTCACGTGTTCTTTTTTCTTTTTTCTGGTCTGTTATCATGATGTATTATATTGATTGATTTTTTTTTTTTGCATCTTTATTGCAGTATAATTGCTTTACAATGGTGTGTTAGTTTCTTCTTTTAAACAAAGTGAATCAGTTATACATATACATATGTTTCCATATCTCTTCCCTCTTGCTTCTCCCTCCCTCCCACCCTCCCTATCCCAACCCTCTAGGTGGTCACAAAGCACTGAGTTGATTTCCCTGTGCTATGTGGCTGCTTCCCACTAGCTATCTATTTTACGTTTGGTAGTGTATATATGTCCATGCCACTCTCTCACTTTGTCACAGCTTACCCTTCCCCCTCCCCATATCCGCAAGTCCATTCTATAGTAGGTCTGTGTCTCTATTCCTGTCTTACCCCTAGGTTCTTCATGACTTTTTTCTTTTTTCTTAGATTTCATACATATGTGTTAGCATACGGTATTTGTCTTTCTCTATCTGACTTACTTCATTCTGTATGACACACTCTAGGTCCATCCAAATCACTACAAATAACTCAATTTCGTTTCTTTTTATGGCTGAGTAATATTCCATTGTATATATGTGTCACATCTTCTTTATCCATTCATCTGATGATGGACACTTAGGTTGTTTCCAACTCTGGGCTATTGTAAATAGAGCTGCAATGAAGATTTTGGTACATGACTCTTTCTGAATTATGGTTTTCTCAGGGTATATGCCCAGTAGTGGGATTGCTGGGTCATAGGGTAGTTCTATTTGTAGTTTTTTAAGGAAACTCCATACTGTTCTCCATAGTGGCTGTACCAATTCACATTCCCACCAGCAGTGCAAGAGTGTTCCCTTTTCTCCACACACTCTCCAGCATTTATTGTTTCTAGATTTTTTGATGTTGGCCATTCTGACTGGTGTGAGATGATATCTCATTGTAGTTTTCATTTGCATTTCTCTAATGATTAGTGATATTGAGCATCCTTTCATGTGTTTGTTGGCAATCTGTATATCTTCTTTGGAGAAATGTCTATTTAGGTCTTCTGCCCATTTTTGGATTGGGTTTTTTTTTTTTTTTTTATTGAGCTGCGTGTGCAGCTTGAAATTTTGGAGATTAATCCTTTGTCAGTTGCCTCATTTGCAAATATTTTCTCCCATTCTGACGGTTGTCTTTTGGTCTTGTTTACGGTTTCCTTTGCTGTGCAAAAGCTTTGAGGTTTCATTAGGTCCCATTTATTTATTTTTATTTCCATTTCTGTAGGAAGTGGGTTAAAAAGGATCTTGCTGTGATTTATGTCAGAGTGTTCTGCCTATGTTTTCCTCTAAGAGTTTGATATTTTCTGGCCTTACATTTAAGTCTTTAATCCATTTTAAGCTTATTTTGGGGGATGGTGTTAGGGAGTGTTCTAATCTCATACTTTTACATCTACCTGTCCAGTTTTCCCAGGACCATTTATTGAAGAGGCTGTCCTTTCTCCACTGTACATTCCTGCCTCCTTGATAAAAGATAAGGTGACCATATGTATGTGGGTATATCTCTGGGCTTTCTATCCTGTTCCACTGATCTATCTTTCTGTTTTTGTGTCAGTACCATACAGTCTTGATTACTGTAGCTTTGTAGTATAGTCTGAAGTCAGGGAGCCTGATTCCTCCAGCTCCATTTTTCGTTCTAAAGATTGCTTTGGCTATTCGGGGTCTTATATGTTTTGATACAAATTGTGAAATTTTTTGTAGTTTTCCTGTGAAAAATGCCAGTGGTAGTTTGATAGGGATTGCACTGAATCTGTAGATTGCTTTGGGTAGTAGAGTCATTTTCACAATTTTGATTCTTCCAATCCAAGAACATGGTATATCTCCCCATCTATTTGTATCATCTTTAATTTCTTTCATCAGTGTCTTATAATTTTCTGCATACAGGTCTTTGTCTCCTTTGGTAGGTTTATTCCTAGATATTTTATTCTTTTTGTTGCAGTGGTAAATGGGAGTGTTTTCTTGATTTCACTTTCAGATTTCTCATCATTAGTGTATAGGAATGCACGAGATTTCTCCGCATTAATTTTGTATCCTGCTACTTTACCAAATCCATTGATTAGCTCTAGTAGTTTTCTGGTAGCATCTTTAGGATGCTCTGTGTAGAGTATCATGTCATCTGCAAACAGTGACAGGTTTCCTTCTTCTTTTCTGATTTGGATTCCTTTTATTTCCTTTTCTTCTCTGATTGCTGTGGCTAAAACTTCCAAAACTATGTTGAATAAGAGTGGTGAGAGTGGGCAACCTTTTCTTGTTCCTGACCTTAGTGGAAATGCTTTCAGTTTTTCAGCGTTGAGGATGATGTTGGCTGTGGGTTTGTCATATATGGCCTTTATTATGTTGAGGAAAGTACCCTCTATGCCTACTTTCTGCACAGTTTTTATGATAAATGGATGTTGAATTTTGTCGAAAGCTATCTCTGCATCTACTGAGATGATCATATGTTTTTTCTCCTTCAACTTGTTTATATGGTGTATCACTTTGATTGATTTGCATATATTGAAGAATCCTTGCATTCCTGGAATAAACCCCACTTGATCATGGTGTATGATCCTTTTAATGTGCTGTTAGATTCTGTTTGCTAGTATTTTGTCGAGGATTTTTGCATCTGTGTTCATCAGTGATATTGGCCTGTAGTTTTCTTTCTTTGTGACATCCTTGTCTGGTTTTGGTATCAGGGTTATGGTGGTCTCGTAGAATGAGTTTGGGAGTGATCCTCCCTCTGCTATATTTTGGAAGAGTTTGAGAAGGATAGGTTTTAGCTCTTCTCTATATGTTTGACAGAATTCACCTGTGAAGCCGTCTGGTCCTGGGCTTTTCTTTGTTGGAAGATTTTTAATCAGTTTCAATTTCAGTGCTTGTGATTGTTCTGTTCACATTTTCTATTTCTTCCTGATTCAGTATTGGCAGGTTGTGCATTTCTAAGAATGTGTCCATTTCTTCCAGGTTGTCCATTTTATTGGCATAGAGCTCTTTGTAGTAATCTCTCATGATCTTTTGTATTTCTGCAGTGTCAGGTGTTACTTGTCCTTCTTCATTTCTAATTCTATTGATTTGAGTCTTCTCCCTTTTTTTCTTGATGAGTCTGGCTAATGGTTCATCAATTTTGTTTATCTTCTTGAAGAATCATCTTTTAGTTTTATTGATCTTTGCTATCGTTTCCTTCATTTCTTTTTCATTTATATCTGATCTGATTTTTATGATTTCTTTCCTTCTGCTAACTTTGAGGTTTTTTTTTTTTTCTTCTTTCTAAATTGCTTTAGGTGCAAGCTTTGGTTGTTTATTCGAGATGTTTCCTGTTTCTTAAGGTAGGATTGTATTGCTATAAACTTCCCTCTTAGAACTGCTTTTGCTGCATCCCATAGCTTTTGGGTCATCGTGCCTCCATTGTCATTTGTTTCTAGGTGTTTTTTGATTTCCTCTTTGATTTCTTCAGTAATCACTTCGTTATTAAGTAGAGTATTGTTTAGCCTCCATGTATTGGTAGTTTTTAAAGATCTTTTCCTGTAATTGGTATCTAGTCACATAGCATTGTGGTTGGAAAACATACTTCATAGAATTTTAATTTTCTTAAATTTACCAAGGCTTGTTTTGTGACCCAAGATATGATCTACCCTGGAGAATGTTCCATGAGCACTTGAGAAAAATGTGTATTCTGTTGTTTTGGATGGAATGTCCTATAAATATCAATTAAGTCCATCTTGTTTAATGTATCATTTAAAGCTTGTGTTTCCTTATTTATTTTCATATTGGATGATCTGTCCACTGGTGAAAGAAGGGTGTTAAACTCCCCTACTATGAATGTGTTACTGTCGATTTCCCCTGTTATGGCTGTTAGTAGTTGCCTGATGTATTGAAGTGTTCCTATGTCCGGTGCATAAATATTTACAATTGTTATATCTTCTTCTTGGATCGATCCCTTGATCATTAGTAGTGTCCTTCATTGTCTCTTCTAGTAGTCTTTATTTTAAAGTCTATTTTGTCTGATATGAGAATTGCTACTCCAGCTTTCTTTTGGTTTCCATTTGCAGGGAATATCTTTTTCCATCCCCTCACTTTCAATCTGTATGTGTCTCTAGGTCTGAAGTGGGTCTCTTGTAGACAGCATATATATGGGTGTTGTTTTTGTATCCATTCAGCCAGTCTGTGTCTTTTGGTGGGAGCATTTAATCCATTTACATTTAAAGTAATTATCAATATGTATGTTCCTATTCCCATTTTCTTAATTGTTTTGGGTTTGTTATTGTAGGTCTTTTCCTTCTCTTGTGTTTCTTGCCTAGAGAAGATCCTTTAGCATTTGTTGTAAAGCTGGTTTGGTGGTGCTGAACTCTCTCAGCTTTTGCTTGTCTGTAAAGGTTTTAATTTCTCCATCAAATCTGAATGAGATCCTTGCTGGGTAGGGTAAACTTGGTTGTAGGTTTTTCTCCTTCATCACTTTAAATATGTCCTGCCAGTCCCTTCTGGCTTGCAGAGTTTCTGCTGAAATATCAGCTGTTAACCTTATGGGGATTCCCGTGCGTGTTATTTGTTGTTTTTCCCTTGCTGCTTTTAATATGTTTCCTTTGTTTTTAATTTTTGACAGTTTGATTAATATGTGTCTTGGCGTATTTCTCCTTGAATTTATCCTGTATGGGACTCTCTGTGCTTCCTGGACTTGATTAACGATTTCCTTTCCCATATTAGGGAAGTTTTCAACTATAATCTCTTCAAATATTTTCTCAGTCCCTTTCTTTTTCTCTTCTTCTTCTGGAACCCCTATAATTCGAATGTTGGTGCGTTTAATGTTGTCCCAGAGGTCTCTGAGACTGTCCTCAGTTCTTTTCATTCTTTTTTCTTTATTCTGCTCTGCAGTAGTTATTTCCACTATTTTATCTTCCAGGTCACTTATCCGTTCTTCAGCTTCAGTTTTTCTGCCATTGATCCCTTCTAGAGTATTTTTAATTTCATTTTTTGTGTTGTTCATCATTGCTTGTTTCAACTTTTGTTGTTCTAGGTCCTTGTTAAATGTTTCTTGCATTTTCTCTACTGTATTTACAAGATTTTGGATCATCTTTACTATCAATATTCTGAATTCTTTTTCGGGTAGGCTGCCTATTTCCTCTCATTTGTTAGGTCTGGCGGGTTTTTATCTTGCTCCTTCATCTGCTGTGTGTTTTTCTGTCTTTCTCATTTTGCTTATCTTACTGTGATTGGGTTCACCTTTTTGCAGGCTGCAAGTTCGTAGCTCCCGTTGTTTTTGATGTCTGTCTCCAGTGGCTAAGGTTGGTTCAGTGGGTTGTGTAGGCTTCCTGGTGGAGGGGACTAGTGGCTGTGTTGTGGTGTATGAGGCTAGATCTTGTCTCTCTAGTGGGCAGGTCCACGTCTGGTGGTGTGTTTTGGGGTGTCTGTGGACTTATTATGATTTTAGGCAGCCTCTCTGCTAGTGGGTGGGGTTGTGTTCCTGTTTTGCTATATGGTTGGCATAGGTTGTCCAGCACTGTAGCTTGCTGGTCGTTGAGTGAAGCTGGGTGCTGGTGTTGAGATGGAGATCTCTGGGAGATTTTCGCCGTTTGATATTATGTGGGGCTGGGAGGTCTCTTCTTGACGAGTGTTCTGAATAGGTCCACGTCTGGTCGTGTGTTTTGGGGGTGTCTGTGGACTTATTATGATTTTAGTCAGCCTCTCTGCTAATGGGTGGTTTTGTGTTCCTGTCTTCCTAGTTTTTTGGCATAGGGTGTCCAGCACTATAGCTTGCTGGTCATTGAGTGAAGCTGGGTGCTGGTGTTGAGATGGAGATCTCTGTGAGATTTTCGCTGTTTGATATTACGTGGAGCTGGGAGATCTCTTGTGGACCAGTGTCCTTAAGGTGGCTCTCCCACCTCAGAGGCATAGCACTGACTCCTGGCTGCAGCACCAAGAGCCTTTCATCCACACGGCTCAGAAGAAAAGGGAGAAAAAGTAGAAAGAAAGAAAGAAAGAAAGAAAGAAAGGAGGAAGGAAGAAAGAGGATAAAAAAGAATAAAATAAAGTAAGATAAAATAAAGTTATTAAAATAAAAAATAATTATTAAGAAAAAAGTTTTTAAAAAACTAAAAAAACAAAGAAACAAAAAAATGAACAGACGGATAGAACTCTAGGACAAATGGTGAAAGCAAAGCTATACAGACACAATCTCTCAGAGAAGCATATACATACACACTCACAAAAAGGGGAAAAGGGGAAAAAATAATAAATCTTGCTCTCAAAGCCCACCTCCTCAATTTGGGATGATTTGTTGTCTATTCATGTATTCCGTAGACGCAGGTTACATCAAGTTGATTGTGGAGCTTTAATCTGCTGCTTCTGATGCTGCTGGGAGAGATTTCCCTTTCTCTTCTTTGTTCGCACAGCTCCTGGGGTCCAGCTTTGGATTTGGCCCCACCTCTGCATGTAGGTCGCCGGAGGGCGTCTGTTTTTCACTCAGACAGGACGGGTTTAAAGGAGCCGTTGATTCGGGGGCTCTGGCTCACTCAGGCCGTGGGGAGGGAGGGCTATGATGCGGGGCAAGCATGCGGCGGCAGAGGCCAACAGGACACTGCACCAGCCTGAAGCGTGCCATGTGTTCTCCCGGGGAAGTTGTCCCTGGATCCCAGGACCCTGGCTGTGGCGGGCTGCACAGGATCCCCGGAAGTGGGGTGTAGATAGTGACCTGTGCCCGCACACAGGCTTCTTGGTGGCGGCAGCAGCAGCCTTAGCATGTCATGCCCGTCTCTGGGGTCCGCGCTGTTAGCCGTGGCTTGCGCCTGTCTCTGGAGCTCCTTTAAGCATTGTTCTTAATTGCCTCTCCTCGCGCACCAGGAAACAAAGAGGGAAGTAAAAGTCTCTTGCCTCTTCGGCAGGTCCAGACTTTTTCCCAGACTCCCTGCTAGCTGTGGTGCACTAACCCCTTCAGGCTGTGCTCACGCCGCCAACTCCAGTCCTCTCACTGTGCTCCAACCGAAGCCCGAGGCTCAGCTCCCAGCCCCGCCTGCCCCGGTGGGTGAGCAGACAAGCCTCTCGGGCTGGTGAGCGCCGGTCGGCGCCGATCCTCTGTGCGGGAATCTCTCCGCTTTGCCCTCCGCGCCCCTGTGGCTGCGCTCTCCTCCGCGGCACCGAAGCTCCCCGCTCCGCCTCCCGCAATCTCCACGAAGGGGCTTCTACTGTGTGGAAACTTTTCCTGCTTCACAGCTCCCTCCCACTGGTGTAGGTCCCGTCCCTGTTCTTTTGTCTCTGTTAATTCTTTTTTCTTCTGCCCTACCCAGGTATGTGGGGACTTTCTTGCCTTTTGGGAGGTCTGAGGTCTTCTGCCAGCATTCAGTAGGTGTTCTGTAGGAGTTGTTCCACGTGTAGATGTATTTCTGATGTATCTGTGGGGAGGAAGGTGATCTCCATGTCTTACTCTTCCACCATCTTCCCCCTCTCCAGTTCACGTGTTTTTGGTGTTTTTATCTGCCTATTGATATAGCCTTACTGTGTATCCCATTCAGGACCAATGCCTGGAATTTATAAGGGAGTTTGAAGGCAGCACTTATACTCTGGAATCAGCTGGACCTAGACTGGGTTGCCAGAACTGAACTGTGTTTTGACCCTTAACTGTGATGTTTCTGGCAAGTCACTGAACCTTCTAGAACTTCCATTTCATCATTTATCAAATGTAGATAAAAACAACTGCCTTGCAGAGAAGTTGTAAGGACTGGGAATGAAACATAAGAGCCAAGCTAGAACAGAAGTAGATATATTCCAGCAGTGGTGCCCTAGAAAGATGCCAGAGAGTAGATCTGGGGCTGAAAAACCTTGCCTAGTGTCTACCATGGCATTTTAACAGCCAGACTCTTCAATGATTTTTCAGTAGTCCTATGATGACAACATGATAATCATCAGAGTCTAAATAATACTAAAATAAGAGCAATCCATTAGGCAGGTTCTTCAAGGTGATACACAGCTTCTATTTTTATGAACAATTATTATGATTTATACTGTTTTCATGAGGAACAAAAACACTTTTAGCATTATAGAGCTTTAGGAAACCTGAGATATAAGTCAACTCTCTCATTTTGGGGAGGAAGAACTTGAGGCCCAAGGAAGTTATGTGACTTGCACAATGACTTCACAGCCAGAACTGAAATTCACGTTTCCAAGCTTTTCATGCAAGGGTTCTTCTTTTATTTTTAAGAAATAACTGAACAGGTTACATTAAAACTTGAAACTCATAAATTCTATAAATTCTATAAATTCTATAAATTCTATTTGATAATACTGGAGGTAAACACAATGATCTTACCTGTAGGAACCATACATAACTTTGTGGCAGTCAATTAACAAAAATTTCTGTTCCATTTTTCCATGAAATTTTGCTCCTGTTTTGGAAAGATAATCTTGGCCTTTTACTGTCCGCACTCGGATATTCTAGAATTGCATGTAAATACAAAGTAAAAATTATGGCTAGAAAGGGGATATCTTGAAAAGTAAAATATGTCATTGTAAAAACTTAATAACCAAAAAAGTACACATGAAATAATTTTTTAAAACATATAACAACAACAACAGATATAGTGAAAAGCACATTTTAAAACACCACCCAAAAAAGAAGTACTCAAGGAACATGGTCACTTAAAATAATGTATTTTAACATAACTTACATCATTTACACAGGATGGTTCTATAAGTCACTTAGGGTCCTACTGCAAGAGCCCCTTTCAGGTTATAGTAGCATGATAACAAAATAACTAAGATTAAAATCCACCTGTCTTTTAATGTCAAACATCACTGAAAACACTATGCTAAATGATTGTGACAAGCAATATCTGCTGAATGAAAGATTATCACTCAAGCCAGTCGTTTCAAGGTTGTAAATTAATTATGACTGGCAGCAAAGTTAACTTAGAAGCTTAAGTGCCCCACTATCAAGAAAAACATCCTATAAAACCATCACGAACATGGTGAAGTCACAGTCTGAAGATTGCAAGGGACCCCTTCTGTGGTCAGCACCTTAAATATATGGTGTACATTTAGAGTAATATAACTTAACATGCCTTACATTCAATGACTGAGATAAAGATAAAATAGTTGAAGAAAACAAAACAAAGCATGAAATATTTACTCTGAGACGTTGAACTTGACAGCCCTGTTTCTCGGTCATACTTAGGAAATGATTAAAGTTTGACTCATCAAGCAGAATGTATACAGGTATCCCTCGAGTTGATGCCTCCACTATTTCTTTGAAAATGTCCACGTCTGTAAATATATCCATCACTAAAGCAATGACCTGTTAAAGATAAGAATATGAAACAATTTTAGATACCCAATAGAGAAAGATCTAGAAATTGCTTGCTTTCAGGAAAAACTGGACAAAATAGAAAAATAGTTCAATGCATAATAAATAAATAAATAAATATATATATAAATGTATACACAAAATTTTTGCAGTTTTCTAAAATAGAAGATACAAAAGTATATTGAAAATAAACAAACTATATACATATTTGTAACACTAAGTAATTTCATAATAGCTTTAAGTCAAAGGGAATCTTCATTTCAGTAGAATGTTGAGTGAAGGGCAGATCCAAATCATGGCAATCAAGGTTGCCTGCAGGGTGAATGGAGGGGACAGGTAGATAGAGGGTAGAAATTGGTGCTACAGTTTTCATGGGAAATATTTCAAGGGAAAAGCAAGATTTCTGTAACTAGTTAAGAATAAAAGTATTGGAGAACTAGGACAGAGAAAAAAAATCTTCTAGAAATAGAAATATAGCTAAGAAAGGACCAAAGATAAGAAAGGGGATAAGAAGACTTGAAGATCAGAAAATTAAATATGTATGCTTAAAATTAGCTTAGCACACAGAACAAGTAAAAGAAAACAAAATGGACAAAAAGATATGATTAAAAAGGTAAATGCGGAGAGAAATATCCTAAGGAACAGGCCCCTAAAATGGAGAGAGTCCAAGTTAACTGTTGGAAACAGAACCATTATTGCCTTTGAGAAGCAGCAGGAGTGAAATGATGCTGAGAGAAAGGGAAATCATTTGACTGACTATATGCCAGATGAGAAGGACAGAATCCCTGCCCTTTGTGAAGCTTACAAAGTGGGGGAAGAAACCACAAGCAATACAGAGAAGAGCTAAATTATGTGATAAGCTATAAGATGATGTTTATTGGGAAAAAATTAAAGCAGGATAAGGGGAAATCACAGTTCCCTGGAAATTGAGAAGTAGGGGTTTGGGGTTTTCAGGGTAAGCTTCTCTGAGAAAATGTCCCTTGAGGAAGTCCTCAAGATGGATATCCTGAAGAAGCATGTCCCAGGCAGGGGGACCCAGCAATGCAAATGTCCTATATCAGGTTCAAGAAACTGAAAGGGCAGAAATAAAACAAGAAAGGGAGAAACTAATCACAATGCCTTGAAGGCATTATAAAGCCTTCAGTGGTTTTTCCTGAATAAGAGTGTAAGCTGTTGAGGGTTATTATTGAAGTAATAATATGGTCTCATTTATGTTAGAAAGGGATTGTTCAGGCTACTGTGTTAAGAACAGACTTTAAGGCTGGAAGGCAGGGTGGAAACAGGGAGGCCAGTTAGAACTATTGAAGCAATTCCAGTGGGAGGTGATGGTGGCCAGGACCAGACGGTCCTGGTACCAGCCACTATCAGTGATGAGGAGAAATCGTCAGCACTGGATATTTTGAGTCAAAAGGACTTCTGGATGGGTTGAATATGGGATGTGGTAGAAAGAGGGGGAAAAAGAGGATGACTCTAAGATTTTTCAGCTCACCAACCTGAAGGACAGAGCTGAGATAGGGCAGGGTACAGCTACACTAAATTTTAGGTAAAAGACTGAAAAGGCACGTTAAGTTTGAGGGACTTGGATATTCGAGTGGAATACTGAGTAGGGAGGTCTAGGCCAGAGCTGTCAACTGGGTGTTGTAGTGTAAAGATGACAATTAAATCCAAGTCATCCAGGGAGACTGGATGAATAGTTAGGAGATCTAGTACAAGAGGGGCTAGCAAAGGAAGTCTAAAAGAAGGGGCATCCTGAGAGGCAAGTTAAGACAGGGTATCAAGAAGAAGGGTGTCCTCAAGAGTGTCATACCCTACTTCAAGGCCAAGTAACATGAGGATTAAGCATTCATCAGATTTAGTAATATACAGGTAATTGATGACTTCACAGTGTAGTTTTAGTGGAGTGGTGAGAGCAAAAGCTTTCTTGGGAGGGATTTAATAGGGTTTGAGAGGACAAAGTATATTAAAATAGCTTAGGAGTGCTATATAGAATGCTAACTTTAAATGACAGTTATAAAACGACACTTATTTACCCTCCTTGTGTAAACTTTCCCTGCAGCCTTTATGTGTATTGTCTTTATCAATCTTAGTGGTTTTCCAAACTGGTGTACAGTCAGTATAATTATTAGAAAGCAGACTTCTTTTTAATTAAACATATTTCATTACAATAATGTGTACTCATTAAGTGTACTCATTAAGTAGAATTATCTATCATTTTCTTCTAAACACTGGATTTGTTTCACAGCCTCAAACTGTCTCAGGGATCCTCCCACGCCAAGTATTTATTAACCTCAGATACTGAAAGTTATCTGCAGGTATAGGTAACTCTTTTTGAGTAATCTGACTACAATGAGAAGCAGAAAAATAGAGCAGTAGCTGTGGGTAAAGCTGGATCAAGAGAAGTTGTATTCTTTGTTTTGTTTTAAGGTGAGAGAAATAACAGCAGGTCTGTGTGCTAATGAAATGCTCTGGTAAAGAGTAAAAATCAGTGATGCAAGAGATGGTGGGAGGTGAGATGGGGAAACAAGGGATTTCCGGAGGAAGGCCTTTGAGCAGGCAATAAAAGACAGGATCTAGTGCAAAAAATAATTAGAGCACAGGGAATAAAGATCTTCCAAAGATCATTGTACTACCAAGCCAGAAGGCCAGGTACAAGGTGCAGGTGCTGGTGGAAGTACAGATGTGGTGGAGGGGCTATGGGTGCTCTCCTCTGAATAATGCCACTTTCTCAGTGAAATGGGAGGCAAGGTCTTCAACTGAGAAGACCTTGTATTATGGAAGACACGTTAGTGGTATGAGGAAAGGCAGTTAAGTAGTCAGCTAGGAGGGTACAAGAGGGAATGGACTACAGAATATAGTGTGACTGCAGGGTGGCATTAAGGACCCACCAAGTCATAAATTTAAAATCAGACCAGTCAATGTGGTTGAGAGCTATTCTCTCTCACCAAGGAACAAAAATTGTCAAGAAATGAGACGGAAAGAAATGTCCTGGGAATAGACACATGGCAAAAACTGCTAGGATAATATACTGGATACATTGCAAGTATGTTAGAACATGAAGAAGGTCATGGATAATATATGTTTTAATCCAATAAGATGTTAGAACAAAATACTGGGCCATGTTCAAATTATACAAGATGATGACATTCTTTGAACTACCATTGAAATATACTTCAATCAGATTTTCTTTAGGAAGAACAATTTCAATCACTTTAATGGCCTCATGTGATCCTTTCCTTATTTATAAATGGTATGAGGTGGCAGGAGAAGGGAGACGCTAGTTAGAACAGCCTCACTTGTGTTTTGTGCATATCCTCTATAAAATAGAACATGTGACAAACCTTCAATCACATCCACAATTATTAATGAATGCATTTATATACAATAATGAGTGATGTGATAGTGTATGGACATTGAGATAAAGAAATGAAAATGTTCATTTTATAAACTTATTTTACAAAATAACTTTAAAAAACATATGTCTGGAGCAGTCTAGCACTAATTTTTTAATAACTAGAAAGGAATTTTTAAAAATAAAAAACATTATTATACTACATGGTATTCTTTGTAAAAAAAATAGTATCAGTATATCTAAAGAATTTATTTTGTTTGTCTGATAGTCTCCTGTAACAAATTACTTGAGACTTTTGAAATGAACAAAAACTCATGACCAGATAAATAAAAGGTTTTGTTTCTAAAAAGTAATTGAAGTCACTCAGCCAATGGAAGATTCTAGCAAATAAAAGGTAGAACAAATGGCAGTCCCTCTTGTATGACAGATAACACAATGCATCAGGATCTGGGAGACCAGATTACACATCTTTGACAAATTTATGTGATGTCAATGGAGTCAGGTACCTTATCAGGATTTCTGGTTCCCAGCACCCAGTAGATATCTTGTAAACCTATATAAAGTCTACAGAAAATTTCAGCTGTGCCAAGAAAGGCAAAATAAAATGTAGCCTTTTTTTTTTTAATTTAATGGTGGGTTATATTCATGGAAAGGAATGATAATTAGAAATGAGGTATGCCAAACCTGATCTAAAGGTGTTACACTCCCAGCTAGTTAACTAAATCACACTGTGCTGTAGAAATAACCACAATGACTATATATAATGAAATAAAAATGATATACCTGATTAGTATAAGGCTTTTCAAAAGGTACATTAATTGATTTCATAAGTCAATACAGAAACCAGTTACATTAAATGGTATTCATTAAACTACAATGTTATATAATTTTAAACTTCTTCTCTTGCTTCTTCATTAATTACTGTTTTATTCTTGTTTGAGAAATTGAAAAAGTAAACAAGCAAATACATTCATCAGCAACATGAGACTTAGAAAACTTTCAGGAAGATATTCTGAGTGACTTTTAAGATTTGAGTGAAACTTTGCATCTTTTAGTAGTTTCAGAGAAACTGATTCAAGGATATGAGTTTCCACTTATTTTTCTCAGAGTAGTAAATTTTCCTGAAGTGACCTAGACACACTGAATTAAAATAATATTAAAATTAAATATTAAAACAGTGAGAGTAAATTTATGATAACTTCATATTCATGATACAATTTAAGCTCATTTAGGAAAGTAAATAATGAGTTGTTATGTAATTCAGAGAAAGGGGAGAAAAAGCTCTAAATGTACATGGTTGTTAGGGTGGGTTCCCAGTAGAATGAAATACACTACGAGGGCTTCATGAATAAGCTTTAAATAATGAATAAAGATTATTTTTAGCCATCCAAGCTGGAAGACTAGCATTATAGAAATAGAGGCAAAAATTAGAATGATGGCAACAGTAATATTTTAATAAATGTTTATTGAATTAACCTAAAGTTAAACACAAAGATTGTCACACTTATGAATATGGAACAGATTTACTTAGGATTTATCTGCATAACTGCTATGAAGGATCTTGAAAATCTGACACATGTTTAGATTTGATCTTGAGAGCAATATAAATCCTGAAGAGGAAAATATGTGCACAAAATAGTATCTTGGGAAAATGTATCTGATAGCAACATTCATATTGAAAATATCTAAATTCTAATGAATCATATTGACTAAAGAGGATCATGAAGCCCTCTTTTTATGGTAATGTTATAAGTGCAGTGAAATATTTTTTAAAATGTGAGGTAGAAACCAATGACAAGAAAAATGAAAAGTACGATAGATTTAATAGAAAATGTTCATCACAATGTTGACACTGAATTACTTGCATTTCCTTAGAAATATGCCTCATCATCTTCAGAATTTTAATTTTGAAACCCATACTGTGTTTTCCACTATAATCCATTAAGATAGAACACTATTAGCAATATGCTTTTATATGACCTAGATACTTAGAGAAATGTAAGTACACCTTAGGTTAATGATCTGTAGTCACAGAACTGTCAGTATTACCCTCAAAATTGAAAAAGTGAATATTATACCTTTTATGCTTCAAAATACTAAGCACCATTTGAAAGGATTCGGACTTCCTTGATAATTGCCTACATATATACAGGAGGATTTACCTTTTTCCAACAGAAGGAACGCTAATGAGTTCAAATTAAAAAAAGAAATCAACAAAATTTTTTAATAACCATATCTATAATAAAATTCAACACAACAAGAAAACCTTAAGAATTGAGTAATAGAAATCAAGGGAAATGATCACTTAGGAAATATATATCTCTGAGTCTGTAATGCCTGTTAAAAGCAATGTACTAAATGGATTTCAGAAAAAAGAGAGCCCAATATTAAGAATAAGTGCTTTTGGTCCTTATCCTTCTGCAGCCTAAATAAAAGTATCAATTTTCATATATAATATATTGTATGCACCATAATATTGTCTAGTAAGTTTAAGCTTTACATTATGAATACCATAACTTTTGTACATATATAAGCATCTATACTAGTAGCTAAATTGATATCAACTGGTTTGGTCTGCCATAAATTGTGTAACCTTTGGAAAGTCAGTGAAATGATTCTGAGTCTCACTGACCTCTATTATATATTAAATAAATCACAGATGATCGTGTGTGAACCAAGTTCTAAAATTCTATGTTTCAGTAACTATTCATTCACTCCTAATTACCCAAAAATTGGATTAAAACATGCATTGTACTTAGCTTGTAAAAATCTCACCAACCACTACCTGGTGAAAGTGAAAAACAAACAAGCAAAAATCCTGGGTATTGTACCAAAATTCAACAGAAGATGTAAGGGGGAATGTTTGGGCTGTGTCATGGCTACAACATAAATCTGTAGAAGTAGTACATATGTTTGACAACTCAGAAGCGTTGCATAATTTTGATATTTCCCTCCCTTTCTGCATTGTGCTACATGATTGAAAGTACTTATACACCAGTATTATGGACTGAATGTTTGCATCTTCCAAAAATGCATATTTTGAAATCCTGAGCAGGCTTAAGAAAAAACAGCAAGAAGAGCCATAGTCCTTTTACTGATTTCACAGTTCAGCCCTCTTACAAGTTCTCATTTCCCCAGCACTTCCAAAAAGTAGCTTCTCCTGAAACTTGACCTGACAAGTGTCCTGAGCATGGGCCCCTAAGCCAAGGTATCAGAATCTAGATCTTGGCAAACTGACCAAAGTAACTTGTTTTCCTGAGACTCTTAGGAGATCTCCTTTAAGCTGTAGCATAACTATCCATTGGCTTGGAATAACTATTATCTTATTTAAATTTTTCCAATATAAAGGGATGTCTGTCAGGAAGAAAGGAGTGAAGGGCACTGCAGGTGGAAAGACAAAGAGGGAAGAAAGGAATAAGAATCTATTGCTAGTTGTGTTGGTAAAATGGTAGAGTAGCACTTAAAGGGGAGGAAACGTTTGGGTAACAGGAGCTGAAGCATTAGGAATACTCACCAGGAATAGCATTAGAACCCATTTTGCGGGGACATGGAAATCTGCTGAGGAGGAGTTAGCCATAAGGCTAGAAAGATTAGAAAGGTCAATTTGGCCAAGGTTGTAGAGGGCAGCCTTTGAACGCCAGGCTAACTACAGATTCCATAAGACACAATGGGGAAGCATGTAAAGCTTTTCGCCAAAGCATTATGTGATTGGAAAAATACTTAAGAAGATTAACATGTTAGTATACATGGGACGAGTGAGAAACTGGAACATCTACCAGCAAGTAGAGGAGTTAGGAGGTTTCAATCCTAATGCAGCATAAATGTGTAAGATCCCAATGTGAATGAAGGCAGCA
>NW_006787800.1:193137-208948 GCF_000442215.2 Lipotes vexillifer
GAAAAGGATGACTTGACAAGACTCAGTGGCTGAGTGCTTGAGAAAGACAACAGAGAGAGGCTAGTCAGGGCTCATCAGGTATTAAAGACCTAAATTACATGGAGAATTATTGTACAATTATAAGAAAATTTAAAATTTGAAAGGAGTATTTGTATATAAGGAAATTCAAAACAACGTGATAAACACCATGTTAAAAAGTTGTACTCTTTGTTTTTCCTATCTACCTATTTATATATTCATCCATCCTTTCATCTATGCTTTTTTTTAATTAGCCATTGAAACTTAAGTGTTTTTAGGCATACAGGAAAAGTTAGGTGGACATCAAAGGAATAAAATAGGAAAGAGGTAATGCAGTTGATGGCATACAATCTCGGTGGAGTCAGAATGGGATGGCATGAGCAGAGGAGGAAGAGGTACCAAGGTGTCAAGGAGTTACACAAAAGTTATGAAATATTGCAGTAGCATTTTTGCGTATAAGTCTTTCCTATGTCTTTATAGTCAAGTTATATGCACCTAATCCTCTGTTTATTTAACTCTACTGCTCTCTTTTCTCTCTTGGATAATTTTTTTCACCACTAGCCTCTGAGAATTGTGTATTATTTTTCACTTTGATGCGTGAAAGTTGAAAGGCCACAAACCTTTGGTGGTAGGGAAGAGTCATTGTAAAAGCTAAGAGACAGGGGAAATAATTCAATTTTCAGGGGCTTATCAAGCTAAATTGAAAAACATTAACCGCATTACCTAGAATATTTCCTGAATAATCCCTCTCCCACACACTCCAGGTTTCTTAAATATTTTGAACACCTAATGATACTCATTCTCTTCAGATAAACAATATACAGACACAAAACAGCAAATGTTTTTCAGTTGGGCTACAGAAACAAGACGCAGATTTCCTATTTTACTAGCAACTATGTTATTTTCAAGTCTTCATTAATATGATTAAAATCTCATTGTGAGAATCTTCCCTTTCTCTGCTGAGAAAATTCTAAAGTATAATTTATTTATTTTCCTTATATAGGTTCAGAAGAAGGAACTTGTCAGAATTCTAGGTTGAAAGTCTGTTTCACTTTATTACATATTTTACATCTGAAATTTGAGGTTTTATCAAAAGGAAACTGTCTTTATCAAAAGCTGAAATAGGCATATTTATTCCAAACATTTTTATTAACTTAAACCAAATTGTTTTATCTGTAAAATTAAGGAAGGTCCATGTCCTTACATATCACCCTTGATTAATATTCTACAAAAATATGTTATTGAAAAATAAAATATGTTTCATATAACTATATCCTCAAGCAGCTGGTAAAGCTATAGACTTTGGCAAAATGGAAATTCATGATTAAAGAAGAGGAATAGAATGAGATGAGGGCAAAAGGGGAGAAAAACTATACAAAAATTCTCTTGGAGTAATACATTAAATTTGGTTCTTATACCAAATCTGTAAAATGACATTTGAAAAGTCATTTAAACTCTAAATATTTCCAAAGGCCAAATAATTTCATCTTTTACATATAAGGACACAAATAATATTAAAAAGGTACTTCCATTCTAACAAAATTCAAGTTGGAGTTTCAATCTGGGCCAGTGAAATATTTTTGAAACAATTTAAATATACCTGTAATTTAGGTTTCTTGAGACTTAATTTTTGAAAATAGATCAAATGGCAAAAGAAAAGTACACTGGATAAGCATTAAAACATTCAGATAAATAAAAAAATTATCCAAATCATTAAAATGTGAAGCAGTTCAGTAAGAAATCTAAACTTAAGCTTTTATTATTGAGCTGATCAAAGGCAACAGAAAGCCTGCCGATTGATAAGGAGACCAAAGAAATCTGTCCTCTGAGAGGAGTGTAGAAAAGGGGTATGCAGAATGCTCTCGTGAATTTAATGATCTGATAGGAGGGAACATGTCAATGACATATTTAGTTTCAAATTAAATTAAGTTAAATTAAAGAAATTAAAGTTTCATGAGCATCTAGAAAAGATTTCAACCACACTTTCTCAGATAGGCCAATTATTCAGTTAAAAGATCATCTCACAGGGTTTTTAGACATAAGGTTAGATTACTCTTTTTTTACTTTGAAATCAAACTTCCTAAGTAAAATTTAGGAGCATTTCTTTCAATTCTAGTATCTGGATCAGAAAGTAAACAAACAAGTGTTTAGCGACATTCTTATGACATGAAAAAAAATGTACAAAATATTTTTCATAATTAGACACACACATGGGTAGGGGAGAGGGAGACGAGAGAGAGAGAGAGAGAGAGAGAGAGAGATTGATTGATTTTCTGTCTCGTTCTCTCTACCTCCAGGGGAAAAATTACAAAAAACAGACTAAGAAAGGAAAAATTGCAACAATTTCACAATTATGCCAGGGACAATGGCATTTTCTTTTCTTCTTGGTATATACATAATTTTACAAAACTGACATTATTTATGTAATGTGTATGCCATATACTTGTCATTCTAGAATATTCTCCTATTAACAAACTGTCATGACATCACATATTCAAAAAAGACAGTTCTCCAAAGCAGTGTGAAGAATGTAGTCTGAACACAGAAGGACCGACTAGGAATATGCTGCAAAGGTCCAGAACCTGATCGGCAAAGTAGGTTATATCATCCAGAGGTCTGCCAAGAAAACATATTTCCCTGAGAGTTTTCAGTGTTGAGAAATTAATGAAAAGATTTACAGAAGTGTGGGTACGGTTAACGGAACTGACTATAGAGACAAGCAGGGAGAGAGCAAGAGAAAAACAAACAGAAAATAAATTTCTCTTCAGCTGGTGTTCACTGTCCTGCTGGCACCTCCCACTGAGTACCCTTTCCTGATCAGGGAGGAGGTGGCAAGGACACCCAGGTGATGCAGTCTATGGCATCAGCGTTTGAAAAGCAAAGAGGGGCAGAGAAAGGTGGAAAACAGATCTGGGATGGGTTGGGATAGAGGATAATGTGCTCAGGGATGTAGAATGGAGGCTAGGTTTCAGAGATATTTAGGAAGTAGGTGGCAAAAATACAATGTGACCGGCAGCTGGATGGTGGGGTCATGAGTAGAATATACTTCCAAATAACTTCCAGATTTCTGGATTGAATGACTGACTGGTTGGTGTTGTCAATGACAGACCCAGGCAGTTGGGAGATTGGAAAGGAGGAGGCTGGCTTTGGGTCTATTGAGTGTCAGTCATCTATGACACACGGAAACCCTTACAGGCTGTGGGTTGTCAAGGTCTGGGATTCAGGAGTAAGCTTCTGGCCTCCAGTGTTACAAATGTCCAGCCATCATTCAGACTATTTAAAAATATGTAATCTATAGAATCAAATGTAAATTTTTTACAATGTCATGCAAGGTCTATTACAATCTGAATGCCTTTTCTTCTTCATTTCATGCTTCACTGCATCTTCCATGCATCCCACTCTGATGGCCACGTGCTTTCACATCATGCTTGTGCAGTTCCTTTTGTCTAAAATCCCATGTTCTCCTTCTTTATGAAAATCCAATTCATCTCTCAAGGCCTAGCTTACCTGCAGACCTCTTTCACAAAGCCTCTGCTAATTCCCTGAGCCTAAATAAACGGCATCCTAACTTATGCTCCATCTATAGTGTTTAATACATTTAGCATAGCATTTATTTCATCAGCCTTGTGGCTCACTTATTACTTTCAAGGGAGTAATAAACTAGTGGAGGGTGGGGAAAATATACCTCAGTCATTTTGTATCCCCATCAATTTAACAATACAACTCAATAAAATTTAT
Organism: Lipotes vexillifer; assembly: GCF_000442215.2. Taxonomy (NCBI): domain Eukaryota; kingdom Metazoa; phylum Chordata; class Mammalia; order Artiodactyla; family Lipotidae; genus Lipotes; species Lipotes vexillifer. The sequence continues at coordinate 196,894 of NW_006787800.1, forward strand.
TAAATTATTCAGGCTTTCTCTAAAGCATCAAAGACAGCTATTTTCAAGTAGTAAACAAGCAAATTTTTTAAATGAACATTTACAGTTCTAATTTGAATTCCTAAAGATTCCTATCACCTTCTAAATAAAGCACTGTCTCAAAAATCTCTCATGGTGCTTTTCATTTACATTTTACCAAGTCTGGGAAGGAGATGGGTTGGAACACATGGACTGATGTTATTACTGTGTTTACTGGTCTTCTGTTTCTGGGCAATATTTTATGTATGTACACCTGTATAAAATAGCAAGAAGACTCCTGAAGGTCATCTGCCTACTATTCAAATGAACTATGTCCTGAAATCTATCCTAAATGGCACAGGTAATAAATGTAGAAAACATGTGTCCTAGTAAGTGGGGAATAATAACACTTGCACTGTGGAAGGTGTTAGTAAGAATCATCAAATGGCTCATTTGAGTTGGGCTGGATAAGTAGTATTTCACAGGAGTGACATCAGCAACAAAAAGCTAAAGATCATGGAAATTAAAGTATTTATTTAAGATCTCACAGTAAATGATGAAACTATGGCTAGAACTGATTTTCTTCTAGTTCAGTGCTCTGCCACCAGGCCATATGCTCCCAGACCCTGCCTGAAGCAGGGGAAAATGTGTATACCTGAGGAGGTTCCAGAACTTGGTTCCAGACCATCTCTTTTGGTAGAATCCAGTTTGGTTCCAGAGGTGTGGTTAATGCTTCATCAATAGTGAGAGGCAAAGAATAGTTTGATGCAGAGTTCTGTTCTTGAAATACAACTTTACCCCATGTTCTGAATCTTGTCTAAAAGTTCTGACAATCTCCACAATATTATCATTGGGTTAAGCTAGTATTAAATTCTACTTTATCTCTACAGTCTATCTAGAGCTATATCTGAGCCACTATGGGATAGAATTTTATTCTGAGAGGTTCTATTCCAAATGTATATAAAACCCACCTCACACCTGTCAGAATGGCTATCATCAAAAAAACAAGTTAATAAGTGTTAGTGAAGATGTGGAGAAAAGGGAACCCTCATGCACCATTGGTGAGAATGTAAATTAGTGCAACCACTATGGAAAACAGTATGGAGACTCCTCAAAAAATTAAAAATAGAACTATTATTTGATCTAACAATTCCACGCCTGGTTATTTATCCAAAGAATACAGAAAGAATAACTCAGAAGGATATATGCATCCCTATGTTTCTTGCAACACTATTTACAATAGCCAAGACATGGAAACAACCTAAATGTCCATCAACAGAAGGTGTGATATACATGTACAATGGAATATTACTCAGCCATAAAAAAGAATTAAATCTTGCCATTTATGATAACATAGATGAACCTAGAGGGTATTAGGCTAAGTGAAATAAGTCAGACAGATAAAGACAAATACCATATGATATCATTTAACATGTGGACTCCAAGAAACAAAATAAATGAACAAACATAACCAAACAGAAAGAGAGTCATAGATACAGAGAACAAACACGTGGTTGCCAGAGAGGAGCGGGTTGAGGGGAGGGACATAGATGAGGGGGATTAAGAGGTACAAATTTTAAGTTAAAAAATAAATGAGTCACAGATATGAAATGTACAGTGTGGGGGATATAGCCAATAACTATGTAACATCTTTGTATGGTGACAGATGGTAACTAGACTTATCATGGTGATCATTTTGAAATGTATAGAAATATCAAATCACTATGCTGTGTGCCAGGAACTAACATAGTAGTGTAGGTCAATTATACTTCAAAAACAAGCTCAGAGAAAAAGAGATGAGATTTGTGGTTACCAGAGGCGGGAGATGGGGTGTGAAGATGGGAGGAGGAATTGGATGAAGGTAGTCAAAAGATACAAACTTCTAGTTGTAAGATAAAAAATATAAGGGATTCAATGTACAACATGATAAATATAATTAAGACTGCTGTACGTTGTATATGAAAGTTGTTGAGAGTAAATCCTCAGAGTTCTCATTATAAGGAAAAACATTTTTTTCTATTTAATTTTGTATCTATATGAGATGATGGGTGTTCACTAAACCTATTGTGGTCATCATTGCATGATGTATGTTAACTCAAATCATTATGCTATACACCTTAAACTTATACAGTGCTGTATATCAATTCTACCTCAGTAAAACTGAAAGGAAAATGTATATAAGCCACTATGGATGATTCAAATACATTCATAAATTATATGAGATATGAAAATTATGCCTAGATTTTTTTTCTTAAGAAGTATAGCCGAAAAGTGGTTATTTGAAAAATCTATCTCATTAATTAATTTAAAAATTAAAAATCAAGTAATCAAAATAAATCATATGTTCATCCATAATAAAATATATAGAATATTTTAAATAAGACAGGTTTCAGAGCGTTTAAAGGAGTTCTTGGTGGCAGAACTGTGCTCTAGGGATATTTCTCAAAATGGAAGAATCTCGCCAGGTAAGGAATCATACTGCAAAAGTAAAAGTAGAGTGGCTCATGAAAGAAATTGCTTAGTTTCTACTAAAGAAATGGAAGAAAAAATAAAGTGGGATGAGGGTGTAAGGGGTTTGAAGGTCAATGAAATCAATGACTACAATTCTATTAGTAGACTATCTTTTACCAGAATCTTTGCCAGCATTTGCCAGGCTTTTTTTTTTTTTTTTCCTCATGAAATGCCAAGAAGGCAGAGATTTCCATTTGGTCAATAAATGAAGTAGCAACAGCTGCCTCATATTTCACAAGTGTCAAAGTCCATTAATTTTTTCTTCCTCCAAATTTTGGTAAAGGAAAGCCTTAAATAAGTAATGGTAATTTTTTTTTTTTTTTTATCCCTCAAGTGGATTTTCTTTCATGACAGATTCTATGTCACATCTGTTCAACGCCATTCCTTTGATAAAAATCATATGGTGACTCAAGCTAAATATGTCATCATAACATTTATGTCATTAGGTCTCTTTTCTGAGATTCCTTCAAATCTTAATACATTCTCTGAAGTTTGGTCCTGTGTTTAACCAAAAAAAAAAAAAAAAATTCATTTGCTGAGCAAAGGCATGAATTAAATCAACTCTGACCTCTGAAGTGCTTTCAAACTCTGAGATACTATGCTTCTTAAAAAAAAAACACAACAAAAAAAACTTCATAAAAGATTCCCTATGAAAATATCACTGAGAATTTTCCTCTACTTCTTCCGTCTCAGGCCATCGGCTCCTCATGCTGCAAGTTTATGAGATGTTAGACACAGAAGTTGAAAATCAACATCAAATGGGAGTAAAGAGAATAAGGAACTGAAGAGAACTTCACTGGGCTATGACATCACTCAGAAGTGTCAGCCACACTGGCGTCTTCTACTTGTATATTTCAGTAACATTGAACAATGCTTTGGAGTCATTTGGTTGTCTTCCATGGTAATGTTTCCAAACGATTGAGATCAGTAAATAAAATTACACTATCTAAGAAAAATAACACATTCTTAAATAGCATTTGACTGAATAAAACAATAATGGGAATAAACTTCAGTTTAATTAAAAATATAATAAGACTAATCTAGATAATGGCTTTACTACTCAGAAAAAACAACAAAAAAAGGCTGGAATATGTTTCTAACATTTGTGGTTTTTTACCATTAACCAGCATTCAAGAAAAGGCACTGCCTGAAAAGAGATGCATAGCACATATTAAAAAGTAAGCTTTCTCCACATAACTGTAATGAGCTTTATATTTGATGCTCCTGTTTTCCCTAAACACATTACAGTAATAGAATATAATGGAAATGGGCACTTCATAAAACAGGATGAATTTTAATATAACCAGAAAAGAATGTCTAATAAAAAAGGTTCATAAATATACATTGAATGAAAGAGATTGCATAATACTTGCCATACCTGTGAATGGATATTACAGTATGTGGTTATTTAGTTATAACATTTTACCAGGTCTTAGAGATAATTCTTAGCAACATTATATCAAATCACCATATATATAAAATCACCTATTAACTGTGGGAATAATCAATAACTTGTTTTTTTTTGACTCTATACTAGATTGAATTCTAAGTCTAGAAAAAAGTTGATTTTTTTCTTAATTTAAATTTAGATGATAAAATCAGATAAAATAGATAAGGAAGTATAAGCAGTTTCTGGCAGGAAAGAGCTCTCTACAGGGGCCCCTTTTGTCTTGTCACTAACCTTACACCAGGCACTCCCATGCTCTACTCATCTCTGGCCCTAGCACACCTTTCAAACCTTAATCACACAATACCTTGCCCAATCTGTTGGTTCTTTCCATAGATCAAGGAAGTAGAAATGAAGAATAAGTAATTAACAGATGACCAGATCTCTTCCCTAACTTCTCCTTTAGTAATCTCCAGAATGAACAATGTGAACAAGATAGCATCTAAAGAAAAGTCACAAGAAGGCAATAAGCCTGCATACATGCCTGTGCACAGTGGGGTATGGTGACCATTCTGATGCCCTATCCCAGTGATTAACTGAGATTACTTCCTGTTTCTCTTTAAAACTTTCAAGGTTGAGCAGAATCTTTGGAGTTGGTTTTTGGGGAACACAAGTCCACCTTCTCCCCAGACTGACGGCATTCTAATTAAAAGAAACTTTCCTTTCTACCAACATTTCTCTGTCTCTCTCTCTCTCCCCCACACCCGCATTGATTTTTGAGCAGTGGGAAGCTGAACCTGATTCGGTAACAAAATCACCAGCTTAATTCAGCCCATGTACGTGACTTATATGGGATCATTGTCACAGGTTCTGGGACTTTTTTCTGCTCCTAATAAAATAAATGACCTAGATTATTTCTAAATTGAACCAGATATTCTGTACTTTGTGAACTTTTGAAAATTCCATTTAAATGGAATTTCAGTTCTCCATAGAGATAAAACAGGAACGTCAGTTGAAACAAGTCTCAGATTTTCAGTTTAGTCCTTTCAGCACAAAGACACACCCACGGAGAGCTTCATCTTAGAACAAGGGAGGGAAGCTGTTTTCTGAGGCAAGAATCCCAGGCACCTGGTCATCGTGGCACAAGCTGGGAGAGGAACAGCTGGAGCCCACAGTGATTTCAATCTGCTTCACAGCCTTCCATTTTGTCTGTGGCCAATAACCTGTCCTTTTCTCCACCTCTCTCACTTTGGGTGGAAGCACAGAACTTTATTCCGAAGCAGGTGACCTTTGGAGCATGGCTGGCAGCCACTCCCCAGCTCTGCCACTCCTGCTTCCCATGTGGCTGCTGCCTCTTCCAGGCTTCCCCAGGATGTCCTTCATTCTCCTTACAGGTCACTAATGTCCCCTCCTCCACCCTCCCCTTCCTCTTTTCTTTTCCTCCCTCTCATTTTCTTTTTTTCAATTGAAGTATAGTTGATTTACAGTGCTGTGTTAGTTTCAGGTGTCAGCAAAGTGATTCAGATATATATATATATATGTATATTTTTTTCAGATTCTTTCCACTTTAGGTTATTATAAGATATTAAATATAGTTCCCTGTGCTATACAGTAGGTTTTTGTTGTTTATCTTTTTTATATATAGTAGTGTGCATATGTTAATCCCAAACTCCTAATTTATTACTTCTTCCCTTTCCCTTTTGGTAACCATAAGTTTGTTTTCTATGTCTGTGGGTCAATTTCTGTTTTGTATATAAATTCATTTGTATCCCGCAATCCCTGTCCTGGGCATGCATCTGGAGAAAACCATAATTCAAAAAGAGACATGCACCTCAATGTTCATTGCAGCACTGTTTACAAAAGCCAAGAAACCTAAGTGTCCATCAACAGATGAATGGATAAAGAAGATGTGGTACATGTATATAATGGAATATTGCTCAGCCATAAAAAGGAATAAAATAATGCCATTTGCAGCAACATGGATGGACCTAGAGATTACCATACTAGGTGAATAAAGTCAGAAAGAGAAAGACAAATATCATATGACATTGCTTATATGTGGAACCTCTCATTTTCTCTTGGTCTCTTTTTCCCTCTTTCTCTATTTCCCTGGATATACATTTTCTTTGCTTCTTTTTACTGCTTGGCTTCCCCAAAAGTCAGTTTTTGCCTCCCATGGCCACTCTGCCAACGTTGGCTTGCATGAGCCTCCTGGAGCCAGAGCTATACTCTGGTTCTCTCTTTCCTGGCACCACGGCTCTAGTGCCAAAGGTGTCTACTGACTCCGTCTCTGATCCTCAGTCTAATGCCTTAACAGCCAGAATCTCTTTGGCCCATCCATGGAACAAACACTGAAGTCTGAAGTCAGCAGAGGTGGGGGTCTCATCCATCTGCTGATTTTTAATTTAAAAAAAGTGCGTTGAGCTCTCATTCTTTGCCAGGCCCCAAGAGGCATTAAATCCAGGCTGTAGGAAGGGGGCAGAGTCCAGTGGAGAAGTGTTTATCTTACCTTAGAAAGGAGTGGGGAGGCAATAATCAAGGTTAGAACAAGATGTAATTTTTGGACAACAGTACTTCTAGGTAGAAATGGTAATATCTGAATTTACTCAACAGGGTCCCTTAGGACTTTTGGAAGATAATGCTACTCACTGCTTTGGGACAAGTTTTATTTGCTCAGCTGGACTTGTTGATAACTGTCTGCATATCAGCATATGTACTGACCATCACTCCCTAACACCATTAAATATCTGAGAAGACCAGCTAATTACAGACATTTTAGAAGAGAGAGAAGTAGTCTTTTACTTATGATTTTTTAAGAGCACTGACTTATTACTTAACAATTGGACATTGAACAATATGTAAACAAAGACTTTAAACTTTGTGATTAGTCATAGGAGCCTTAAAATAAGAAGCAAATATTTTTGCCAAATGGAGTGAGACAATAACCATCTAGGGTGCCCAGGACAGTTTCAGCCTAACAAAGAACTCTTCCCCTGTCACACAGGATAAGGGTTGACACTAATTCCTCAGTGAGGAGGAGCTGGGAAGTGACATTAGAACCTACGCTATACATGCATGATCCATAAGCATATAGAGCAACGATTCTAATATTCACCTGAAAAATAAAATGTGAGTACATAGAAAAATTCAAAGAAAAGGGGAATTGAAAGTGTACTCTTACGCTAGAATAAATAGTATGCTACTGGCATATAAAAACTAGACCAGTAGAAAGAAACGGAGGAAAAATAAAGAAGAATGAGTTAAAAAAATATACTGTAATCAAGATTCTGTTAAAGATGATTTTCAAACAGTTAAGAAAGAGCAATGTTATTACATTAATAGGGTTAGAAAATAAGAAAATAAAGACTAATACCCCAATAGAAAAATGACTGAAGCCAAGACACGAGGCCAATAAACATATGAAATGTAGCACAAAATCTCAGTAACAGACAGTATTACAAATTAAACTGTCATGTTTTACCTATCAGCCTGTCAAAAAAACTGAAGTGATTGACAGCACTCCATTTTGGCAGGTGGTGAGAGAAAATCTCAGCAGTTGTGTAAATTGAGACAATTTTCCTAGGTGACAATCTGGTAACATTCTTAACAGTGAATAGGTACCAAACCACATCCTTTTTCCCACCAGGGCAATTCCCTGGACTCATCCTAAGAGAGACGGTACTCAAAGGTAGAGATGTACACCTTCATGTTCAACCCTGCACTCACTATGACTACACATATCTGTAAGTAGCCTACATGCCCAGTAGATAATATGGCATTATAGTACATCCATATAATGGAAAACAGTGGTGACAATAAGCCAGGTTCAAAGCAGTTTGTAGGATATAAACCCATTGACTGAAATATAGAGAAATATATACATAGAAAAAAATCTACAATTATAATCACCAAATTTATTTCAGGTTATTTTTATTGTCTTCTATCTTCCTCTTATTCTTGTACTGTATTATTATAAGTGAGACTAGTTCTATTTTTTTGATTATCAAAATGTATTTATTTTAAATATTTATGAAATCAAACTATATAATTTTCACCTTACGTAGTGAGAGTTCATTCTGAACAAATCGTCTTGTTTTATCCTAAAGGCTGAAGTTAAAGAGCCCCTCAAGACACTTGTGTACAGAGATAACAAATATAGTAACCAGCACTCCTTGAAAAATTCTGTCCTAATGAGACTTATTTCTGCCTGAGTGCGTGAGCTACAGGTTATACATAGATAAGATTTTGGATATCACTAGTAGAAATAAAATGAAAGGACAATTTGACTCTTGTACAAAGTAAAGGAGGTTTGCCCAGAATTCTACGGTTCTTTTCTCTTAGAACCCATACAAAAGTTTTGGAAATTGTCAAAAACAAGATAACTGTAATGATTAAGAAGGGCATGTAGCCTCCCCAATAATAATGACAAACTGACAGAATTCTCAGAGAGACTAAGATCATAGTAGAGCTGAAGACTAAATCATGGCAGTCAATTCCTACTAATGAATCCCCAGGTAAGAAGAAATTCCATATGATAGATATTGGACTTAGGAAATGTCTACTTCTGGAAGTTGGCAGAGTCAAAACAATGGAAATATGATCCAGGATTCCTAAAAGTGAATTCATGAGTTGTAGATTCAGAGCTCTGAAATAGAAGGTGGGGGGCACTTGGGGACATTGTCTTCCATTTTGGGGAACAGGATTATTTTATCTCACATCATTCACTTGGATGTCAATGTCAGGGACAAGACACAGACACAGGACACAATGTTTGACCCAATGTTTGACCCCTTTGCTAAGAGGTGGATGAAAGAAGAAACACAAAATCAAACGTATGGTTACCAAAGGGGAAACGTAGGGAGAGGGATAAATTGGGAGACTGGGATTAACAGATACACACTACTATATATAAAATAGATGATCAACAAGAACCTACTGTATAGCACAGGGAACTCTATTCAATACTCTGTAATAACCTACATGGGAAAAGAATCTGAAGAAGAAGGGATATAGGTATATGTATAACTGAATCACTTTGCTGTACATCTGAAACTAACACAACATTGTAAATCAACCATACTCCAATATTAAAAAAAAAGATATAAGAAAAAATAATGGTAATAAACTATGAAGAGAATTTTTTGCACCAAAAAAAAAAAGAAACATTTTACACGAAAAAAACCAAAACAAAAACAAAAACAAAAAACAAAAAAAAACTGTGCTGAAAGTGATTCAAGCAAATGGTGGCAAATTCACAAATCATGAATGAAAATGAAGTCAGTCTTAACCTCCTTAAATAAGAAAGACCCAGGGCTGGGAAGACAGCTGGCTTCTAAGACTTGAAAAGGAGGCTGAGGAGGGATGACTCCTAGACTGAAATATAGTCTGTCAAATCAGGTGGCTTGCCTCACCAATGACACACCTGTCACTAAACAGCATCAGCCTGTCAGAGCTAAAGTGCTTAATTACCTTAAATAATTTCTTTATAAATCTGGCTAATAAAAATGAGCTGAATGTAAAATGCTGACTTCTCTTCAAAGTCATTCCAAGATAGAACTTAGTGCCTCAACAGCCTAACTTCAGCAGCAACTGTTATTTCTTTCCTTTATGTTCAATATTAAAGGACTGAATAAGGAAAGCAATGTTATTTTTATGAGAACCTACATAAGTCATTTTATTAACTTTCTATATCATGGCAATGCTGTGTCACCACATTTTAAAAAACTTCTTCAGTTGAGTATATGATGTGTTATATATTCTTTCCTATGACAGGGAATTCTTTAACATAACGGTTACAGGGGATAAGACGATTGATCATCTACTTGCTTTATTGTAACAGGCTTTCACCATATTTGTTTCAAGGGGATAACAATACATATTTTTTTATAACGGTGAGCAACCTTGTAAACCTGATACAGTATTACTGACTGAGATTCTATATTGAGCTACACAGTTACCCAATTCCCCAGTCCTGGTGGTATTTCCAGTCTAGGAAAACGTGGCAAATGTATTAAGAGGAGAGCAACAGAACTCGAGGAGGATAGCCTAAAAAGCAGGATCAATATAGATTGAGTTCTGAGACGTGTCATCTTTAAGCTTCAGCCTTCTTCTTTGTAGACTATTCAAGAATACTGATTTGGTGAGATACATAGGCAGATTCTCAATTCTTTTCACACGTGTCAATGATAGCTTTTGTTGCCAGCAACTCAGTAAATCAGTAAAGTTGACAAGTGCCAAAGAAGTGTCATGATCTATTGAAAAATTTAAATTTTGACCTATGATTGCCCTTTAATATCCTAATACACAATTAGAGATGCTTTGAGTGTTGGGTATGCCAGTGTGGTTACACGTGTGATCTTGCACACACATTTCCCAGCCATTCTTATCAGCTCAATGGGATGGCCCATCATGCTCATCAGTTTCGGCATTAGTTTCTTGCTTTTTAAAAGAACTTATTTGAGGCATGCTGCCATTTAGCTGCAAGCAGAGTCAATTCAGCCTCCACAATCAAGCATTTTATTTGCTATGTATATTTGTTATACACATGTATAAATATACACATATATATATACATATGTTGTCAGTGGCATGTGCTTTTTCTCCCCTGAGTCATCAACATTTACTTGATTAACAGTAAAGACAGAATCTGTGGCACCAAAACTATTATTTTTATGAATGCTTCACTTGAGTATGTAAAAATACAAAAACTGTTTTATTTTTGGTGCTTTTGAAGTATGAAACAGAAAACATACCAACTGCTGACTTCGTTCTTCAATAGCACTCACACTTTTTCTGCCTCAATATTCTTCAAGAATACCACACTCCCAACAAGTGAAAATTTTCTTTACACATGGAGGTTCCTCCCTCCCCAGGCTGTGAATGATCACTTTGAAAAGGCCCCCCACAGATTCTGCTCTGCTGCCACAGGGGTGGGATGCAGCTGGGGATGCCGCACTCTCTTCCCATCTCTCCATCCACTGAAAGGCAAGGATCTAAAGAGAGGTAAGTTCTTTGCTCCTGCTTTCAAGTTGTGCCTCATATTTACATGAAGATGCTAAAAGCTGTAAGCCCCACCATTAAGGTGAAGTATGTTACAATATTAATTACATGAATAACTTTGTGTACATAATTGCATTGTACACATCAAATGTGCATTTTCACAAAATCTTAGTTGATTTTAAATGTGATACTGCATTTTGTAAACATTTATAAACTATCATGGGATAAACTCTTTTAACTTGTTTTATGTATCAGGTTTGATTTTTGTTTGTTTTAACCCAAGTCGTTTCATTTCATTATGATTAAAAAGTGTGCTCTGGGTCATTTGGGCCCTGGAGCTCAATTTGTCTTCAGTCACCAAAATCTGAGCATGAACATTTGAACAGCATTCAGTTTGGCAATTTCCCTGAGCTTTTGAACAGAACACTGACAGACCCAAGTAAAGAGGGCACTGGAATTATTGGGTATGACAAAGGATAAAATGTGTATTTTGAATCAGGCTTCCAGTTGCTGCACTTACTACTACATCCTAAAATCTCAGTGCAAGTTATCCTTGCATGCAATTTCTAAAATGCTGATAAAAGGAAATGTTTGGAAAAACCTTGAACCTATTCTCTCATTCACACAAATGCTGTATGTAATATCTATTTAAAATATAATAATAAGGCTTTCCTAATTTCTACTTTATCAATTTATACCGCTGATTTCAGATTTCATGGCAAATCAGAACTCACTTTTCTATTTCTGTTTTGTTTAAGAAGTATGCTGCACATTCACTATGTGCTAGGTATTTTAACGTATACAAGGTAAAGTTCCTTTCTCAAGGGCTTTAAAGTTTAGTTGGAGAAACAGAGGCATAAACAAAGATTTGAATCACAGCAGGATTAAGGGCTAAAAAGATGTGCATGGGAGCATGGAAAGTAATACTAAGAGAACCTGGGAAGTTCAGGAAATGCTTAGCAGAGATGTGTTAACTAAAACATGAAGGTAAAGAAGAAATCAACAGGAGAGACAACTGTAAAAGAACAGAAGAGAGGTTCCCGAATCAGTCCAGATAAGAGACCATGCAAACCTGAAGTTGAGCAGATGACACTGGGCACTTGCACATTTCGGTGAAAGAACCAACAGGTCTTGATAAGAATTTGGATGGGGGTAGGGAAA
>NW_006787800.1:208958-215919 GCF_000442215.2 Lipotes vexillifer
AAGATACATGAGAGAAGGAGCTAAAATGATTTCAAGGTTACTATTTTGAGTATTTGGGGGGTTTTTTTTCATTTTTATTTTATATTGGAGTATAGTTGAGTTACTGTTTTGAATGCATGTTAAGATGGTGATACAGTCAGAAAATATAAATGCAACATCTGATTTGGAAGTGGGGTAGAGATAGGAGTTCAGCTGAGGAAGTACTAAGTTTGGGGTGCACGGGACACTCAGGTGGCAATGTCTGGAGACGCTGATGTGAACCGGTGATGGGCAGCACGTCATTCTTTCTGGCCTTTTTCCCAGTTCTCCACAAGTAACAAATGACCTACAAAGACCAGCCATCTCTGTGTCTGAGTCTCTGCCAAGTGTAGAGCATCTCCGAGCCTGCTTCACACCTGAACAGAGCTAGCGATGAGCCTCCCAAGGACTCCTGTTCTTCCTGCATGGCTGTGGGGCTGGCAGAGAATTCTTCTCTGAGCTAGAGACAGCCTGGGAGGAAAGAGCACCAGACAGAAGCAATAGGCAGGTTTAACTATGTCAGAAGCTTCTGGTTCATTTCAGGTTTAATTACCAGGGGATATACAGAGAATGTCATATTGGATCCTTGGAAACCCCTTTTAAGACAAAAACATTTCGCTAAATATCCAAAGGGGGAGGAAGAAAATAACATTAGCCTCTCTAAGAAAGGCCACCCTGAGTAGAGGAAGGAAGGATGTTTTCCTTATTCTGGTCTTCTCTCGGGCCCAAATAATTGATTATTTTCCTTGAGTATGCTGTAATTACAACACCAAAATTCCTTAAATTTAAAGGTTGCTAATTAGGAAAATAGTACAGGTACTATTTCTATTTTGTGCAGGTCTAATCCCTACCTGCTAGCCAAAATCATTGCTGGCTGTGAACTGCTAGGCATGTGACCTGCTTAATTCTTCTTCTGGCAGATGCCTTAGTGTAACCTGCATGTCTTTTTTTTTTTTTTTTCCTGTCACATTAACCTACTAGTTCAGACAAAAAGAGAGTGACTAGAAGTTCCAGAATATTCACCAATCGAAAGCTTAAACACTTCGACCTGAATTTGACAGCTAACTTAACAGTTAGGTTTTCAATGTTCTTTTGTGTTTTTCCAGACATCTGCAGAATTTTTTAACATGAAAATTCTTATTAGAATTTCTGTCAAAAGCTGTAAGAAAATTTCTGAGTCTTCTGTCCCTATATTCTATTTGTAGGGAACACAATAATACATAAGTACATGTCATAAATTTTAATCTCATCTAAGGGCTTTCCTATTTATAACATTTAAACTACTCAGAATACACAACTATGCAATCAAGGCTTTCATTATCAGCAAGAAGATTACAAATATTATTTCAGGTTAATCGTGGTACTCAAAGCTGCTTCCCATCTGTGGTTTCCCTACTTTCCAGGTGTTGTTATTGTTTTCTATTATCAGGTCATGTGATGGGTTACTCCACACCAGTGCAGCAGCAGTATTGGCTCGTAAAGCTGTCCCAGATCTGCTGAAGGTACTAAGTAGCCTAAAGGGTCTCAAAGAGAGGACCTGGGAAGGAATGTAGCAGCGGTGACTAGGAAAATAATAACAGTAAAAACAAGAACAGCAAAGACTCAAGTGAAGGAAACAGAGAGACAACATCTAACTAAATACTAACAGGATGATGTCAAATGTAATTTTATACTATTTTGTATTTGTACTGTTTCCACATGACCTCTTAGAATCTAGACTTGACTATAATATTAAATTATGTTTAATTCTTAATAAATGCAGTTGATTTTTATTAAAGAAGATCCTTCCAAGGATTTTGGGTAACATGTATAAATTCAAACCAGGTAAATTTTCCTGATAGTTGTTGAAATGTGACTAAATACCAAAATATTTTGTTGTTTTTATCCTATCAATTTTAAATTGACAGCATTCTTAAATACAGAATAATCTTCCCTGATATACAAACTACTATATATAAAATAGATAAACAATAAGGACTTACTGTATAGCACAGAGAACTATATTCAATATCTTATAATAATCTATAATGGAGAAGAATATATATATATATAAAACATTATATATATATATAAATGTTCTTTTAAAATAATAAAAATTTAAAAATTCTAAAATTATAATTTAAAATTTTTTGAATTATAATTTAAAATTTTAAAAATTATAATTAAAAATTTTTTAATTAAAAATTTTTTTTAATTAAAAAAATTTTCAATCTTAAAAATTTTAGGGGGAGGAGCTTCAAGATAGCAGAAGAGTAAGACCACCTTCCTCCCCACAAATTTTAAAAATGGTTAAAAGAATAAATCCTCCCTGACTTCTCAAGCATAGTATACTGAATATAATTTAAATCCGATATTATTTAAATGTACTCTAAGACAATGACAATTTTAAAGGTTGTTGGCAGAGACACTTGCTATATTCTAAGGCCTTATGAGGCTATGCTTATGGTATTCATTTGTATGCTTCTTATTGTTTCTCTCTTGCTATCAGGATGTCAAGCTAACACTTTCTTTTCTTGTCAGTGTGTCTCCTTGTATTCTAACTTGATATTTGTAATTTGATCTGGGTTTGGAAAGAAGATCTAAGAGCTAATTTGAATTTTGTATACTATAAGGGACTAGGAGGCCTGTTCAACCAAAAAGCTATCATTTTTGCCATGTCTATTTTGGCTGTTCTAGGGCTGATTTGTTTATTTCTTGGTTCTCTGCGTCATTCTAGATGGTGGTATAAACAGGAGGTCACATCTGGAAAGGTAACATGTTGGTGTATACTTTAGGTTTAAGCAATTGATAAAGTATTTTAACCAGTGATTTTTTTAAGTCTTTGCAATTGGTTATTGGCTTCAGAACCCATTTTTCCCTAATTTTGATGAAGCCTCTCTCAACAGAAACAACCATTATACACTACATTTACAACACACACAAGTAAAAATTATGAACGTGAACTTCACATGTTTATTTTCAGAATATATGATGCCTTGATATGTAAGTGTGTGTTAAAATTCTCTGATGCAACAATCGTGTTTGAACACAAACTGCCTGGGAAGGTAAAAGCCAGAACCACAAACTGGTACATCTACCTGAGGATAGGAGAAAAACACCCGTGTTTTATAAAAAGATATGTACAAATCTCAAGGAAGTACAACAAAGTATAATAGTATTTTATGCAAGGCTAAAATGATAAAAAAACTGAAGGGATCTTGATGTGGTATTGCATCTCTCCATTCCCAGGTCTGTTCCCAAGAAAACACACCTGCCCCAGGCAAACCAAAGCTTGTCCTGTCCAGGTTCCATCATGATCTTCTCTTCAATATCCCTCTGTAATGTGCATTCTCACTCACCCACATTTTGGATGTTACTGTTGTTGTTTTCCCACACCCCTTCTGAGTTACAGAGTCCGTGGCAATAAAGTATTTGTAAATGCCCTGGCAATAATTAGGTTCCAGGCTTGGAACTACCATGCTAGCCATGGTCAAATTACTTCACTTCTTGAAATCTCAGTTTCTTTATCTGAAAAATGTGAAAATAAAGCATACCCCACAGTCTTTTCAAGGATGAAATAAAATAGTCTTCTGGCATGTAGCATCATACCTAACACATAGGAAAGTCTGCGTGGTCGAGCTGAGGTTCAAAGCCAGGTAGTCGGGATCCAGGGTTCACGTCCATGTTCATCATCCCTGCCCTAAGCTGCCAGATACATTTGCATATTCTGAAGTTTCTTTCTGAAAGGTATCACATCAGATTTGTCCCTGCTTATTTATAATAGTTTTCTGGCCAAACAAAGCCATTCTTCATGAGCAGCCTAAATTCCAAGGGTCTACTACCATTTCTAATATGTCTACTGAAAACTGAAGAAACAGGTTTTGTATTCTATTCCAGTAAAAAACAAAAATGTTAATTGAAACACCAGATGGCTGAGGCACACCCCTGTAGAGTACTGTTTCTTAGCTTCCCTAAGATGACACATATTCTTAATTAAAATCTCTTCAAGTATGTTCTCTCAAATATAAGACATGACACTTGCATAAACTGTATTGTATTTGTACCATTTTTGGCATATGTGTTTTTTTATTGGCAGACATCACACACATATGTTAAGTTACAGAAAGTAGATTATATTTCCCTAATTTACCTATAACTATCATCCTAAACAAAATCTAGAGACTCATCAGTATCCAAATAGACTATATACACCATCTATCAGAAAAAAAAAGTGCTTCTAGGACTTGGAGTTTGTAAACTCTGGGCAGATCCATTGCTTCCTGAATTTAGATATGGAACACTGGGAGAGCCGTTTAAATCACTGGACACCACAGTCACCGAAGGCCATTGGCTACATACGCCACAACACTTACGGGATTCAAGTGCAAAAGACACGCAGTTAAATATGAGCCTGGAAAGAACCCTTCTCTCTCACCCTTAAATTAACCCCCTAAATTAACAGACAAATATTAACGTCCAAATGGAAAAGAACAGTTTTCTTCATGGAACAATTAAAGACTGCTGTTCTCCGACGACCATAACACACACTGATTCAGATTTGAGCAAGGTGACAAGAAACCAATTATCTTTTAGCACTTGACACACTTAAAGTAATTAGAATGTCAAATCACTTCCAGAATTGAGAGGAGTAGAATGGCTACAGGAATAAACATTGAGGCCTCACGTATATGCACATGTGCACAAGAAAGGACTCCTTGGACGTTCCTTTTATAGTTCTTTTCATATAAATATTATCAAAGGAGAATCTTAGGTGCTAAGCTTTAGAAGGTTTTTATCAAAAGTCACATTCCATCTACATCACTTTGTTCAGATATTTGACCTTTGATTTAATTTAGAAATTGGTTCTGTATGTAACTTGATTTAGTAGAAGCAGAATATTTTAATTGGTCCATAGATATTGGGCATATATCAAAGCTGGAAATGTGAAACTTGTGATGCTGAGAATGTCTTTTAAGAACCACCAGTTGATGGCAAACACCATCTCTAGAACCAAGATATGAAGTGTTAAGTGGCTGAACTGATATCAGAAATTTGGTTCATACTATAAGTGCTGATGTATTTTACATAGTTTATTAAACAGTTTAGACTTGTAAAAATTTGCACTAATACACCAACTACAAAATATTATTAACAAATAGCCATGATACGAAGAGTGTGTGTCAAGGAACAAGTCAGTGGTATAAATCGAAAGGGTTCTCAGGATTAATCTCATCTTGTTAGTTCAGATCAGGCTTCCTATAATAGTTAACTATCGCTGCTTAGCAAATTATCCCTAAAATGTAGTGGCTTCACACAACAAACGTTTATTATCTTACAGTTTACATGGGTGAAGAATTTGAGAGCAGCTTAGCTGGGTGGTTCTGACTCAGAGCTAAGGTTGTCGTCATCTGAGCCTGGCTGAGAAGGAGTACCTGCTCCCAAGGGGGTTCTTCGTTCCTGACCCCACGGGCCTCTGTATAAACTGCTGGGGGACCTCATGACAGAGCTTACCCCAGAGCAAGAAATCAAAAGAGAGTGAGAGGCAAGCAAGATGTCTTTTAAAACCTGATCTTACTTCTGCCATGTTCTATTCATTAGAGGGAGTCACTAAATCTAGTCCACACTCAAGGAGAAGGGAATTCAGCTCCACTTTTGAAGGGAGGACTGTTGAAGAGCTGTGGACATGTTTTAAAATTAACACATGTAACAGTAAGATATGTTGCCCAAAATGTACACATTACTAGTAGGTAGAGATGGAGAAGAGTATTTCTGGAAGAGGGAAGAACAAATGCAAACATTTAAAGGCAGAAAATGGCAGATGTCAAATCTAGAAGGCAGATTCTGGATGTGGTCAGTGCTTCTGTGGCACTTGAAGAAAGCAAAGACACAAAGGTTTGTAATCAGAAAAGGATGATATTGATCCTTCTGGCAAGAAACTGTAGGGATACTGGAGAAAGCAGAATTGTTAGGTAGCAAGAGGAGTTAAAGGGACTGTTGCAATTAACCATGAAAAGTTGGGAGCAGAACTTGGGCGGTAGCAATGGAGAGAATTAGGAGGAGGGAGACGTGGCCGAGGTCCAAACCTCAGTGCCCGATGACAAAACTGAAAGCGTAACATGAGAGGGGGGTGAATCATATGTGATTCCAAGGTACTGTGGCCTTGGTATCTAAGAAAGTGATGATGCCTTTCACAGAGAGAGAAGACAGGAGAAAACATTTAGGGAGCTTCATAAACTTCTGGCTACTATTTTGGACATAATTGCATTTGAAAGTCCAGTGAGCCGTGTAGGTAAAGATGTCAGACAGTCAGCTAGAATTAAAGGGCACTGTTCAGAAGACAGTTGACACCAGAGTTGTAAAGAGCAGGAGGTATGGAAGTGGAAAGGGACACCAAGGAATAAAATGCAGAGAACAGACTCAAGGGCTAAAACCTTTAAAACATTCACTTTCAGGAGATGGAAAGAGAGCTACCAAAGGACATAAAGAAACACTAGAAGTACAGAAAAAGAATGATGAGAGAGAAATATCATAGAAACCAATGGTAAGAGATGAAAGGTGACCAGTGCCTACAGAGAAGTGGAGGAGGCTGAGGATTGTTAAAAAGGGGCTGGCGTGTCTTGACCATGTGGACAACAGTGGCCTCTGAGGCACCGGGTTAGAGAGGAATGGAAGACAGACCCAGACTGCAGAGATTAGAGGAAAGAGCAATAAAGAAACAGAGATGCTTGATGGAAAATACTCCCTAAGAAAGTATAATGATTAAAAAGTAAGAGAGAGAATGGTAATGACATGGTAACAGGTAAGCAACTCACTGAGTGTGTTGTACTGGAAAGCAGAGGGAAATAACTATAAACACAAAATAAAGATATAGAAATCAAAGTAATAGAACTGCAGGGGACAGTTAAGATCACAGATTTTTTTTTTTTTTTTTTTTTTTTTTTAAAAAAAAAGGGGGTTGGGAGAG
>NW_006787800.1:216073-217232 GCF_000442215.2 Lipotes vexillifer
TTTTTTTTTTTTTTTTTTTTTTGTCTGAAGAAAACAGGAGGTTAGGAGAGAGGACAGCCGATACTAAGCTTTTGAGGGGGAAAAGCTGGAGGTTGAAAGGGATTCACTTAGAAAGTCTTCACATCAGGGATTTATCCAGGGAAGCAGCTCTTGGCCTCTGAGTAGTAAAGATGTTCAATACAGTTTTAAATGCTAAGCCCCATAATAAACATGTGTAATTTTAAAAATTCTCTTGTCACTGTTTCTTCTTAATATGAGATTACATGATTTGAATATACTGTGACATAGGTTACAGCAATCTGAAGCAGTTTCTTCACCAGTAATCAGGAAACAAAAAAAAAGAAAGAAAGAAAAAGAAAAAGAGAAAAGAAAAAAAGGACTTTTTTTCTACTTCCAGGCTGAAGGGAGAATTTCACGTGTGTAATCAATGAGTGCACTCTTTGGGTCACATTTCCTGAAATGGTATTTTTAAATAATTGGGCTCTCAATTTCTTTGATCTTACCCTGAAAAATAAAACTGTGTGGACACACACGTTAAACGTGAAAATAAGCTATGGGAAATCTGTGACTCTGAGCTCCAGGGATTTTGCTACTGTGAAACTATGCAAAAAAATCTTAAAAGCCCTGATGACTGAATCAGAATGGGTCTACTTCTACAAACACATAAAAAGGCAGCTGACATGACCACCTTTTATTTTAGAAGTTAGCTTCATGGTTTTCCAAATTGGATTGTTAACGGAAATAAATTATTTGGAATGTAACTTAGAAAGAGAAAAAGACTGGTGTACTTGGCTCAATGAATACATTTATTTTTTGAATGTGACAGATATTTTTTGAAAAAAGGTGAAATGAACATACATCTGAAAAAATTAACACTACATTTTCCCAAACCTTATGCTTTCTAAAATATAACTTTGACAAATATAATGCTATAAAATTCTTGTATTTGGTTCCACTCAGGGCCATTCATTTCCCTCTTGCTGTTTTGAATAGAATCTGGCATTATATACTTCTGTTTAAAAAATTGGGTTTAGGGAGTTCCCTGGCTGTGGTTAGGACTCGGTGCTTTCACTGCTGTGGCACCAGGTTCAATCCCTGGTCTGGGAACTGAGATCCCGCAAGCCACGCGGCACAGCCATAAAAAAGAGGGAAAGCGAGA
>NW_006787800.1:217242-235698 GCF_000442215.2 Lipotes vexillifer
TATTACTAAAAAATTAAGTTTAACAGAAATTGTTAGAATATAAAATTTATATGTATAAAATTTATACGTAAATTTCACTACTTAATATATCTAAATAATATATTGCTATACATGATATTTATAATATTTATAAAGCCATTTTAAAAAGATACACAGTTATTTTTTTAAGGCTTTAAACCTAGGAGCACTTAAACCCTATTAAATTTCCCATGGAGTTAAACATTTATAAGTGTGCTTTAAGAAGTCTCTAAGATTTTAAACATGATGAAAAGCATGTACATATAAAACATATGTAAATATGAACATCTATCCTTACACAGATAAAACATCTACACATAAATGTATTCTCACATGTATACTATTTTTAAGTAGTATTTTAAACACAAGACTCACTTGCAGCTCAGATAGACAAAACTCCATGAAGATAATGGTTGTAATAATGAGTTTGATGATGTGTACTGCATGGAAGAATGTTGGAAAAGTAAGGCATGAGGAGGAAAAATAAAATATAGGATGGTCTCCATTCATAAACATGCTAGAAATTCTTAAGAGTAAAATAAAAATAGTCTTTAAATGATTCATTGAATGAGTAATATCTATATTTCAGTACTAGACACAAATTTTAAACAATTTTTTCTCAACTTTAAAATACTGATAGCTTACCCTTTATTTTTATTTTTAATTCATTTAATTTAAGATATGTGTAATTTTTTTCTCACATGCATATTTTGTGATATTTAATCATACTAATTCATTCTAAATTAAATGAAAGGGAGTCCTCTGATACAAGACTATGATAGCTTATATTAGACCAACATTCTTTCTGAAAACAATAAAGGCTAAAAAACAAAAATAAAGGCAGCCAGAATTCGTGGAGCCAAGATCATAGATAAAGGAGAGACAATGAGGAAAGCCAAGTGTTTCCTGCCACTTTTTCACCTAATATTTTCTCACATTTGCCAGTTCACACAGCAAGGCACTGAGGCCAAAGCAGTAATCTGTGGTGAAGAGTTTTTAGCAATTTCAGAGGGATGAAGAAAACAGAAACTGGATTCCAGTACCATCAATGCAAAAAGGACTTACAGACACCTGATCACAGAGAAAGGGAAATCATGATAAACTGAACTCAGGATTCCATGCAATTATTGCCCTAAAGACATTTGGCAAATCTTAAATTGCTCACTGAGTAAAAGGATGAGAAACAAAAGAGAAGAAAGTTGATAAGAGGGTAAAGAGCTTAAGAAAGCTTTTGAAAATCACATTAGGAAGATAAAAATTGGAGTTGAGATTCTTCCAAGAAAGAGAGGCTCCTCTAAATACCTCCAGTGAAATCCCAGAAGAGTTACCCTAGAAGTAGATGAAAACTGGAGATAGCCCACTATTCTGTAAGATTAAATGTCATCTTCATACCTCAATCCCTGTATGGAATAGGTTGATTTATTCTTACTTTAACTGTCAACTTAAAGAAAACTAAATCCTCTTTAGTGGAGATTACTTCTGCAACTTTTCATACTAAATATTAAGCATTCAATAAAAAATTCCAAGCATGTAATAGGACAGGGCCAAATGACCAAACACCAGGTGGAAAAACAAAACACAGATAATAGAAATAGATTTACAGGTGATCCAGATACTGGTGCCATCAGAAACAGACTTTAAAATAACTATTATTAAGGCATTCAAGAATTATATGGCTGTTATACCCTGAGAAAACCATAATTCAAAAAGAGTCATGTATCACAATGTTCATTGCAGCTCTATTTACAGTAGCCAGGACATGGAAGCAACTTAAGTATCCATCAACAGATGGATAAAAAAGATGTGGCACATATATACAATGGAATATTACTCAGCCATTAAAAGAAATGAAATTGAGTTACTTGTACTGAGGTGGATGGACATAGAGACTGTCATACAGAGTGAAGTAAGTCAGAAAGAGAAAAACAAATACTGTATGCTAATACATATATATGGAATCTAAAAAGAAAAAAAAAAATAGTTCTGAAGAACCTAGGGGCAGGACAGGAATAAAGACGCAGACGTAGAGAATGGACTTGAGGACATGGGGAGGGGGAAGGGTAAGCTGGGACAAAGTGAGAGAATGTCTCAACTGTAAAATAGATAGCTAGTGGAAAGTAGCTTCATAGCACAGGGAGATCAGCTCAGTGCTTTGTGTCCACCTAGAGGGGTGGGATAGGGAAGGTGGGAGGGAGACGCAAGAGGGAGGAGGTATGGGGATATATGTTTATGTATAGCTGATTCACTTTGTTATACAGCAGAAACTAACACACCATTGTAAAGCAATTATACTCCAATAAAGGTGTTAAAAATAAATAAATAAATAAAAATCCCAAACCTAAAAATAAAAATTAAATGGCTGAAAAATACCAACATCAGAATTAAGAATTCAACAGTTGAGTTTATTAATAAGTAATACTCAAAGAAAAGATTGGTTAAGACTTAAAGATACCTATGTAGAAAATATCCAGAATGAAATATACAGGGAGAAAATTATGGAAGATACAAAAATGAATATGAATTATATGGGATGTGTTTAAGTAAAAATAAACAAAGATGTATACACCAGCAATTAGAATTCTTAGGACAGGAGCAGAAATAGAACAGGAGGATCAACATTTGAAGAAATGCTAGCTGAGATATTTCTAAAGCAACAGAAAGACAAGACAGATTCAAGAAGCTCTACTATGTCAACGAAAAAAAAAATTAAAAAAATAAGTCCTCATCCAGTTACATCATATTAAAGCTCCTGAAAATGAGACATGAAAAGGAAGTCTTAAAAGCAGATGTAGAAAAAAAGATACATTATCTCTAAATAAGCAACAATAAAAGTCTTTACAACTGCAATGGTAGCTTGTTTAAAAAAAAATTCACAGCAAGTACTGTTTGTATTTCATGCTATATCCAACATTGTAATGGAAGACCTAGCAATGTAGTAAGGTAAATCAAAAATATAAAAAGTTACATGGATTGAAAAAGGGAAAATAAAACTAGTATTAGTTACAGATATGATGATATATCTAGAAAATTCCAAATAATCTATACAGAAACTGTTGGAATTAATAAATGAATTTATCAAGTCATTGAATCCAAGGTCAAAATATGAAAAATATATTGTATTTCTACACACTAGCAAGGAAGAAAAAAATTAGAACAAAAATATTCAAATATTATTTCTAATATCAGAAAAAAATAAATAACCATTAATAAATCAAACAAGTGATATGTAAGACCTATATACAGAAAACTACAAAATCTCACTGAAAGAAAGTATTTATAGCTATAAATGTAGGAACATATGTCATTCATGGATTGGAAGATTCAATATTGTAACATTTAATTCTGTTCAAATAGTCTACAGATGCAATATAATACCAATCAAAAGCTCAGATTTTTTTTTTTTAATTGACAAGATGATTCTAAAATTCCTACAGAAAAGCCAAAGATTTAGAATAGCCAAGGCAATACTGAAGAAGAACAAACCTAGAATACTTATGCTACCAAATAGAGAGGCTTACTACAAAGCTATAAAAACTAAAACACTGTGGTCTTGGAACAAGGTTAAGAAATAGATCAAAGGAACAGAATACAGTGAGAAATATACTAATATCAAAATGGTCACTTAAGTTATGACAATAGTGTCACTGCAGTACAGCATAGAAGGGATGATCTTTTCAATAAATGGTGCTAGGTCAACTAGATAGTATCTCTACAAAAATTAAAATGGACCCTGACCTCATATGACACACACAAATCAATAGCAGAAGGATTTGTAAACCTAAATATGAAAGACAAAATAAAACTTCTAAAAGTTAACAAAGGAGAACATCTTCTTGATCGTAGGTAGAAAAATATTTCTTCCATGAAACTCCAAAATAGCTAATCCTAAAATAAAAAATAAAAAAATTGAGCTACATTAAAATTAAGAACCTCTGTTTATCAAACAAACATACCATATCAGGGTGAAAAAGTAAGCCACAGAAGAGACTTGCAAGACATGTATCTGACAAATAATTAATATATGGCATAAAAAATTCTTAGAAATCAATCTTAAACAAATAACCTAGTTTAAAAAATAAGAAAAGAATGGGTAGAGAACCCTGAGCCCTATGACAGAATGCAAAACATATCTCATCTAAAATCCAAAGGACAAGTATAAAGGTGACAATATCATAAGAGCAACTAATCAACATCTGGCAAGAAAATTGATCAGGGCTCAATGTAGCAAGTAAAATTGAACATGAATTTTAAAAGATGAATGGGAGGCAAAGAATATGGAAAAGGATGTTCCAAGGAGGGGAATAATCATGTAGAAAATTAGGAAGCAATAAGCTGTTATGGAAGGCCCACAGAATGGCAGTAAGTAACACTGCAGGGTCAAGTGACAGGAGGGAGGTGGAAGGAGATAAAGCACAAAGGTGAGGATGAGGTGGGAAACACCTTTAACAGGAGGAGCCTCATATTCGCCATGCTTGTTGACCTGGACTCTATCTGGTACATCATCAGGACCCAAATGTAATAGGACCTGTACAAAAGTGTCCTAAGAATTCAGTGATTTGCCTGGTACCAGCATGGAAGGTCTATCAGGTGCTCTGTTTGGACTCAAGTACCAGCATTGCCTACTTCACAACCTAGTATAAATTATTTAACCTCTTTGTTCTTCATCCATGAAAGAAGGCAACAGAGGTACCTACCTGAGAGAGCTGTTGTGAATATAAATACTAATACATATAAAGAGCTTAGCACACAGCCTGGCACATACCAGCCAATAAATGCTAGATAGTATTAATCTCATGAACAAATTTAGTTCTCCTTCCCAGTAGAGAAGCAATGTGATATGAGTCTGGGAATGGAAGACCCCTGAATATGATCTGTACTGAGAGTTACTAATCAGTTGGGTGACTTTGCACTTTAGGACTTGCTCAATTTCCAACTGCTCTTTAGTAAAAAGACCACATGGTCACTAACCCGACATTCTTTTCTTTTTTTAAGTAACTGCTCCCAAATTTCAGCAGGCTTGAGTATGACTATGTACTGTGATTCAGATACTGACTTATTCTCATGATTATGGATTTTCCAGTAGCACATATTGGATTGATATTTAGCCAAATGACAATGTTTTTGCATTTTCACATTTATTTACTTATTTAAAATATTTGTTTGACTTCTTAGGGGGGAAATTGATAGGTGATGACTAATAAGACATTAATACAGCCCAAAGGAAAGAAAATGTACACTTACTGATTTTTCTGCTTTTAAAGCTTCGAGATTAATTATTGAGTAGCTAATAATTATGCAAAAATATAGTTATGAGGCTTTCTTCATTTCTAAA
Source organism: Lipotes vexillifer (assembly GCF_000442215.2). NCBI lineage: Eukaryota > Metazoa > Chordata > Mammalia > Artiodactyla > Lipotidae > Lipotes > Lipotes vexillifer. The sequence continues at coordinate 222,593 of NW_006787800.1, forward strand.
TTCTAAAGGCTTTCTAAAGGAATATTACTGGGAGATGCTCATCATATCAGTAGTGGTGTGCCGAGGGGTGGGAGGAGGGTAGGTACGGGTCCAGGTAGCAGGGATCCGCCCTGCCTGCAGCAGAGGCTGCCCTGGTGAGAAAGAGCACATTATCCCTGATATTATTTACAACCGACAGCACAGGGTGTCATAAAAAAACACACTGCCTTTTAGTCAGACTTACTGTTGTTTTCAAATTCCCAGGAGACAATGAACTTCCTTATTACCTGCACCCAAGCAGCCTCCACTGCCCCTGTTCTATATGCCTTTGCTTATCAGCACAGGAAATCAAGTATTTTATTATGGGAAAAATCCTAAGTGGAAAAAGCAGGAGGCAAATTGTTATACATAATTTCAAATATGATCTCAACTATATTACATGCGAACATTCTATTTCAGCGATCTAATATTGGGTGATCAGAGATCTCACACACACACACACACACACACACACAGTTGTGTGCACATGTATCTCTATCCATCTATTTATATCTTAGAGGGAAGAAAATTTCTAAAGTTTATTTTCTTAACCCCTTCCTGTATTTTCCCCCATATTTTCTATAAGGAATAGGTATACTCTGATAATAAGAAAAAATAAAACTTTATTCTATGCAATCATTGAACTAGTAATCTGTCTCTGCCAGCAAATATTTTGAAGGCATTTCAACTACATCAAAACTTTTCTACTTTGAAACTTCAGGAAATATCTCTATAACACTCTGATACACAGAGTAAAAAGGTGGGGAAAAAATCCAGCCCCTTTGTAATACATAGGTCACTCACATAATGTCCATACACCCTCAACCTCTTATCTATACCCTCAACCTCTTATCTATACATCTCCCAGAAATCTTTTAGCACATCCCCTCCACTTGAAGTGTTTCTTTTTTCTACTTGTATGACCTAATAGAGTGTCTTGAACATAGCAGGGATTCAATAAAGACATATAAACTATGTATAGTATAGTATGTAGTTGAAACTTTTTATACGGAAATAAATTTTATTGACTTAAAATATTAAGACATTTTAAAATAGCTTTAAGCCCACCCCCCAAATCACCTTCTTTAGGGCACAGAATTAAGTAGCTATAGTTTTCTATTCCTGCAAAAAATTGAAGGTATATTCTCATTTCAAGAAGACATCATCAGCTCCAGGCCATTATCAGCCTGCTGGTGAGCTACAAACTGTTTTATATTTCCCTCTGCATTTTAACTAACCAACAAAATGTTAATATATCCAGGATTGGATGTAATGGTATTACTCAGAAACATTTCATGACCTCTCACTGTCCATACCCACAAAGCTGGACTGAAGGACCTTCACAATTTGATCTCAACACACATCCCCCACCGCCTTCCTTTTCCCAGCCCCACTCTACTCCCCCCACATTCCCTGTTGTCTAAAATGTGAAGCTCTCCACAGTACATCTCCTACTCCTCAACACGTATGACCCAAGGTGACCTCTGAAGAAAGTGAGGTCCCAAAGGCACCCTCCCAGTTCTTGTTTTTCCCCTCACCTGACCAGCACATGGGGTTGCTTAACACTTGCCTTTGGGAGGCTCTGCTTCTCAGCAGGTTATATAACCTCCTGCCTTATCAGGTCCCGGGTCATCATCTAGCCAGTCTTCTTATCTCACACTTTTTTTTTTACCTACTTCGTTGTATCTGAGTCTTATCCAGGTACTTCCTAGGCCGCCTCTCACAGATGAGCTCAGGACCAGAACTATTTCCAAGTCCAGCCACTCTGCATGTAGATTCTAATCTGAACCCTAATCTCTATTTAGACACATGTTGCTCTTGGTGGCTGCCGTCACCAGTCAACTATCTCAGGGCTCTGGTGAAAATGATAACTTAAAAGCCTCTGTGCCTTGGTCTCTGCCTGCTTTCTGATTCCAACTCTCTCATGACTCTGAGGCCAGCCTCCAAGGACAATGCCATAATCCTAGTTGCTCAGGCCAAAATTTTTGGGGTCATCTTATATTCTTCAACTTATTTCATACCCCGCATTTTACTGCCTTCAAAATATATCCAAAATCTGACCAGCACTGCCACCATCCTGGTGATCTAAGACAATATCATCTCACATTTGAATTATTGTAATAGCCTCTGCTATGCTTATTCTTGAGCCCCTATAGTCAATTTTCAATACTGCAGCCAGATGTGTCCTTTTAAAATAAAGCATATTTCAAATTGATCATGTCTCTCTTTTGCCCAAAATTCTCCAGTGGCTCCCCATTTTACATGGAGCATAAGCCAATGTCTTTATAATGGTCCATGAGAACCTCCATGATACCTCTCTGAACTCACCTAACTCATCTCCCCTTTGCTTTCTTGGGTCCAGGAACTGGCATCCATACTGTTCCTCTAACAAACAAGAAGGTATGTCCCTGCCCTAAAGCTACCCTATGTCTACTCTGCTCTGGCCTCAAAGAGATGCAGGGCTCATTCCTTCTTACCTCAAATCTTGACTCTAATGTCACCTTCTTGATGAGGCCTCTTCTGAACACCCAATTTAAAATCGCAAACTAACCCCTGCCACCACTCTCAATCAGCGCTCCTTACCCAACCATATTTGTGTTTTGTTTTTCTCCACAGCACTCCTCATTTATTATGCTTATTAAAATCTAAATCTCCCTATTTGTCGGTAAGCTCCATTCAAAGATAGGGTTTCTTTGGTACTTTATTCTCTTCCATATCCTCAGAATTTAGAACTCTACTTGACGCACAGCAGACATTAAATAAATATTTGCTGAATGAATGAGTAGCTTGCCATACTTGTCACCTGTTAAGACTGGCCAAAGGCTGGCTGACCCAGTCATAGTTGAACCAAGAAGAGGCCAGAGGACAACCTCATTGACTGCCCTTCTCTTACTTCTTTGAATGTCTCCTTTATTTGAAACTCAGAGAACCCATTTCTGTTCAGTACGTCCTGATTTAGTCTGCATTCTAGGTGCATCTACCTTCTGTCATTTCCAGTAGGTCACTTCTGACTTCTAATAGTAACCCCACAATGGCTTTGTACCTGGCCCATTTAGAAACCAGTGCTTCCACATCCCCACCAACTGGTCTCCATCCCATACCCTCTCAACCAGGTCTTCTAAAACCTCCATTTGGGAATATGCAGCTATTAATAGTTTCCAGTTATGACCCTTTTAGATCATTACCACTGACTTAGTCATACCTATCACAAGAAAGCAGATTATTCATCAGTAAAGTATGGATAATAAAAGTACCTATTTCATAGGAGGGTATGAATGTCAGTTTAAAGTACTGCATGTAAAATACTGACCAGTACATGACCCATAAGTGCTCAACAAATTACGTGTTCCTGTTACTAGATAACATAAGATAAACCTTTTACTCAAAATCAGATGCTAGTTCCAGTCCTGATAATAAAAGCAACGCTTTTCAAGATAATTTGAAAAGCGACTAGTTAAAAGACATGAATGACTGATATAAAAGTATATGCCACATGATGAATCTGTGGCAACTATAGGAGAATAGGCAGAATCCTTGAAATGCAAACATCCGTCTGGTGTGAGAGCCACCCTCATCTCAAAAGGGTCCCCATAGCAACCCCCCATTACATTTCACATCTCATTAGGAGGAGAGATAAGCAAAAGAAAGTTATATCCCTTTATTCTCATGGAAGTTAACATTTGATAAGATGCTTCAATGTGTACCTAAAGTCCTAAGCTTATCATCCCATTCAGCTGCAAACTACATTTTATGTATAACATTTTAAACAAAGATGCCTACAGAGTTCTCTTCATCCATGTTCCTTTGGCTTCCTATTGGAATACTACTTGCCCCGTTCTCCTGTGCAGGGTTATTTTTCTGGCTTGTCTCTAAAGGCATCTGAGTTTGCAAAACTGCTAAATTCTATCCCTATGAACTTTAAGTATTATTTAGACATTAGGAAAACTGAATGTTTTACTATCATAATGTTTTATGATTAGCTTTGCCATTCCAACAAACTACTAAAGGTGTATTATCAGAAAAATATTACACACTTCAAAAAATAAATGTTTTTTAAAAATTTTAATCCTATGACAGGAAGGAAAATGAGTAAACAAATTATCATAAAAAATAAACTGTTTATTTCAGAGAACCCAGAATACAAAGAACTAAATTTTGTCCCATGGTCAATAACAGGTTCTCTCAAAGTTCAAGAGAAAGATTGTACACACCACATGCAGTCCCTATAGGAATTGCTTCTCACAGCTTATTTTGGAAAAAGAAAAGAAAAAGAATTAAAGAGTACCAAAGGGTAAAAACTGAGAACAGAAAATGGTCTTAAAAACATTTCCCTTAATCAGATAAATCATGCTCACTCTGAAATAATTCAAATTCAATAATAATAATTCAAATCGGTTAAAAATGAAAATCATGGGTGATTTAAGACTTTACCTGATAAGACATAGCCTGGTAAAGCATCTGAAACTCATAAATCACACATGACTTTAGTATACAAACCAAGCTGGTGGTCTTATATAACAATTTTTTTTATTTTTTCATACATCAGAATTTTTGCTTCCACAGAGCAGAAAAACAGCTCCTCTATCAGGAAAGCAAAGTCTTTTAATCTAAGACTAATTATGGTAGACCTTAAATAATATACCTAATATTACTTTTTGAATTACATCAGAATATTTAGTAAGTAATAATAGTTCATAAACTCAGAGTTACTTAAACCAACTTTTGACCCTAAATGGCAGGTCTATAATAAATATGAACTTTAAAAACTTACAAAAACTTGCTCTTCTTTTTTATAAATATGGAACCCTTGTATAATGTCTTTATTTAAAAATCTAATAAAATGATCACTTTTAAAATTCAAGATGAAAATGGAATGACTACCTTTTTCCCTCTTGGTCTACAGAATGTTCCCCTACCTCCACCTTAGCTTTTCACCAGAACTCTGTATCTTTTCAGATCTTTGGATCTTTATGTAAGAAAGCAGGTTTATAATTTTTTCTTCAACTCTGAATAGCTGTCCATAAAAGAGATGCCTTTTCTGCACATCCAGAGTATAAAATTCATACATCTAAGCTGTCTTCACAGTGGGTCTTATTTTCAACTATACAAACTTATGTTGAATCAAAATTTTCCCATTTTGAACTTTCTAAGCAGTAATACTGGGAAAATGCTACGTAGATCGCTAATGCAATGTACATAATCACCACAATACTTCAGAAATGGGTTTGAGTCATTTCAACAACAGCTAATAACCCTGGCTGGCATTCCTCGTAAGATGCTTTCTTATTCCTGGTAAGATGCTTTCTTGTTAGATACTGGACTTGGTCATTCGTTGCTCTCACTTTTAAAGAAGAAATGCCAAATCACAGTGATGCAAAAATACAGGCTGATAAAACAAATACCGTGTATTAATGCATGTATGTGGAATCTAGAAAAAATGGCATAGATGATCTTATTTGTAAAGCAGAAATAGAGACACATGTAGAGAACAAATGTATGGATACCAAGGGGGAAGGGGGTGTGTGGCAGGAGTTGGGAGATTGCGATTGACACATATGCTATTGATACTATGTATAAAACAGACAACTAATGAGAACATACTACATAGCACAGGGAACTCTACTTAATACACTGTAGTGACCTAAATCGGATGGAAATCCAAAAAAGAATGGATATATGTATATGTATAGCTGATTCATTTTGCTGTACAGTACAAACTGACAACATTGTAAAGCAACTACACTCCAATAAAAATTAATTTTAAAAATACAGGCTGATGGATTCTTTGACAAAGTAAAGGTCTGCAGTAATGTAGTAAGAGGAAAAGTAGAAGGAGGAGAAGAAGGGGTCACCATCATCTCAACACCACACGCAGGGTATTAAACATGTGGAGGTGTCATGGTAGATATGTCAGCCAATTCATTCCACTCTCGCAAGGATCCTATGGAGTATTAGCATCTCCGTTTTACAGATGAGAAAACTAAAGCTCAGAGAGTTTGTAGTATAATGTCCAGTGCAAACAGCTGTTTGAGTTGGGATTCAACCCAACGCTAAGTGACTCTGAGATTCAGAGCCTTCCTGTCGTTCCATGAAGTCTCTTTGAAAAAGAGCATTACTTGAAATTGGCAATTAAAGGAGGCTGCAGGGCTCCCCTGGTGGCGCAGTGGTTGAGAGTCCGCCTGCCGATGCAGGGCACATGGGTTCGTGCCCCCGTCCGGGAGGATCCCACGTGCAGCGGAGCGGCTGGGCCCCTGAGCCATGGCCGCTGGGCCTGCGCGTCCGGAGCCTGTGCCCCGCGACGGGAGAGGCCACAGCAGGGAGAGGCCCGCGTACCACCAAAAATAAAAAAAAATTTTTAAAAAAATGTTGGGTTCATAGTTTTTTCCACTCGTTCTACAAACATGAACTCTAAAAAAAAAAAAAAAAAGGGCTGCAGCTTTCTGCCTGTGAAAGTTATCAAGTCAATCAAGGAAACTCAAAACTCTATTTTGCAATAAGGGTAAAGAGCATCTTATTTCCTCTTTCCTCTCCCTTAAGTAACTGTGTTAAAATCATCAGGGTTATTGTTAGTAGTGGAGAATAGGAGTAGAGAACCAGGAGTTTGGCATAGAGAGTATTCGCATGCAGACACAGTGAGAGTTAACATGGTAAAGTCAGTACAATTTTAAAAAGATTTTTAACAAGATCTCTCGCTCTCTTTCTCTCTCTGTCTCTTTCTCTCTCTCTCTCACACACACACACTCACACATACACACGTATATACACACACATATAATGCCTTTTATTCAAAGAAAAGCTGTTCAAATCAATGTTACAGGACACTAATATCATTACATCTTACTAAGCAAAACTTATTTTTTGGAAGAAACTAATTTTGACTCAAATTTAAACAAAGAAATATTCTTTGTGTTGGAATAGGGAGGGTGCAGAGAGGAAATTCTTAATAAAAATTGGGAATATCAGGAGAGAGATAACCCTAGTCTCATAAGGGCAATGACAAACACATAAATATCACTTAGCTGGGCAGGATATGGCTGCAAAGTAATAGTGATGAAAGTGACACACTATGACACAATTATTATTATCCATATAATGAACTAATTCAGTATAACACTGAAATAATCTTGAGGTGGTAAGCGCTATTAGAGATTTGGATAAGAACATTCGATTTAAAAAACCCTAAAATGCTTTGCTTCATGTCTTTCATTAAACAAGTGAAAATACCTGTGGTGTACAATGACTTGTTCAATCCATAACTAGTTAGCTATCAAGCCTCTAGTCCAGTGCTACTTTTATAACACCCATCAAATCCCAGAAGCCCCCATCATTAGTCCACCTTCCCTTTTGTGGCAATGGGCCACCTGGTAGTATATGTTTCTCTGTATTACTAAGAATTCTGAGGCTGTAACAGACACACCTAGGAACAGTGACTTGGGGAGCAACCAAGATCTGAACTCAGGAGATGCAGGACAGAGCACCTCAGGAATCACTTCTGCCCTAATTCTCACTAGACTTTTGCTTATGTATCTTCTCGACTCCATATTTCACAAGAGTAAGAGTCACATCTCATGGAAGATGCTAGCCTAGAATTAGGAAACAGAGAGGCCAACAGCATTCTGGTTACACATTTACATATTCAAGACTACCAGAAATGATTACTTTAGGGATATTTATCACTGAGTGGACAGAAGAAAAATGACTCTAGTGAAAGATGGCTTTTTAAAGCAATTAGAGGGGACATTTTCATAACAGGGAGTAGCAGTAATTAGGAATAAATGCATATATTATCTTGGGAACACCTCTTGACAGACAGATAATTACCTGGGAAAAGTCTTCTAGATGCTATCAGACTTTATAAAGTTGAACCAAATTTAATTATGTCAACCACACAGTGAAAAATAGAAGGAAGTTAGGAAAGAGCCAGTAAATAAAAATAAGACCATTTTAGGGCACAGGGTATTACCTGTACTTAGATTTTCCCAAAGGAAAATTCTCAAATAGCCAAATAAGCAAATATACAAAAGAAAAAAAAAAAAGAAATAAAAAGGAAACAAAAGAAGAAAAAAATTTTAAAATCTCTCTGAATAACCTGTGACAACTGACATAAATGAAATGAACAAATACAAACAAATCTATGGATTTTTGAAATACTATAAAGATTATATTCTGCTTATAAAAACAGAATGATTCAGAGATAATAAAACAAATGCATATAAATTAGTGAAATTCAAAATCAAAATATTTTCAGTGGTTATGATCAGACTTCAAATGTTTGGACCACTAAGAAAACAGCTTTTGGCTCCTTTTTATTATTTTAAGATTTTTTTTTCCATTATATGACATTTATTTTCATAAGCACCTTATCTTAATTGCAAACAGAGCAGTGAAAACGAATTTAAATTCTTCTCTGAGATCATTTCCTGGATTCTGCTTTGCTGGTTCCTAGCTCTACTTGTTATGGCCTCATAGCTCCATAGAGTTTCATAATGTCGATTAACAAAATAATTTCACAGAGGCAAAAAACTTTATTCTATTCACTAAAATAAACATTATTCAAGTACATTATGAAAAAAAAAGATCATCCTCTTCATACATTTCATCCTGTCATGACAATTCATTGAGAGTTACCAATAAAGAGAATTTGTCCTCTGAAAATAGTTCAGAAACAAGAAGTTTATCATAATAACTAACAGGCTTGATTCTGAAGGTTTACAAGAGCCTAACTTACCTGCTGAATAAATGATAGTCATGAAAAGCAGGCAGAATATTTAAAAGGCAACGTGTTCCAACAAGCTGGTATTTCATAATAATATTTGCTCTTGTTATTTTAACATTTTTCACAGGACCTTGTTCAGTTATGGGCTAAATAGTCTAAAATTTTGTAAAAATGTGATCAATAACTTTTTCTTCTCTGGAGTATTGGATCCTTCAAAAATCTTTAAATTAACATAGCGACATATGAAGAAATTCCCAAAATATTCGCAAAATATACATCCCATGCATTAATAGCCCATTTAACCTCAATATTTATTGCATCTGGTTAGAAACAAACACATTATCCAATGCTTTTGGAAAAAAAAAAGGAAAGAAAACCACTAAGTAATCTATTATGATTTATGTTCAATTTCAATATACTCAACTTATAAAGTTCAAATAATTCTCTTTCTTTGAATTCAGCTTGGATATGTATATACAAGGTAATATACATACCTTGCATATGTATAAAGGTAGAATTCTTTCTTATTTTATGCCACTTAGATTTGGTGAAAGAGAAGCAAAGCATTACATTATTGTTTTACAGTTTGGACTTTGAGTTCCTCAGCTTGCTAATTCAAGTAGGAATTCTAAGCAGACGATGACCAGGCAGAGGATACTACTTTTAGAGGCTCACTAAATAAATAGCTGCCACATTAGAAAGAAAAATACATCAGGCGGTCATGACTAATGTTCAGTTTCCAGTAAGTGCTAGCCCAAGAACTAATGCTATCTCCTAAATTTCATTTTGTGCCACAGAAATGCAATGCCCCATAGGAGATTAGCTGTGGTGCAGGCTAATGAACTCATAACTATTAAGTTTACCATAATAACAAATATTAAGCTTCACTGATGTATTTTTCAATTTTCAGTTAACACCATAGTTCAAAATCATATTGTCTCCCCAAGCAGAAATTCACAAATGTTCGTACTTGATATTTGTTGTTTTACCTTTACAAGGACTCATATATTTTCTTGACTTCTGTTGTTTCACAAAATACAATTGTATACTTTGTTCTCAGAGCACAGGATAGTCCAGTTTTAAAAATCCTCATGGTTCAATTCAGAAAATTGAACTGACAGTTCAATTCATTCAATGAAAGTTTGGACACCTACTGTGTACCTGATTCTATAGCTAATGTTTAACAACTGGAATAGATTAGTGCTCCCTTGATGTAACCCTGCTAAAGGAGTTAATATGGTTACAAGGTCAGGTTATTTGAGTTTAAAAGGTCCAGGGGAAAAAAAATCACCTTACTTTTGCAAAGCCTGAGTTTGACAGTAGCCTTGGAACACTGTGTCTTCCTAATGTGAACGGGAGGCTCTTAGTTGCCTGTCTTCTAAACTACCATGTCCCTGTGGGTTTCAAGGGTCTAATATGTCTGTACTTCATAAAAGCATGCTTTCCCAAGCATCTCTGTGTCTTGTTGACATGAAAGAAAGCAATGCCATGTATGTGTGCATCCCAAGGCCCCTTTTAGATCTAAATTTCTATACTGTATAGTATCCGTAACTAAGAAATAGACACTTCATAGTTAACAATCATAACTTTTTGTTAATATATTTTAAAACTCAATAAACAGCCTGGGAAATTTTGTTGTAGTTTCCAAAGCATCCATCATGGTGGTGAGTACATAGAAAACTCCCAAGAAGCTTTATTAGATTGATTAAAAGAACATTTCTACAGTTTTATCTGAGCTCTAAAATAGAATTTCTGAGATTCATAAACCAATATAAATATTTAAGAGAGAGTACAGAGGCCCTAAAATGCTAAGCACCTCAGGACTTTACTTTAGAATTTTACATTATCAAGCCTGATTTTTCACTGTTTCCACACAACTTAGGAAATAAATAAGAAAATCTATGCTTTACTTAATAGGATAAACTATAACCAGAGCAAGAATTAGGGCTCAATCCTGTTAAGAACAAAGAAAAATTCACCAGATTTGCCAACCACATGTTTCCTTTCAGAGATTAAGGAAAATGTAAGTGATTTAGGCTATGAATACATCAAATCATCTCTTTTCCGATCCATACACCTCAGCCTTCATGGGTGAAGATCTCTCATGTACGTGACAAAGAGAAGGAAATCTCCACCTGTAGCAGGAACCCAACACCACTCTCTCAGATATTTACAAGATATGGGAAGTTACAACCTTTCTACGTATCCATGTATATGTTTCCTGAAATAGGCATGGTCTATACATATAGAGACTCTTTTATTAACATATATGTCTGTTATACTAGTCTGGTGATTTTCCACATTTCAAATTTTTCATTTATAAATAGAAATATTACCTTTCTTGCTTCTTTTATCATCTTCCGAATGGTTTCCTTAATTGTAAGTAGTTGTGCTCTTGGTGGATGAAAGAGGAGGTCAATTTGGGTACCCCTTAAGAGTCCAGGCATCACATATGGCCAGCCCAAGTCAAGATTTGGAGCTTCCACATCAGACTCAATGGGCCAGTAAGTCCCTGAAGATGAGGTATCATCGCAGGAATTATCAGTACCATATGCTGTGCATTGTGCCACTTTTTGAACATTTTTCAAAATATAATTAATTTCCTCCTCAGCTAGAAAGTCTGACACTCGTTCCTTGGCAAGAAATTCTTGGTATGCATCTAAACCCTGTTCAATCAGTGTGTCCACAGCTACTCGATACCATTCCTTGTAGTGAGGTTCAATGTAATTGTCTAATTTACATTCGTCATTCAAGGAGGAAAGCATTGATGAGTTCTCCATGCTTGCAAACCTTTGACAATGGCACTTTCAAATGCCCATTCATGCAGGGATGAGAGGTATCTGGGTATTTAAAAAGAAGGAAATCAAGATCAGTTAGAATTCTGTAACCAAATGTTTCATAATCCATGTCAACTCATTTTTACATTTACTCATAAAAATGAGTAGCAGTAGCTCAATATGACATACATTTCATATCCAAAGTGGCAATAATAATACCATAATTCACATATCTATCACAAATAAGCTAAACAGAATCCCATTTGCAGACTGCTAGCTGATATTCCTTTTCCAAGTTACCTCTAACTTTAGTTTCTCATCTAAGGAAATACACCTTCCTTTTCTGATATCCAGAAAGTCCATCCTTCTTAACTTTAATCTGGGATTACACATGGTGTGATCAGTTTCTTTTTGGTTTTAAAATATTTTAAAATAGAATTAGAAGAAAACCAATGCCTGGCCAGCCATTTATATAAATCTTACTGATTACTTGTTATACATATATCCTGATGAAATATAAAAAGCACAGAACACTTGTTTTCCAGGAACTTATTAATTAGACGAAGAGGCAAAATGTACACACAAAACTGTTTGTTACCACTTTGAACAAAGACATATATTGCTAAGGGCCAAAATGAGTACTGTTTGTAGTCAATGCTTTCAGAATAAAAACAAGTAGAGATCAATATGGAATAAAAGAGTTACGGATAGCCTTACACAGGAGGTGGGCTTCAGGTGAACCTGGGGCAATGAGTAAGAATATCATCAGGTGGAAAGAAGGAATATTTTCATCCCACATAAAAATGTAAAACATAAGAAAAGCACAGAACAGGTATGCGCTTGGTACATTCAGGAGTTAATTTAAAAAAAAAAAAAAAAAAACCTTGGTCTGCTGGAAATTAGGATCCTTGTATTAGGGGTAGGAGATAAAGTTGAATAGACAAAATGGAGCCAGGTGTGGAGGGCCACTGGAGACAGTTGTGATTCAGCAAAACTTGTGTTTAAAACAATTAGTCTGGCAGTATCAGGGGAGTGGAGGAGAGACAAGTAGCAAGGAGAGTCTTTCAGAGTTCAAACTCTCAGTGAGGACATGACAAGAATATTCAAGTGATGGTTCAAAGCATGAACTCCTGAAATTTGATGGCTTGACAACATACAGGTGATAAAAAAATTCAGGACATCAAAGACAATTCAGATTTCTCTTAGGAATTAAAATCTGCCTATCTGCCCCATCCCTCATGCCCACAAAATGTTATCTGTTCCATAATTCCCTGCATGAGATACTGGACTGGACCTTATCTCAATCAAATAAGGACTTTCCAGGCTTTTGAAGTCAGAATCTTCATTGTGTGGATTCAAACAAAGTACAACCCTATGATGTGCTACAAGCACAAAAGGGCTTATTTGACCAAAAACATCTTTGTCAATGGCCCTGCCCTAGTTTACAATTTTCCACTTCACTCAGACTTTTCGGTCTCAGGTTTACCAAAAATTAAATCTGATTTGGGAGGGTAACCCAGGAAGCCATTACCATTTATTAACTCCTTACCTGAAAATATGTAACAAGAGTCACTACTCATAGACAGAAGTCGTGT
>NW_006787800.1:235708-245367 GCF_000442215.2 Lipotes vexillifer
TAAATAGTGTCGTAAGTTCTGCTGGGGGAGAAAAGATCAGAAAAAGATCCAGCATATAGGAAGGCAGAGATGAGGAGTGAGGAAGATACAGGGTACCTTACGTTACTATTTTAGTGCAGATAAGCCTACGTCCATCCCTAGGCTCAGAGTTTTTACAGAGAAAATCTAGCAGTAATGAAAGCCTAAAGAGTAAATCTGATACAAAAATAAAAACAGAACATGTCCCTTTCGGTCTCCTGGAGGGTCCTCAGCTTGAGCATAACTTGATCCAGGCCAAGGAGACTGAACCTGTCCCTGGGTCCCAAGACCATCAGGCTGTGCAATGTGGCATCTGAGTTCTGGGCAATACCGTCTTCCTGCCCCACATGGTATTATGGTGGAGCTTTGGGTAACACACTCTCACTCCTCCATGGGCAGAAGGAGGAATAAATACCAAGCTGTCTGCTCATGTGAGAGATATGGTATGAAGAAGTAAAATTTGTTTCTTTTATTACCTAATTACATTTAACTTAATCTATTGACATGCACCAGGAAGCCAATGAGGAAACTTTCATATATGTCTCAATCTTATATAAGGTGTCATCTTCTTTCGAATGACATTTTATTTGAGTCCAGTGGTTTTCAACAGGGGAGATTTGACCCCACCCCCATCCCAAACAAGAACAATGTCTGGAGATGTTTTTAATTATAAGGATTTGTGGGGAGGGTGCTACTGGCATTCAGTGTGCAGGGGCCAGGGATGCGCAGGACAGCCACTCACAGTAAGGAATTCTCTGGTCCAAAATGTCAATAGTGCCAAGGCTGAGAACTCTTCATCAAGCTGCTCACTTCCTATGCATGATACCATACTACTAATTGATGACTTTTTGGTGTTCATTACAGTTCTCTTTGGCACATAACACTCATTTTTAACAAAGAAATAAGGTTTTTATTTGCTTGAGAACATCAATACGTTTGATGAAAGTATAGTTCCCTAAGGTTTAGTGAGGTGTGGTTCTCATTTGATAATTCCAGTCCATGAAGGGACAAATATCCAGTGATCACATGAAAATCACACAGATTATCTGTAATTGTTAAAAACAGTAGGTAACTTCTGATTGTTCATAACAATCCCAAGTTTTTTGAGCACTCATTTTTAAACTTTTAAAATTTAACTTTTGAATTCCTATAACTTGTGATGTTAACTGCCTATGACTTATCTGGAAATTAAAATACATAAAGTGCTTTAAAAAACTATATTCATTTCTGAGCTTTACCTACGCAAATATATACTCTGCAACTATAAAAAATTTATTGTTGAACTATGTGTAAGTTGAGATATCATAAAGATTGGAGGGATTAGGAAAGTACAATAAAACTAGGAGGATAAAGTGGAAAGTTAGTTATGAAGGAAAAAACAATTGAAAATGAGAAGAAAGCAAAACACTACAGGACTAATCAAATAGCAAAGCCAGAAATGATGCAGAAAAACACACCAAAGGAAAAATGCAACAGCCATAAGCACTGAAGTTGAGATATGATTTATAAGGGTTAAGAAATAAATACACTTGATTTGTCCTGCTGGAGAGAGGCTATCTTTCAATGTCTAGAGATATCCATTTATTGCAAGAGGTGTTTACAAGGGAGACTTGTAAAGGAGCCATCTACAAACAAAGTTTAATGAAGGAGAGCAAGGTAATGGCACCTACATAAACAGCTACTGCAATAAAATAACACCAGTATTTAGTTATGGACTTAATATAATACTTTCAAGAGTTCAATTATTAAATATTGGAAGGGCTATAATTGAGGATAAAATGAATTGGGTGTACCTTTAAACATACAAAAAGCATTATTTAATTCATAACCATTAAAAACTCCTAGAAAGTATATTCTTTCAACATACAGGATAGAGTTAATAAGTAGAGAAAAATAAAATCTTGCCATGATATAAAAGCTGAGCAGAGTGCTAGGCTCGGCTGCTATTTAAGTGACTCAGTCCAGAAAAAGACCCTTGGAAAATACATGATTCAAATCCAGGCCCCAAACCACCACACACTGCATTTGATATCAAACCTTTAGGGTAACTTGCGGGAAGTATAAATTCCAAATGTTAAATCTGTAAACACAAAAGCTATAAACAAGGCATAAAAGAATAGATTTCAGTGCATGGGCCACTCTGAAAAACAGTTTGGCAGCTTCATTTATAAAACTGCATATAAATACGCAACAAACACACGAGGCAAAAATTGCACTCCTGGGGTTGATCCCAGAGACATGAAAACTTATCTTCACACAAAAACTTGTACATGGGGCTTCCCTGGTGGCGCAGTGGTTGAGAGTCCGCCTGCCCATGCAGGGGACATGGGTTCGTGCCCCGGTCCGGGAGGGTCCCGCGTGCCGCAGAGTGGCTGGGTCCGTGGGCCATGGCCGCTGGGCCTGCGCGTCCGGAGCCTGTGCTCAAAAAAAAAAAAAACTTGTACATGAATGTTCATAGCAGCTTTATTAATAATAGCTCTAAACTGGAAACAGCTCAAATGTCCTTTGCAGGTGAATATTATACAAACTGTGGTACCCTCAGACCACGGAACATTAGTCAGCTATACGATAAACTAACTTCTGATGCTTACAGCAACCTGGATGAACCTCACGAGAATTATGCTGGGTGAAAAAAGCCAACTCCCAAAGATTCCACACTGCATGATTTCATTTATAAAACAGTCTTGAAATGACAAAGTTATAAAAATGATCAGATTAGCGAATGCCAGGGGATAACGAAGGGGTGGATGTGGCTATAAAAGGGCAACAAGGGGCATTTTTGTGGTGATGGAAACTTCCTGGATCTTGAAAATATCCACGTCAATATACTGGGTGTGATACAGAATGACAGTTTTTGCAAGATGTAACCACTGAGGGAAACTGGGTAAAAGATAACAACGAATTCCTCTGTATTATTTCTCTCAACTTCATGTGAATCTACAATTGCCTCAAAACAAATTATACTGATGAGCACTTTCGTCTGCCTTGAATAGAAAACAAAAACAAAAACAACACATAGCTGGGAGGGTGAGAGCTTGTGTGCAGGCTCACACCACCAGGTTCAAAGCCTGCTTCCCAAATTACAGTAAGTCCCCTACATAACGAACCTTCAAGTTGTGTCGAAGATGTAAACGTGGGTTCCATCAACGTCAGGCGTGAGTGAAATTGCAGCTTGCCCTCTGATTGTGTTATCTGGGTACCTAGGCTAACTTTGTTGGACTTAACGAACAAATTGGACTGAGGAATACACTCTCGGAACAGAACTCGTTCATATGTAGAGGACTTACTGTATTGTGAAGCTCTTGGACAAGTGACCTATGTCCACAAGCCTCAGTCTGTGTTTGTTACTGAGTGCAAGTTCATGTTCCTGACCCCCAGTGAGGCCAATCAAACTGAAACATCAGAGTTTGGAGCAGAGAAAGGCTTATTGCAAGGCCCAGCAAGGAGAACTGGTGGCTTGGGTGGCTCACACTCAAAAACCCCGAGCTCCCCACAGGGTTCCAGAAAAGCATTTGTAAAGGCTAGGTGAGGGAGGGACATCTCAGGGAATGTGATCATCTGAGGCACAGTTCTCTGATTGGTTGATGGTGAGGTACCAGGGTAGTGTCACAAGTGTTAACAATATCAATCCTTAGGCTCCAATAGGTCTAGGGACTATGTGGTCATGGTCATCAAGTAGTTCATTTCTTCTATTTGGTGGTGGTTTTTAACATCTGAAAAATTCAGGAAATATGAGATGCTATTATTGGGGGGTACTTCAGAGAGGAGCTAAGGCAGAAGGTAACGGGGCAGGGGTCTGTCCCAGGAAGGCCCCATAGGGTCCTGATCAGTTACATGTTAGTGGCATTAGGTCATTCTAAGGAATAAATGAGGTAATACTCTTAAAATATTTAGCTTTTACCGTAATTATTATTATACTATTCCTATTTTACGTTTTAATAATCTGTTAGAGTATAAACATTATAAAGATACAAAAATTGTTTGTTCACAAGAGTCTTTTAGGATTCAGAAAAAGGTAGTGTTTTCTGTCATCCCATTTACAATGTTATGCACTGTTTTGTCAACTGCAGTATTAAGCAAACAGCCAAACCTAGTCTCCATTTGTTTATGGTTTCTGATCGAAGAAAATTCATTGAAAAGACTTCTGAAATAAGAGGTCAGTGGAAAAATGCTCCAAGGAGAAATTACAAGCTTCTTAAATGACAGATGTCTGAGGTTATGATTATTTCATGTGCAAGCAGCCGGCCCCAAATCAGGACTTCGACCGAAAAATACCAAACAGATCAGAGTTGCCAGTGTCTTTGAGGTCCTTTTCCCAACTTCCGTCTTAGGCTGTTTCTATTCAACTATTGAATGCTGTTATGAATTCAATTGTGTCCTCCAACAAAATATGTTTAAGTCCTAACCCTCAGTA
This sequence comes from Lipotes vexillifer, assembly GCF_000442215.2. NCBI lineage: Eukaryota > Metazoa > Chordata > Mammalia > Artiodactyla > Lipotidae > Lipotes > Lipotes vexillifer. Next base: position 240,141 of record NW_006787800.1, read on the forward strand.
CCAGTGAATGTGATCTTATTTGGAAATAGGGTCTTCTTTGTAAGATACAGGACATAGATAAATACACAGGGAAAACTCCAAATGAGGACAGAGTTAGAGATTGGAATGCTAAGGATTTCTGGCAACACCAGAGCTAAGAGAAAGCCACGGACAGACTAACCCCTAGAGCCTTCTAAGAAAATGAGGTTCTGAGGAAACCTTGATTTCAGAGTATTAGCCTCTAGAACTGTGAGAGAACAAACTCTATTGTTTCAGGACAAAATTTGTGGTAGTTATAGCAATACAAGGAAGCTAATATAAACACACATAGGATTGTCTTTATTTGTAAACCTTAAAGAATGTAAAATAAAGGAACTTAATAAAAAATTAATTTACCCTCCACAAGTAATTTCAAATGTTTTTCTAGTTTATGTGGTATTATAAAACCAGTTCTCTGACATAACTTCAATGTTAGGCAAATTTCACTAAGGGACATTTTATAGTCTTTCAAATATTGAGGAAAAAATGTCTCATATCACTCTTTTTCTGGGGGGGTGAGAACTGACTCTATGATGTGTATCAAAATGTCTACTTACAGGGCTTCCCTGGTAGCACAGTGGTTGAGAGTCTATCTGTGGATGCAGGGGACACGGGTTCGTGCCCCCGTCCGGGAAAATCTCACATGTCACGGAGCGGCTGGGCCCGTGAGCCATGGCCGCTGAGCCTGCGTGTCCGGAGCCTGTGCTCCGCAACGGGAGAGGCCACAACAGTGACAGGCCCGCATACCGCAAAAAAAAAAAAAAAAAGTCTACTTACAGAAGATGAGAAAATGTTTTATAAAGGATTGTTTCAGAACATCCCTGTCTTCTAAAATCATAATCTATGGGGGACCACTCTTCAAAATCATATATCTCTTCTTTGTTCAAATTTGTACCTGCCAAGATAAGTTTGATTATCAGAAATTTAAGATGACAATTAAAACATTAAAGAAGTTACTCTTAAATTAAAATTAAATTAAAAAATCACTATAATACTGAAGCTGCCAAGGACAATCTGATATCTAATTTTGGCATCCAAATGTATTAGGAGATTCTAAGCTGGCTTCATAATAACACAACAAAATGGTCCAGTATCCAAGAGCACAGGTCACAGGCTTCCACAGAGCAGGCCAAGGAATACATGCCTGCGTGTCACACGCAATCAGAGTGTGGGTGTAGATGTCTCCATATGTGGGTCACCAACAGAATCACCCATCTTATCAAACTCATGAAAAGCACAAAACTAAGCAGCTCCAACTCATTTTATAAATCCCAAATGGAAATTCAATTGGCTCAATATCTAATCATTTATTAGTTTCCTTAATCTCTTTTAATTGGGGATAGAATGATGATCACTTTCACATCAAAATAATTGCAGGGTTTGTTTATATTGGCTGCTCTTCAATATATTTGCACCCCCAGTCTAAACTATAGTTCAAATGTAAGAAAATAAAGGCCACCAATTTATGTTAATGACATTAAAACATAATGATTCACTACCATTTGGAAGGATTTATTGAGTAATTCCCGTAAAGAAATTTGTAGGAAAAAGAATAAACACTTTACTGAGAGAACATATACTTAATAGTCAAACTGCAGAGGATTACTCTATGCATGACTTAAAATGCAAGAGAAATTAGAGTAAAATTACTCTTTGACCAATATCTAACCTGTTCCTGAACTGTGTTTTATTATGGTATTAGTACACCAGAAGCTCCAATGGATGAAACAAGGTCATCCTGATGGGTTGTAACTTGTGCCAAAACGCTCCATCTCCGCCTGGTCCTGATCAATGTGTGTAACAACCATTTGGACCAATAAACAGAAAAACATTGATACGGTTTATGGAATTGAACAATAGCATATTTATTAGATGCCAGAATCAATATTCAAAATGAATTCAAAATGATCTTAAGTAGTGAAATATAAATTTATTTAAATTTAATAAATCAACTGGATAGGAATAAATTCAATAAAATAAATTTTAAAGTTTGAATTTACATTTAAAACTAGCTATACAAGTATAGGATGGAGGAGGGTTTGGGAGCAGATTATGTCATAAAGAATAGTTGAATAATTGGAATGTTTAGTCCAAAGAGAACACAAAGATAGGGCATATTAGGGTAGTCTTTAGTTACAAGAAATGGTAAAGCAGAATTATTTTAAAGGCAAATGACAAATCACAAGTTGGCTCAGTGACCCAGACTGGGAAAGATGGCCCAGGATTTGACTTCTTCTCTGACACATACGGGTTGTTAAGACCTAGGTCTTCATTATTTCAGGGCTCCAAACCTCGTGTTCCTCACCAGGAAAATGGGTAAAATCACAGTACTGATAGCCAAGGGTTTCTATAAAGACTAAATGAGATAAAAGCTTTACTCTATATCAGCCATAAAAACTGCTAAAAATGGTGAGGTAGTCATATAGGAAGGAGTTTTTTTTAGTAATAAGGCTCTATTTTCCTCTTTCTTACTGAGAACCCTCTTTCTGTATGTAATCACACAGAGGACATATTTTTGGATAGAGTCCTATAATGTGTCACAAACTGGCTTCCTGGGGGACCCTTTGCTTTAAAATTTTAAGATGATATTTATTTTGCCTTCTAAAGAGACCTGGGATACCCACAAACTCACAAACTTTGTTTGGAAGCAAGGAAGTGGTTAGCAAAGCGTTTCTTAGTCAGGTGTAACAAAGACCTGCCTACTATGCCCTGTCCTGGATTCTTCAGAGTCAGCCTTCACAGTTTAGCTTCATTTTTTTGAAGTTAAATAAACAACATTATACACAAATGCAAAACAAATGAACAAAAAACCCAAGAAAGTCAGAAGGTGTCTCTAGTAGTTTTAATAGCAGGCAAAAATGCTTCTGTTATGATGCTATATGGACAACAAGCAGGCTACCAAACTACATAAGAGCAAAATTATAACTAATTTTGTCTTAGTTATGGTGGTTTGTGCTTGTCTAAGACAAGTGCTTGTCTTAGAGTGGTGGTTCTATGGGTGATGTTTTAAACACGTTTCTGTATTTGCCAGATGTGTATCAATGAATATGTATTGTTGGCACTGGGGAAAAAGAAAGTTGATAAAAGAAGTATCCCAACAGTTATTTTTGACTTTAGAGTGTCCTCCTCTTTTTTTCAGTCATGTGTTAAGTTGACTGTAATAGGTAATTTAAAACTCTGCATATAATAATTATTAGACTCTGTAGTCTAATAATTATTACAAAGCAACACATGAAAAAGTACAAAATGTCCAGAAAATAAAGTTATGGTCACAGGGACCACAAAGAAAATAATAAAATTAAAATAACTACCTGTGGTTAATGAGGTCTTAGTAAGTAGCTCAGAGATGCACAGTGTCATCCCCAACTCTAAGGGGTCAGGACAAGAACCAGGGCAAGGAGTGCCACAGCACTCGTGGCACCTGTTATCACATCTGATGCATCAATTAAAGGTCTTATTCACTATACCTCCTTCACTAGACTAGGAGTTCTGGGATAGAGGAGACTCTCTGTTTAGCACACTCATTAATGCTCAGGATGGACATAATTGTTAAATAATAAGCTAATCACATACTGCCTTAATAACTCAAAGTAAGAGAATGAGAGTTGATTAAAGTATGATAGGCCAAAAAATGCCAAAATATAAAATTTTTTTATAAAGTGATAATACCCATGCAGAACTTTTAAAGATTGAAGCAACTACTTGTTTATATTAACTAGAGGTTATTTTTTTGATGATACAAAATATTACCCATTTGTAAAGCACTTCTAAGAAAATAATTAGAAACCCAGTGACTGCTGTAAGTCATTAGATAAATCCAGAGATCTCTATCAGAAAACACAAACACTTATTTCAAATGAGCACTTTGTCAGGAGAATGGAGATGTTATCAAGTGTCACTTGGGGATTCTAACAAAAATTTGTATTTGGAAATGTTTAATTATGTTGAAGTCATTCTGAAAATGGTTTCTGTGCATTTAACCTTTTTTTTTTTAACATCTTTACTAGAGTATAATTGCTTTACAATGGTGTGTTAGTTTCTGCTGTATAACAAAGTGAATCATCTATATATATACATATATCCCCATATCCCCTCCCTCTTGTGTCTCATTTCCACACTCCCTATGCCACCCCTCTACGTGGTCACAAAGCACCAAGCTGATCTCCCTGTGCTATGCAGCTGCTTCCCACTAGCTATCTATTTTACACTTGGTAGTGTGTATATATCAATGTGACTCTCTCACTTCATCCCAGCTTACCCTTTCCCCTCCCCGTGTCCTCAAGTCCGTTCTCTACATCTACGTCTTTATTCCTGTCCTGGCCCTAGGTTCATCAGAACCATTTCTTTTTTTTTTTTAGATTCTATATATATGTGTTAGAGTACGGTATTTGTTTTTCTCTTTCTGACTTACTTCACTCTATATGACAGACTCTAGGCCCATTGACCTCACTACAAATAACTCAATTTTGTTTCTTTTTATGGCTAATATTCCATTGTATATATGTGCCACATCTTCTTGATCCATTCATCAGTCGATGGACACTTAGGTTGCTTCCATGTCCTGGCTATTGTAAATAGTGCTGCAGTGAACGTTGTGGTACATGTCTCTTTTTGAACTATGGTTTTCTCAGGGTATACGCCCAGTAGTGGGATTGCTGGGTCATATGGTAGTTCTAGTTTTAGTTTTTTAAGGAACCTCCATACTGTTCTCCATAGTGGCTGTATCAATTTACATGCCCACTAACAATGCAAGAGGGTTCCCTTTTCTCCACACCCTCTCCAGCATTTATTCTTTGTAGTTTTTTTTTTTTTTTGTTTTTTTATTTATGATGTTGAGCATTCATTCATGTGTTTGTTGCAGTCTGTATATCTTCTTTGGGGAAATGTCTATTTAGTTCTTCTGCCCATTTATGGATTGGGTTGTTTGTTTTTTGTTATTGAGCTGAATAAGCTGTTTGTAAAATTTTGAGATGAATCCTTTGTCAGTTACTTCATTAGCAAATATTTTCTCCCATTCTGAGGGTTATCTTTTGGTCTTGTTTATGGTTTCCTTTGCTGTGCAAAAGCTTTTAAGTTTCATTACATCCCATTTGTTTATTTTTGTTTTTATTTCCATTTCTCTAGGAGGTGGGTCAAAAACGATCTTGCTGTGATTTATGTCATAGAGTGTTCTGCCTATGTTTTCCTCTAAGAGTTTTATAGTGTCTGG
>NW_006787800.1:247186-252556 GCF_000442215.2 Lipotes vexillifer
TGCATCGGCAGGCGGACTCTCAACCACTGTGCCACCAGGGAAGCCCTAGAAATGGATTGTTAAATATTGTATTTAACATTAAAGTGTAACTGGCAATTTTATTTATATTTTGGCTGTAAGAGAATAAAATTTCCCTTGTAATGTGTTTTTTTAATATAATTTGATTTTACAGATTTTTAGAAACATATAATGTACCAAAGTAGAGACCTGTACTGATGGAGATGACAGATGGAAATGAAGAAAGATAAATAAATAAATAGGGGAACAAATGGAGAAACAGACAAACAGAAGTAGGGAATGGGAGGGCTGGACAGAGAAAAGATGAAAGGTGAGGTAGCAAAAGAAGACGAGAGAAAGGATGAGACGGTGGAGCAAAGAAAGAAAGAGAAGACTGAGGAAAAGAAAGAAAAGGAAGAGAAGGAACGAGAAGGGACGAAGAGAGGCCAAAAACGTTAAATGGACAGTAAGACTGGAAAGCAAAGGAACGGTTGAGACTGCAAAAAAACCCTGAAATCATTGGGAAACACCATCAACAGTTCCTTACTCTAAAAACACCTTACCTTTTTTCCACTTTTATCAAACCAATAATTCAGGAGTTACGTTTATTTGAGAAAAATACATTTTTTAAAAACATCAGGAAACGGCTATTGAATGAGTCAGATGACACTGAGTATTTGGAGCAACACACTATTTAGAAGTGAAGCCATCATTGCTTCTGCATGTATATAAAAGACAGCCCAGACAGACATCCCATGGTGAACGACTCTATTACAGCCATTGAGGTGGAAGATGCCGCTTTTTAGTGCTCTGAAAACTGCCTTTTCTTCCCCAAGTGAGTAATGCTTATACAATCTGAGAAGCAATGGGATAATAAATAGAGAACTAAAACCCTTTGAAATGAAAGTAGGACAACAGAAGTGTAAATAATGAGATTCCAGTGATTCCTTGGGGAGTCCTTAGTTAACACTATTTTATGGTACCGTCAATTAAAAGCAATCACAGAAAATTTCAGAGCACAATGGGATACACCACTGATCATGTATCCAAGCCCTTTCACACCAGTGAAAAACTTGAGAGGTTGAGAGAATTTAAATACTCCGTCCAAAACCACCACTAACTCAGTTCTGCTAATGTTCAATTTCACAAATGATTAATGAACATATACAATATCTGCTGAGATCTTCACAGTATGAAGGAAATACTAAGTAAAGGGACCGGATCCATTAATATCTGTTTGTACTTATTAGGTTCCTAACTGAGCTTCCTGAGATCCAAGAACAGAATCTTGTTACCCTTACATTCCTGGAGTAGAACACATTGCTTGGTGCATAACTGTCAATATATATATGTTGAATGAATAAATAGGGCACAAGAGCACAAAGTTATAACCTTTACATATCATGACTGCACAGCTTTTGTGTAAACTCTTTAAAATAGGCCACTGCCTACTGGCTGTCATTTATATACATGCACATGGAGGTTACACCAGACCCTATGCCAGTACTCAAGAGGCTGACCACTACCACCACCTTACCTTCCCCAAGAATGAACAGAGTCTACAAATTATTTGACACATAGCTCAAAGGATAAATGGCACGTGCCTCTAGGGGACATCTGGGCTCACTCCAAAGGACAGTGTGAAAATAAAACAATATACAAACTGGGTAGTAATTAGATGTCGCCCGAGGAAAAGTTCCGCATAGAAGCCACGATCATGTGACTCAAGCACTTTGCACTGTAGATGCGTCCAACGGGTGAATATCCCTTATATTGGTATCATCTCTCCAACCCAGGCTCATCTTCCTCACAGCATCACAGCTGTTCAAAACATCTTTTACCTTCCTGATCCCCCACCACACCTCCTACGCATGCTAGCATCCTGACTCCTTAAAAACCCTCCTTCCCAAATGCAAGCCAACTTACTCCCATTCAAGTTCACCTCCACACATACCCTTTCTACTGGAGCTCACCATCCCCCCCCACCTCCCGTCCTGTGTCAGCTGCCCACAGTACTCATCTCCCATGATTGGCAATGCCAATCCCCGTGGGTTCCCGACTCTACCTTGTGGGCTGGGATAGGTACCTCCAACAGTGCCAAAGCCCACTGGCCCACCTCAGGAGGAAGGAAGAGTCATATGAAGGCTCCAGAAAATTTTCGCAGAGAAATTGGTGGTTGGTGGATTTAATTCTTGATGGAGCTTAGGTGCTATTTGTATAAAATTTAACCCATGGAACCCCTAAAATCCATCATTTAGAATTCTGTTTCCAGGGTTCTGGGGGTTGCGGAGTGTATTCTGATTTTCAAATGATAAATTCACCAACAAAGTTCTAAAATACACTCCACTTCCAGATTAGATATAATTAAGTGATCAAAAGGACATTTTTAACACTGTGTTTAACAGACGCTGTGAAATTGTGAAACATCCCTGGGACACACATACTCGGCAAGTTACAGAGGGAGACACATGAACTTACCTAACTAGCTAAACAAGGGCAACTTGTAACTTTACAAATAATTAGTTAAATTAAGCTAAGAGTGGGGCCTTTTCAAAAGGTCTCCTCCAACCAGATTTACATTACAGAAGAGGCCTGATTTACTGGAATCACAATTGCACTGCAAGATTCACAGGGCCCTGTTACATCTTGGAAACTCACAGGTGTATAATGTAATGGAACCGGAAGCAAGGAGTTGAGTTGTTTCTGGTCAGTAAGTCATGGCCAAGAAAAGCTCCACCATAAACTGTAAGGGGTCTGCTAGCAGGAGGGGATGTACTAGAAAGAATAACCATCCCCCAAAAGTTTAGTCAGTTACAGTTAAAGTAACAATCTCCAGAGAGTAACCACAAAAAACATCACGGAGCAAGAGGTGTGGTTTGTCTCCATGTATGCAACCCCTTTCAGCAGTTGTTCAATGGGTGTTGCTTCCCACAGTACATTCTGAGCATCTGGGGTCTAAAACGTGCCAGCTTGAAAGGCAGGATCCACCCAGCCCCTCAGGCAGGCTCTGCAGGGTGCCGCCAGCATCCTACACAGGTATGTACACATGTGCTGTAAACTCAAAAGCAAGGGATGAAATTTGGACTGGATGGCGTGGGGGCCTCTATCATGCTAGGAACTGCAGGAAGACAGGGAGAAATCAAACAAAACCAAGACCCGCTTCACCCCCACCCCATCCGGATCCACGCCACTCTTGTTCTTTTGTTATTTTGGAAAACTGAAAAGACCAGCTTCCTCTTCGGAGCCCCTTTCATCCCTGCCCCCTTTCGTATTTCTTGTCAGGACTGATTCAGCCTCAGTCATGGATTTCCCTGGGGCTTCTGCCTGTGTTTGGGATGAGAAAGGGAAGCCTGCTGGTAACCTAGCATTATGTCTATCAAGTGGGAATCTGGAAAGGAGCTGCTGGACATAAGCGTCTGGCCTTGACTGCTGGCTACCAGCACCACTCCTTCCTAGTGTCCTGGCCTCCTTAGCTCTTATCTCCACTGCTGGGACTGAGACGCTATAATTTATAAGCACATTCCTAGGGACACAGTCTCCATGCGGCCCTGTGTTCCCAAATCTCCAGTCTCTTCCCTATAAAGCACCACTGTCTCTTCACATACCCGTGATTCCAACTACTAACATACATACATTATCTTCCTCTTCACCACCACCCCCTCGCCCCCCGTCCCCGCATATAGGTAATAATTCTCCCAACACGACACAAAGAACAGACCTCAAGTCTCCATGCGACTTTCCAGGAGCAATCCCCTCTCCTTTTAAGGCCACCACCACCCCCGAGCAGTGGTTCTCAAAATCTGATAGGAACCAGAATGACCGGGCGAGCTAATCAAGGTCACAGATCCAGGCTCAGGGGAACTAAAGTTTGAAAAGCACAAGTCTGGATTAATCTGAGAGCAGAAACGGGATCGACACAAACAGGAGAGTGTGTCAAGGTAAACTTTTATTTTCCTTTTTGAGTTCTGTTCCCCACGCGGGGTCTAAAGGACACCCACGTCCTGTGCAGCCGCGGTCCCCACCTTTTCCCAAGCTCCCCTCCTCCATCCAGCCGCCCTCCTCCCAAGGAGGCCTCCAGGACTCTCCCCACCGCCGACCCCAGAGCCAAGAGGAAAATGATCCAAAGTACACCGCGGGAGGGGACTGTCCCTCGGGAACCCGAACCCAGCTCGCCTGAGACTAAACTTTTCAAACTTTCCAACTCACTCTTACCCACACGCTAACGAAAGAAAAGCAGATAAAAGCAAGAGACAACTCTGCACGCCGGCAACTGTCCGATCCCGCGCGCGCTGCCCGGGGAGGTTCGCGCCCTCCTCCTGGCCGGCCCCGGGGTGGCCGTGGTCCCCGCCCCTGTCGCCCCCTGCCCGCCGGGGAGAGGAAGGGAGGGGAGGGGAGGGGAGGGGAGCTAGGACCCCACTTACCGCCGGGAGCGTCCCGAGCCGCGCGCAGCCGCGCCCGCGCCAAAGGTTTGCGTCCCAGGAAGCGGAGGTGCGGAGTCACCTGCGTGTCAGGCGCGGAGGGCAGCTCGGTCCCGCCCGGGCCGCGCCTCCCGGGCCCAGGTGCCGAGCCCGCGAGGGCGGGGTGCGGACGGGCTGCAACAGGTTCCAAGCTGGGTCGTACCGAAGCCCGCGCAGCCAGCCAGCGCCCCGGAACCTGTCTAACTCAGACCTCCAACCCCCGGCCAGCAAAATAGAAAGCCTTTCTTTCCTGTCCGCCCTCAGGGCTACCAGCAACTACAAGTCGCGACATCCCGGCCGGGCGAGCAGAGCCCGGAGGGCGGCAGCGCTCACCTGGGCAGGGGCTGGGCTCACGGAGCGGCGTTCAACTCCCATCCCCCGTGCGTCCCGGGCTCAGGAATGCGCGGGGGCGGGGGGGGCGACTGGGTGAAAGCCGGGGTGGTACCACCCCCAGGGAGCGGATGGACTCAGCTCCAGGGAGATAATTCCCATCGGCAGGCCGCAATGCAGACCCTACCCCACCGCCCGCGTGTGTCCGGGCTTGGAAGAGAGCAGGAAGTGGAAAGGTGGAAGACAAACTGCGTGTGAATTTATCTTTTTGTAAGAAAGAATTTTACGTATCATCAAAGATGTGGGACTGACTTTGCATTGTCTTGATTACTGATTTGGGTGAAAGGAATACCTGCGCGAAAAGCAGGTCACTAGGTGGGGTGCTATGGAGCAATGTTATGGACATAGAGACACTATCATTTGGTTTTAATATAAAATAATTGCAGCAATTAATGAAAATAATTTTATATTTTTTCTTCTACATATCAGTAAATCTGTTTCGAGTGTTTTTAATAATTGTATAATCACGTCGTCTTCAAGATCTAGCCATTTGCAGCAAATGTTAAAAATGCAGCCTAGTAGGGAA
>NW_006787800.1:252575-297652 GCF_000442215.2 Lipotes vexillifer
AATAGGCATATTAAACTTCTGGCATGATATGTCAATTATCATAAGCTGGAATTGACTTTTTAAATGACTTTTACGGCTATTTTGCCCTGAATAAAACACTTGAGGAAAATGCTAAACTGTTGAGATTTGAATTAAGTCCTGACTGATGAGTAGACACAGGAGAATGAAATGTACATATTCTAGATATTGAAGCAGAGTGAAGGACAAAGGTGGAAAGTAAAGGTAAGTTCCAGCACATCACAAAAATAAATTTCCAGATTGTGGTATCTGCGATCTGTAGTTTCTTCAACAGCATGTGCAGAATATTCTTGTTTTACACATTTAACTACTTCTGTTTCTGCTAATTTCCATGTCTCACCTTTTAATATTTTTGCAGTCTGGTCTTCATTTTTGGCATGAAATCTTCTGACTCACTCAATCCATGTTCTCTGTGTGGATCTTCATTTGCTGGTGTTCAAAAATAATGCTGCATTAAGAGAACAATATTTATGAGCATTTTGAAACTATGTTCATAAATATATGCTTATCCTATTTAAAAAACAGCAAGAACATTTAGACTAAAATTAAAAGGGGCCCGTGGGAAGTTGAATTTTATTAACATATGCATTCGTACATAAATCAAGTGAAATCTATATCTACTAAAATGTTAATTATTCAAAGCAAAAGAGAGGAAAGTATCAGTAGAGAGGAAGAATCCATTAAGGGCGCTATGCTAAGGGCTTTCCATCCTTAGTGGGATGAGAGAATGTATAAAATTGACCTGAGGACTTCCCTGGTGGCGCAGTGGTTGAGAGTCCGCCTGCCGATGCAGGGGACACGGGTTCGTGCCCTGGTCCGGGAGGATCCCACATGCCGCAGAGCGGCTGGCCCCGTGAGCCATGGCCGCTGAGCCTGCGCATCCGGAGCCTGTGCTCCGCAGCAGGAGAGGCCACAACAGTGAGAGGCCCGCGTACCGCAAAAAAAAAAAAAAATTGACCTGACACCTTAAGTATCCTGCAAGCTAGGTGAGGAGAGAGGACGCATGTACAGGAAAGGGAGCTACTAGACAAGGCAGTAGAACTTTAAGTGGAAAGGCTCTGTGCGCTTTACAGGTAAGAGGAAGAAATGATTAACTGCTTAGATTACTGGGGAATGCTGACAGACTAGAAATGTTGGAGTTTGAATTGGGTCCTGACTAATGAGCACACTTGGCAGAAGATGGAAGTTGATGTATAACTGGATGTTGAAATCGCAGACGAAATGTTAGAGGTGAGAAAGTAAAAGCGAGTTCTGGGACCCTACACAGCAACAGCCACATGTGGCCATGGGTATGGCAGGGCTGCACTGGAAGGTAAGTTTCAGAGTAAAGTTTAAAGATATTCCCTCAGCCGCAGAATGATGTCAGTGTTATTTACTGACTAGGACTGGTGTGAGAATTATGAATAGTACCTGTAAAACCCTTACCATAGCACTGATATGTGATACTAAGTGGCCACTATTATTATACTTGGGCTCAGATTGTGAAGAGCCCTGATTGCAAAGCTGCAAAACACAGACTTGGTATTGACTGATGGTGAAATAATGACTAATCTAACAGTTGATGCCCTTTAGGATAAATTCTAGGGTGTGAGGAAGAGCAGTTAGGCCAGCTGTAGTGTAAAAAGGGTGACAAGGGTAGCAGCAGTGACAACAGAGAGACCAATTAGACAGCCAATGAGACTGAAAATCAATATCATTGGGGGTCAGAGTGGATGTGGAAGTTCAAGGGTTTGAAATAAGAAATAACTGGAGCTGCTAAAAGTTATCAGTGGAGGGAAGGAAAGAAATAAACTAGAAAGAAATAAACTAGAAAGAAATAAACTAGAAAGAAATAAACTAGAAATAAAGTAGGAAGAGGCAGGAACAGGGTCACGTGGAATTTATTTCTGAGATGTTGGGGACCTCTCTAAGTCTATAGGCACTCAGGGAAAGATTGTAGAAAGGAAATAGCAAAGGATAGAAAGAATAGTGGTAAGGAACAAGAGCCAGATAGTGTGGGAAAGCACACATAACCCTCAGTCTTTCCATATGAAAACTGTGCCTAATACATTCTCACCTCTATGATTTTTTTAAACAGGTTAGATTGAAAACAGGAACTAAAATTTTACAAATAATACTTTAAAAGTAACTAAAAAGATGAGTGAGAAGATGGCATGCTTGACTAAGAGGCTCCCAAGACAATATTTATTGATCAGACAGCAAGTCCATCTTCATTGCTTCTTTACCCCATTCGACAAAATTTAGACTGAAGTCCAAGAACAAAATAGTGGCAATGTTAAATTACTCTCAACAGATCTTGAGCTATCTCCCACATTGAGTTCACATGCACAAGGAGATTCAAAAGCAGTATCAATTATTTTTTCTGATCCTCAACATATTTATAATTTAATTGAGAAGACAAACTATACATATATGAAATAGAATAACAGAGTATTATACAGATGCACAAAAACATTCATAAAAATAAAAGATACAGAAATCATAGAAGAGAAAAAGCAAATAAAGTTTATTGGAAAAGAGAATTATATTCTTGGTGACATTTTTTTTTTCTGACTGTTTATTTTGCTTTTAACAAACAGGTGTAACTTCAAAACTTCTTAGAAAAATGATAAGGAGCTATTTCAGTGGGTTACCAGATTTCAGTCATTTGTAGACCAAAGGAGCACTAAGCTTCTGGTCCTTTCAAGAGCTTTAAAATAAACATTTTAGTGCACTTCAAGGCAATGGCTTCCAGACAGATAAAGCCATTGATACAGAAAGAATGTCACATTTAACAATAAAAAAACAAGTTGTGCTTATCAATAACATTTTCCCTAAGTACATTAGGGAAAGTTAAGAAGCAAAATTCCTTGTCAGTGTTGACAAAACCTACAGCTAGATGAATCATCACATCAGTTTAACTGTCTTATGATATTTCATGTTTGACTACTGTGGAAATCATTGAAATGAACTTCATTTTATTTATATGCCACATTTAAATTGTTATATAAAGTATTATGTAAGTGTCATTAATTCAACACATATTTATCAAGAGTTTTCTGTAGGAAAGGCATCATGTCAGGCACTAATTAGGGCAGAGGGTGGAAAGTTAATAAAGCATAGCAGATATGCCTAGGAATTATCTATGTTTATCTGAATCTTTGACATTTGTGTATATGTTTGTGTGTGTGTGTTCATGTGTGTGTAAAGATGGAAAAACTTAAATACAATTTAAAGTCCAAAAAGATGGTATGATTCTTTGTGAAAAGAGGTACGGAAACAAGTATAATTAAATATTATTAGGTACATATGTAGATTAATAATAGTTTTTTTCTGGGTTTTTTTTCTACTGCTAAATTCTTTCAAAAGGATGGGAAACACATTATTATACTTTGTGCTTCCTCCATTCTTCAAAATTAATGTTTATTACTGTGTAATTATTTTTTTTAATCTAGAAGTATCTATAAAAGGTTAGATAATTTTTTTTTTTTTTTTTGGCTGCGTTGGGTCTCCATTGCTGCATGCGGGCTTTCTCTAGTTGAGGCGAGCGGGGGCTACTCTTCTTTGTGGTGAGGTGCGCGGGCTTCTCATTTTGGTGGCTTCTCTTGTTGTGGAGCACGGGTTCTAGGAGCTCGGGCTTCAGTAGTTGCCGCACGTGGGCCCTAGATCGCCAGCTCAGTAGTTGTGGCTCATGGGCTTAGTTGCTCCGTGGCATGTGGGATCTTCCCGGACCAGGGACCGAACCCATGTCCCCTGTATTGGCAGGCAGATTCTTAACCACTGTACCACCAGGCAAGTCCAAAGTTAGATAATTGTAACAAATTATTTTAGGAAATGAGGTAAAGAGAAATTAAATGGTAATTAAAACACAGAAAACCATCATCTTTTATTTTTAAATCGCTAAACTCATTAGATCCTACCCTCTCATGAATGCATTTTCTCTTCCTCTTGGGCAGATCAAATATGGGAAAATATTAGGTTGCTTATGTTTTTCATGACACACACAAATAACTTTAGAAAGCTTGCCAGTATTTACTAGTAAAGCACACAATCATCAATGAAGTAGAAGGACAGAACATGTAGTGATGCTGATAGAAGATATTTGATATAATCTACTGATTATTAGAGTTACTAATTTTTAATAAATTTCCATTAGTGTTTTGTTACCAGTGTTTGCTAAGGTATATGAAAATTGTCCAGTTTAAATACCTTTTAAAAGGCTTTACCTAACTTCTGAAAAATCATTAGCTATTTATCGTTGTTATGGATGAATATGAATAGCTGTCTTCAAAGGCATTTTATAGTGGCAGTATGCAACAACCATGATCACCAAGGTTATTAACATAATCAAGGACATCCATCATTATCCTATGTTGTATGAATTATTTAGATACTGCAGTAGCGGTCATTTTAGTTGTCCTCAGGGTCACTCACTACCTGGACTGGATTTCACAGAGGTCAGATGAGGTCTGAGATATAACTTGTGCTTTTGTGATTAAAACAATGAGAGGAGAGAGACAGAGACAGAGACAGAGAGAGAGGAGAGAGGAGCAGCAGCTAATTGCCAACTCCAACTGCCTTTTCTGGAAGATCTAATTTGGGGATGCCTGCAATCCTATATCACTGTCTCCCAGATCATGTTTATTTGCACTTCATGCCTTTGCCCACGTCTGCTCAGTGGATCCCCAGCCTGTGATGCCCTCCTTGTTCCTTTCTGCCTCTCTGTAGGATAACCATTGCTCAAGACCCATCTCTATTCCTACTTTGTCTAATTCTAGCTTTGACTAGTGTAGGCTCTTTAAAATGCAAAAGACTTAATCCCTTTACTACTTTTCTGCCAAAAATATGTGACCTTATAACATACCTATCATTGTTTTCCAGGGCTGTTACTGAAGTCTCCTGGTATAATTTAATCTTCCCAGCATCCTGTCTTCCAATCAGATCTGTGGTTCTCAGCAGAAGGAACACCAATCCATAGAGGACGTTTGGAAATGTTACAATGATTAAGGGCTCTCCTGGCATTTGGTGGGCAAGAACCTGGAAAGGAATATGTCCTGCAATGGGTCCAGCACAATGGAAAATTCCCCCCTGTATTGTGCAAGTGACCGCAGTCCTGCCACATAAGGAGGGTGAAAAATCCATTAATTATTACCTAAGACTAGAATTTCTTCCTTTTACATACAAGAATTGTTTGCAGCTAAGTTAATTTTTGCAAGTAAGTAATTCTTTTTTACTTGTAATCTTTTACAAGTAAAAGCAGTTTTAACATACATTGAATTCCAGGAATCTAGTTACAATATATTTTGCTTAATTTAGAAATGTGCTAAGAATTATTCTTTATTCTGTAAATCACAGCACTAGCAGAACTGCATCAGTTACCAGTAAAACATATCTGCCTTCCTAGGCAACTGTAGGTCAAGCATCTGATGGCCTCTTCGTGTTTTCTGGTAGAATTCTGTGTGAATATTTATATATTAAAAAAAAAAGTATTGTTTTACAAATTGCTTGTATTTATATTACAAATGAGGGCATGACATTCCTTTTTAAAAATATGTGTGTAGGCTGTTATTTTATCAATAGTTTTCAGTTTGTTTCAGTATAATGAGGGGCCATTAACCTTATTTGTTCAGAAACATAGAGGGACATTGAGTCTGAGAGTTGAGACCTACAGAACCAGATTATACTGTTTTGTGGAAAAAACAGAATGGAAAGGAGGAGTAAGTAAAGTAGAAAACTAGGATTTACTGAGTAATTCCTTTGTATCGGGCACAGTGTCTTAGATTCTAATATACACACAACACTGCAGGACCAACCCAGTGATGGCTGCAACCACTAAATGATGAAAGAGCAAATAGTTCAAAGGCATAAAACATATACTGAATGATAACAACAAAGTCCTTACCATGGCCTGTTGCATGCACTGGCCTGCCTACTTTGCTACTCACCTGGCATCTCCACCTCCCTTCACGCTGTACCCCCTGCTCTCACCTTCTGAGTTCCAGCCCCATCAACTTCCTCCCAGTTCATCTGTTTTCCTGGACGTTCTTCCTCAAGGCATTTGCAAATCCTGTTCCTTCTGCCTGGAAAGCTCACTGTCTTCCCCAGGCTTTCCCTCTTTTTCCCTTGAGGAAACCACTCTCTAGAATTATTCCCATGTTTTTTTATTTTTTATTTTTTATTTTTTTGCGGTACGCGGGCCTCTCACTGTTGTGGCCTCTCCCGTTGCGGAGCACAGGCTCCGGATGCGCAGGCGCAGCAGCCATGGCTTACGGGCCCAGCCGCTCCGCGGCATGTGGGATCTTCCCGGACCGGGGCACGAACCCGTGTCCCCTGCATCGGCAGGCGGACTCTCAACCACTGCACCACCAGGGGAGCCCCCATGTTTTTTTAATGCATGTTTGTTAGTTTGTTTTTCTGGCTCAATATTACTTCATGGAAATCCTTCTGTGTCAAAAGGCAAAGCTCTAATTGATTCTTTTAGCTGGGACATGCTACCTTTTGAAAGGATGTTTTATATTATATATGTGGCATTTCTCTATTGATTACAACTTTATATCTGGATTACTATATTTTTCTACTATTCAGAGCGTTGCAATAAACATCCTGGTGCATTTAAGAAAAGAGTCTAATATGAACTCCTCCTTCAGAGTTAAACGTTACCCTTCCTTCCACTGGAAAGCCTTCCTGGCTTCTCAGACTGGGTCATTTCCAGGTTTATACATTTTCATGTGGTTTTTCTTCCTTAAAACTATAGTAATTATAATTTTAAGTTTATGCAAATGCTCAACTCCTCTAGTTCACAGGGAACAAACATCCATCTGTTTCTGTCCACCTCTGAACCCCTAGTACATAGCAAGGGCTCAAAAATATATGAAGAATGAATGAGGGAGTGAATGAAGTATTATACCCAAGAGCACCTTCCCTTTAACTCTTTCAAGTGGTGCCTGCATACTCACGTTTTTGTCTCTTAGCAACTTCTGTAGCCGACATTTCCTTTTCTTCTGAAAATTGAGTTGATATGGTGTTGAAAAGAACAAATGTAAGGGATTGTGAGCTTCAAAGACCTGACTTCTATATTGCTCAATACCAGACTTCAAATATCAAAATGTATCTCTTAATCTCTGCTCTAATTATGAGACTGGAATTATTCATATTTAAACACAGATACACTTTTGAACAGTGCCACGTTCTGCCTTCACCACCAACAGTATTCCAACTAAAAGTATATTATTTTCCCAATGGGGATTATTTTAAATACACTAGACTTCATTTAAGCAGATGTTCCCTAAGGTTCCAATTCTGCTTACAAACATAAGCAAAATAAACCCCACCATCATTATGATTATTAGTTGGACAAAAGGAGTTAACAGAGAATGTTTAACAAAGAAAATAATTTATAAAAACCTATAGGATACTACTGCTGTAGAGAGTCAGATTACATTGCTATTTGTTATTATATAAAGAACATAGCTTTTGGTTTTAATTTAAAAAACCTATTATGAAATTCAGTTGGGACATTAGGGCATCTGGAATGAAAAATGGTGAGAAGAAAGTAGAAATCTGGATGGAACAGAAATTGAAATCCAATAACACTACCAAAGTTTATAAGCCCAAGTTGTAGAACCAGCTGATTTTCATTCAAATCCTGGATTTGTCATGACCCTTAGCATGGCATCTTAAATGCCTGTGTCTCCAAATCCATACCCCTAAATTTGGTATAATTATAATAATACTGACCAACCTCAAAGAGATGTTAGGTAGCTTAGAAAACCTACAATTACCATACAAAAGTCCAATATGACTATGATTATCATTACTGCAGACATTCCACACCTATTTCAAACATCAAAGCCGAGACAAGCTCTAAGATGAATTAGGACAGAAACAGAGCCTCATTCTCTGCATGGCAAAATTCCATTCTGATGGTTCACCTTGTATAATCATGTTCTAAAAATACAAACTGATATTTCAAAATAACCAACCCCGTCATTCGGTTTTCAGCTAGCACAACCTACAGACTAGGGGAAGCCAATCAGAGTTTCTCTCGGAATTTAGAGACAATTTCCGCATCTGTCTGGAGCTATAAAATCAGTCCGCGAGTAGCCATATTTAGTCATGGAGACAGAAAAGCAAAGAGAACTGGTCTGCAAAGAGAATGAGGACACAAAAGCCCACGGCAGACTAGAGAGGAAAGATGAAACTGAGTCTTAATTGCTTTCCACTTTCTAGGCTCAGATTCTGTTGTGGGCTTGAGTGCAATCCTGTCCTTGGGCTTGGGAGAGATGCATTCATCCTCTTAATGTATCTTTCACTCTTACATTTGTAAATACAAGCTGGTTTCTGTTACTCACAGTCTAAAGAATTCTAACTAATCACCTATTTTAGTATCAGGTGGAGGGCTGAGAATAACAGACCCTCAGAGAATGTGGAACTGGCTTTCAGGAGAGGGTCAGGCTGATTTCTCAACCCACAGAGAGAAATTGATAATCTGTATCATGCCACAGTGAAGTATTTGATTAAGTAATATGCGTAGGCTCTTGAGATTTAGGCTGAGTGCTTACCCAAAATGAAACATTAGTGGAAATAGTAGCAAATAACGATATATGTGAAAGTGTGCTGTTTGCACTCTGAGATGTTTAGTTTTAGCCCAGGATATGCTTCAGTCCTGCATTCATCTGTAAGCAGATAAAGAAAATCTGGGTCGGTGATTAAAAATATTTGAGATCTAGGCAAAACAATTTACCATAAATCACATGAACTGCAGTTGGTGCATACACCAGGTACTATGGATAAGATTGAAGCAATGGTTTCAAAGTACAGAATCGAAATTTGAGGGATATGTATGTTAAACCTGACCACCTGCCTCCCTTTCCATGTCTTTCAAGCAGTCTTCTAACATTTGTTCCCAGAAGTAATAATCTTTTCATTTCATTGTAAGCCTCATTTCATCACTACATTGTCAGGAGGAAGGTACAGGACCCGGTCACGGTTAAGAAAGGCTCCTTCCTCATTCTACTGTTACCCATCCATGGTCTGTGGCCGAGGTCAATCAGCAGAGGATGGTGAGAACTGGTCACAATTCATAATCACAGGAAGGGAACTTTCATGGTAACATAGGGTTTGGAGAGTGTCCTGATAGGCAGTGTCTTGTGGAAATGTTTTTTAGCAATTTCATTTCCCCCAAATAAAGTCAAAAGATGGCCCAGGAAGTTTCAGGGCAGAGGCAGTATAAAACTCTGAGGAACAGTCACCCATGATAACAAATAGTGCAGGAAGTATTATCCCCTTGGGTCACCCTCAGATCCAAGATCAAACAGCACTAGGAAGTAAGGGGTGCCCGAATACCTATGTGTATGTGCCTACCCACACCCACAAAGAGGAGCCTTCCTCTTGCTCCTCCCAGGGGAGGGCTTGAAGAGCACTGCACAAGGAAAAGATCAAGATTGATTTCATCAAAGATTCATTCCGTTTTTTCCCCCACTATTTTTTTTAAAAAAATTTTTATTGGAGTAGAGTTGATTTACAATGTTGTGTTAGTTTCAGGTGTACAGCAAAGTGAATCAGTTATACGTATACATATACCCATTCTTTTTCAGACTCTTTTCCCATATAGGTTATTATAGAATATTGAGTAGAGTTCCCTGTGCTACACAGCAGGTCCTTTTTAGTTATCTATTTTAAGTGTGTTGGCCACAATTAAGGTTATAATTTCAGGTAGCAGTATATAAGAACAAACTGAAAATGAACTCGAGAAAGAATGAGTTTCGCTTAGAGAAAACTAACCCATTAAAATGCCCCTCAGATGTTTTTGTCCAGCAACATCCGCCTTTTGGGAAAACCATATTTTCCCTGTTCCTTTTGGATCTAATGGGTCTGCGAACCTCAGTATCTCTTCACTCTCCCCACAGCCACAGTGGTAAGCAAATGGCCTAGCCTTCCATGTTTACTATTAAAGAAAAAAAGAGAGAGAGAGAGGGCCAGGCTGCTTGAATCATCTACATAGGGCCAACCAGAGGTTGTCTCTAGAATCAAAATCCCAACATTTAAATTTTTTTAATCATAAAATATCTTAGCCATACTAAAATGTATAAGGAATAATATAACGAGGATCCATGTAACCAATACAGCCCCTACATACCCCACCACAGGCCATTCTATGATCTTGGAAAGTTAATCATTCTCCCCAGTTTTCATTCCCATGTCTGTCCTAATACTTGATTCTTTACTTATGTACGTATCCCTAAATGATATATAGGATTATTTTGTAAAGTTTAAAATGATATCCATATATCATAATGCAATTAGAGAAGTTAGAAGCTGTCTTTCTGCTGAGATTGTTAAACTGAGGTGGGGTAGGATGGCCTCTTCCTTTCCTAACTGTATGGATGAATGTGAAGAAAAAGGAAATTAAGCCAACTTATGAAGGAAAAAAACTTTAAACAGTTGGGAAGTGGAGGGAGAGGACATTTTAGTAAGATGATAGAGTCCGGGATATAGCTAACTACAAAACCATCAATCCAGCTCCTGTTTTAAACAGAATTTGAGTTGGATTTTGTCCCTTGCAACCCAAGGAGTCTTCATATATAAATTGGTATCTTAAAAAGGAATACTTCAGGTAACAAAACGTATGATGCAAGTAGATTGAACTGCATTTTTCTTTAATAGACCAATTGGCCATGGGTGGGCCCATAACCAAAACAAAATCAATCATGAGTCTTCCACTGGATTATATATTTGGATACTGGAGAAAAAACTGGGATAGCACACTGTGAATCTAATAGTGACCCATCTTCCCTAGACACATGGAGAAAATCCCTCGGTAGTTGAGAACGTTAAGGTTACATACAGAGGGAAGCAGTGGAGGTAAAGGTACACATATTGGAAAATATTTTCAACACTGAAATCTAGTTGAATCTAATCTAGAGTCAAGAATTTCCAAATTAATGATCTAATAAATTTCCCTTTTAGTTTTAAGTTAGTTTGAGTTGCTCCTGTCTTAAAAGTCCTGATCTATTCCCTATGGTATAGCTCTGTGTAAACTAAAGACTATTACTTCAGGATTACTCCAATTATGGAGTAGTTAAGTGTTTGTTGTTAGGCACTGGTTGGTTGAATCGTGGTTAGGATATCTTTGGATATATGGAAAGAAAGACATAGATGAGCTGAGAAGTCGAGAGTAGGACATGACATGTCTTTCTTGCAGTGCAGACAATTGCACTGCTGACAATAATCGTCCTTCCTCTGGGAACTTCCCAAGCATCAGGAGGGTGAGAGAGCAGCCATCTTTAAATTGCATCAACTCCTGGATCCTAACAAGGTCAGGAAGAGCTTACTGAACAAACCTGGACCGATGACACTTTCTCTCTACTTAGAAATGATCTTGAGAATGAGCTAGTTACTCGTGGCACATGACTGGAACCACAACACGTAAACTCGGTGGCCGTGGCAATGCCATTTCGTCTTAAAGATGAGAAGCAGAGAAAGCCATTATGCAGAAATGGAAAAACCGATGCAGATGCGCAGAGATAAACAAGAGAAATGGAAGGAGACTTTTCATGGCCCTCCTGGGCCTAATCCCATTGTCTTCTGAGGCTCAACACCATTCCAGCCCCCTTATGTCACTTCTCCACCTCTGCAAATTCAATTAACCTTCATTATGTGCTTGCCCAACGATTAGCTGGGTTCAGTTCATTTGCAACTGTATGTTTCAAAACAAAACAGCTGTGCCATTATAACAATAACTTTGATGGCAATGGTAATAGTAATGTTAACTAAAATTAATCAATCATTTTTCATAACTTTATATGACATTATTTAATCTTCTCTATAACCTTATGAGATAGAAGTTATTATTTTCCCCAATTTAAATCTGATAAAATGAATGTTAGCATATATTGTTACATCTTTAATTGAAAAATATTCAGGCAAGTTATGAGTATAAATTAAAGAATTAATAAATATTGGGTTCCTCTAAATAAACTGGGATATTATATTACACCTCCAACAGAAAAGGTGAGAAATTATCCCAGGAAGAGAGTAGTTCTTTTTTTTTTTTCAGTTCTTGTTTTGATAGTGGTTATTCACTAGCATTGTACGATAGTTATTAAGAAGTAAATACTGACCATCAGGTGGCATTATGAGTCATTTTGACAGATACTATAATTTAATCCAAAAGTCTCCCAAAGCAAACAAACAAAAATGATACCCCATTGATACTGACCCTATTAAAGTTCTCATAGAAAACCTTGAGATTATGTTCAGAGAGATAACACATAGTGCATTGTGGCTTCAGGATCTGGCTTTGTTTTCCCCTGATATTTTTCTTAGTTGAAGTTCTGGTTTTAAATTTTAAACAAATGCTTACATGACTCAGACAATTTGATGTAACATGAAAGAGCAACTTTGCCCTTACCTAAACAGAACCTCCGTGGCTGCCTAAATAAAATGTCTGAAAAAAAATTAACCATGGGAAATCTTGCCTATGGCATGACTTATCATAATATAATTTAATATAAAGGCAGAGTTTCAATCTAATATAACATCGTATCTCCTACCATACTGTGTACACTCTTATGTAGCACTCACTACATATTTTAGAGAAAATCATTGTGAGGTGGATCCAGTTTTGAACTGTATCCAGGGATGACTTGTATACGACCCAGAATGATTTCATTTCAAAAACCTGCCACTGTCATAATTTGTTAATATTCCACAGATTACTGGAATGCATTTTCACTGCATTACCATTTGTTTTCATGCCTGGCTCCCCTATTAGATAGATTTTCTTAATATCAGAGACTGTGCCATCCTTATTCACCTTCTTTCTTCGGTGCCTCGTACACTGTGAGTCCTCAGTAAAAATGGGTGAAATATATCCAATATATGATTATCCCAAGGTTCCAGGGCACTCAACAGAAGGAGTACACAAGTAGTCTGGCCATCTGGTATGTCTCCTTATTGGTGTCATCTACAGACTTCTTAGACACCCAAGATTCCTTGAAGACTCTAACATCTGGTTAGCTCTCTGATTCCTGGTGAGTGCAGAATCCACATAGGTCATCTTTCCAACACACCCTGGTTACTAGATTTTGTTGTTCCTGTTGTTAATCTCTCCTCCAATAATCTTAGCCTGCAACCCACCTCAGGAGCCATGCCCACGGTCATACCCTGGACTTGGCCATTACCAATAATGACACCCTCTCTGTGATGTTCATTTCAAATATCCCTCTCTGACCACCACCTTCATTCTTCTCATTGTTCCCACTAGACCTCTAATATCTAAAACCTTAACTCCATGGGCCTTCAATTCCTCAACTCTGACATCTTTTTACTCCTCTTTACCTCCCTCATTCCTCATTCCTCTTCTACCTTACTTAGATTCAAGGTTCATCACTAGGATCATTCCCTTATCTATACCCTCGATACCCATAATGCTCTTTCCCCAAACTCCTAATTTATCCCTCCCCCACCCCCCTCTCCCCTTTGGGAACCATAGGTTTGTTTTCTATGTCTGTGAGTCTATTTCTTCAACTAAAGAGAATTTAAATGCCTGACACAATAGCAGAAAGTCTCTATTCTCTCAGTGGCAAATCCTAGAAAACCCAGCTAAGATACACTCAATAAACTTTCCCTCCATTGTATTCTCCTAGCCAGGTTCCCAGTTCTGGGTGAATATAACTATCTCCTCTGCACATACACGCAAGGAGAGACTAGAGCTGGAGGAGAACCCACCACCATGCTGCCTGGTCCCAGTTCACATCTATGATCACTAACTTCCAGCAGCCCACCCCATGGCACCTCCCTTGTTCATTTCATTCTCCCACTGTTCCTCATGACTATTTCCCAGCTTCTCCTCTGTCCCCAAACCTCTAATGTCTCCTCCACCCTCCCACTCACAGCTGATGATTTTGTCCCTTATTTTACTGAGAAAACTGAAGAAATCAGAAAAAAAATGTCTTGACATTCCAGCCACCAAATATAAAAACCTAAAAATGAAATTTTGCTTTCACCTTTGGGTGAACTATCCTAACTCCTAGGAAAGGCCAATCCCCTCCACACGTGCACTAGATTCTGTTCCCTGTCACCCACTGGAAGACAGGATGTGGCTTCCTCTCTCCTGCTTCATACACTAATTGTCTCTATTGAATCTTTTCCATGAACATGCGAACATGTTATAGCATTTCTCATCTAAAAGAAAATGAAAAAATTATAAAATCTAGTTCCTCAATTCTCTGCTCCTCTTTACGACAAAGTTTCTAAAAAAGAACTGTTTCAGGAATCTCTAATACTTGTGGTCTCATTCTTCTTTGAGTTCATTCCAAAGAGGTCTTCCCACCCCCTTCCCACGCAATTGATATGAACAGCTCTTTTCAAAAATATGTGTTTCATTCATATCACCAAATCCAATGGTCAGTTCTTGATTTGAACTTAACAGGATCTATCGGCAACGTATGTCACAGTTGATCACTCTGGTCTTCTTGAAACACAACTCTCTACTCCATGCCCTTTGACCTCCAAGACACCTCACTGACTGCTCCTTCTGAGTTTTATTTGCTATTCACTGTCATCTCTTGGATTATAAACACTGGTGTCCCTTAGCTTGTCCTTTGACCTCTTCTTTATCCATATGTATTCATTAGGTGATCCCTGATGAGTCTCCAACCCAGTCCTCTCTCTTGATTTGTAGAATCATTCATCAGATGCTCCCACCATATTTTAACTTGGAAGTATAATAACATCTAAAACTAACATATCCAAAGTTAAGTCTTGGTTAGGCTTGCCCTTCAAAAATGAAACAAAACAAAACAATTCTGCAATCTTCCCCAAATCAGTAAATAGTAATTCCATTCCTTTTTATTTCAGCAAAACAATATGGGTGCGTGCTTGATTTCTCTTTTTATAATGTAATCTGCATTCAACCTACCAACAAATTCTATTAGATTGTCCTTCAAAATACATTCCAAATCTCACCATTTATTATTATTCCACCCATGCTTAATCCTGGTCATATTTTCCTTGGACTATTGCAGAAACCTCCAAACTCGTTAACCTGCTTTCACCTTTGCACCCACATTTGCTAAGCTTACATTCTGCTTTATTTAATAGGAGTACACAAGCAGTAGCATGAACAAGATAGAAATTTCTAGGAGGTTCCACTGTCATCAGGGACCTGGCATCCTTCTATCTAACTGTTCCACTGCACTAATCTAAGAGGTCTGCTCCAGCTCGGGCATCTGTCTGCATTCTGAGAAGCGAGGGGAGAGAAAAACACAAGGAAGAGATCACTTTCATCCTTTAAGGAGTCTCATTGGGAGTCTTCACATAAAATTTCTACTTATTATTAGCCAGAGCTTTGCCACTTGGCCATGCCTAACCATGAGAAGTGGGGAAGTATGGAGATGTTCTCATCAATGTGTTGAGTTAATCATCAGTGTTCTGTTACTAGAGAATAAGAAGAAAGTAAATACTGGGAAGGATCCAGCAGTTTCTGCCACACTTTACCGTTGTGTATTCTTCAGCACCTGCAGTTATTTTCAACAAGAAGAACCATCCAGGCACCTAGTTGCTGTGTGACTAGAAAGAGACTCTTACCTTAGTTCTTGGAAGAGCATCTTAGCTGTTTTCTTTACCTTTGCCCCATAATGTCTATTCTTACAGAGCAGCCAGAGTGAAATTTTAAAAATATGTTTAACATTATCATTCTTCATTACAAAACTGTCCAATGGCATATCATCCCACTCATAGTAGTGGCATATCATCCCACTCATCCAACATCTTTACAATAGCCTGCAAAGTCCTGCACAAATTTTCCTCTGGCTACATCTCTGATTTCATTGACTTTGAATTGCCCTCATGCTCACTGTTCTGCACACGTGGTCCTTGCTGCTGTTACTTATGTATTTCACACATAGTCCTGCTGCAGGGTCTTTTCACTCACTGTTCCTTCTGGCTCCAGGATATCCTTTCCTCAGCTTTCTTATGGTTTATCAGACATGACCTTCCCCAACTGCTCTACACAGGAGAAACTCCCCCAGTCATTGTCTAGCCCCTTTCACCCTTTTAATTTTTATTCATCTACTGAAACCACCTGCCTTGGCCAGGCACGATGCTAACCACTTGCATGAGTTGTCTCACAACAGGAGGTCCTGATAAGGAACATGGTGCTGGCATGGAAAACTCACCAGGAGAATTCAGGAGGGGCTGAAAGGAGGAAGGAGATGCCAGCCCATGATATGTCCTACCAGCCTCCCAGAATCCTTTTGCTGGAATCCATCTTGGCTGAGAGAAGCACACACCACCAGGAAGGACCCTGCTTCAGACCAAATCTGAGCCAAGCAAGATGATTGGCCAGAGACAACCCAGAAACTACCTCCATTATCATAAAACTTGAGACTGTGAGCCACGTGGCAGAGCAGTTCTCCTGGTCGCCCTTACCTTGCCATTCTCCACCTGGGTGCCCTTTCTGAATAAAGTCTTCTGCTTTGTCAGCAGGTGTGACTTCTCAGACAACTCATTTCCAAGTTTTAGACAAGAGCCCAGTCTTGGACCTTGGAAGGGGTCCCCCTTCCTGCAACACTTACTCTATACATTTTTGTTTGTTTTTATGATTTTTATGGTCTCTTCTTATCACCATATAGTCTTTTCAAGGGTGAGGATTTCATCATATTTGTTCACAACTCTATCTAAAAGCATCAAGAATAGCATTTGGCACACAGAAGGCATTCAATATATAATAGCGGGTAAATTATATTTATTAATGTGAGTTGGGAAAAAGTTAATATCTAGAGTAGAAAATAACTTTTTGAGTTCATTAACTTTAGCTTTCTGTACCCCTTTATATGAATATTCATTTAATAATGGTTTTATAAGGGAGCAGTTTGCCACACCAAAATATGTCTCCTTGGCATGAGAATTAATTTAGGCTGTTTGTAAAAACAAGACTCAGGAAGCTCTTCTCATTACCTCACCCTTAACTGCCTAAAAGGATTTAGACAAAGGGCCTGTTCCTAGAATAGAGCTATTACCAGAGATATCTGGAAAGAATATGGGCTGGGTGTGGTGGGGGAACTTGGCAAAGCCTAGAAATCAGAGTTCACTTTGCACCCTGTGAGCCCTGCCTAGCCCAGCAAACATTTGTCTTTCCATCTCCATGTGAATATTCTTCCTCCCCTTTGAAATCCCAACAATTTGCCACAACATCCTGGTTTGTCTTCAGATGAAGGTGGTATTTTAAGGTAAAGGTTTTAGTTCATTTTGGAGAGTAACTCAGGTTTCCTGAGTCTCTCCATATATATATATATATATATATATGTATGTATATATATATATATATATATACATATATATGTTATTAAACTTTTATTTGATTTTCTGTAGCTAATCTGTCTCATGTCAATTTAATTCTTAGACCAGCCAGGACAACTTAGAAGGGGAGAGGAAAATGTCTTTCTCCCTGACGGCTTCATAAGGAGCATTAGAAGTGCTGCTACATAAATGCTCTTGATCATTCTGATCCCCTGGTGTGAAACATGACAATTAAATACGTACGTCCCATATAAAATGTTCATGAAATTTAAATAGATTTTCCTTACCAAGGAGTTTTGCTCAAGGAAGAATCAAAGTTAATGAAGCATCTTAGAATTACACTTAAATAGTTACAAGACTCACTGAAGCCAAATTTTTCACAGTGAGTGAAGAGTTCTAGAGATTTTCATGTGTATGAATAAAGTGATTAGCTATTTCAACCTCTGATGATGAGGGTGTTGAAAGAGATCCTCTGATAATTTTCTATTGCTAGTAACCAAAATGTTCCAAGGTTTCTCCTTAGAACTAGATGTTTGGTTAAAAATGTTCCCTATATTTTTTCGAGTATCCATTCTGTAAGTTACTACTGTACTGAACTAACCTGACAATCTAATTCAATAACTTGGTTTATACTTTAATGCCTTAGCCTGGTTGGTCTTAAAGAAATTAGTTTTTTTAAGCTGAATTCAAATTTAAGAACAATTTTTCCTTTTGTCTTAGCTGTATGTGGATTGTGTTGCTTTACTTCCTAGAAATTTTGGATAGTTAATGAAAATATGTAAAATTTATTCATCGAGGACTTACTATTGAATCTTTATACCAGCTTAATGAAGTAGACATCGTTAGCCTATTTTGAAGATGGATAACCTAAGATTCATACTATCTTTTCATATGCTTAAGATCTATTTGCATTTTCTTTTCTTTCTTTTCTTTTTTTTTTTTTTTTGTGGTACGCAGGCCTCTCACTGTTGTGGCCTCTCCCATTGCAGAGCACAGGCTCCGGACATACAAGGCTCAGCGGCCATGGCTCACGGGCCCAGCCGCTCCACAGCATGTGGGATCCTCCCGGACTGGGGCACGAACCCGTGTCCCCTGCATTGGCAGGCGTCGGACTCTCAACCACTGCGCCACCAGGGAAGCCCTGTTCTAGTTTGTCTTTATACTGATTTTTCTTAAGGGGATTTCAGCCATGCAGAAACTTTAAAAATTTTCACTTCTGAGTAGTCAAATTTGTCAATATATTATTTCATGGCTTCTCTTTCTGTTTTGTTTTGTTTTTGTATCATATTTGGAAAAAGCCTTCCTCATTCTGAGATTAAAAAAGAATTGTCCCCACATCAACTAAAATGACTATTAAAAAAAATAACAGAAAATAACAAATGTTAGGATGTGAAGAAACTGAAACTACAGTGCATAGCTGATGAGAATACAAAATGATGCAGCTGCTATAGAAAACAATATGGCAGTTCCTCAAAAAATTAAACAGAGAATTACCATAAGATCCAGCAACCTCATTTCTAGGTGTACACACAAAGGAACTGAAAGCAGGGATTTGAACAAAATTCAAGTAGTATTAGTCACAAGAGTCAAAAAGTGGAGAAAATTCAAATATCTTTCAACAGATGAATGGGTAAACAAAATGTGGTATATACATACAGTGGAATATTATTTAGCATAAAAATTGAGTGAAATTCTGATACATGTTACAACATGGATGAAACTTGAAAACATTGTGCTAAGTTAAATAAGCCAAGCACAAAAGGACAAATATTATATGATTTTACTTGTTTGTGATACCTAGATTAGCCAAATTCATAGAGACAGAAAGTAGAATAGTGGTTACTAGGATCTGGGGAAGGGAGGAATAGGGAGTTATTGTTTAATGGGTACAGATTTTCAATTTGGGATGATAAAAAAATTTCTGGACATGGATAGTGGCGCTGGCTTCACAATAATGTGAATGCACTTAATTCCACTAAATTGTACACTTAAAAATGGTTAAAATGGTAAAAATTTGTGTTATGTATATTGTACCATAATTTAAAAAACAATTATCCCATTATGTCATTTAATACTTTTGTAGTTTCACTTTGTGTTGGACCCTGGTTGCAAGAACCAGGTCAATTTTAAATAAGAAAAGTTTATAGGAAACCATTTATTTATCCAGTTTTATGCTAGTTTGTTTATTATTAAAATGGAATTTATTTTTTAAATACTCATAAAAACCACATTATGGAGACTTTCCTGAAATGTATACTTAAGTAGAAGATAAAGTAAAACCTGCTTTTATTTGTTGTACTTCAAGAAGGGAAAAGGAGGAGGTACTTTGCAGGCTCATTTTTTTGCTAGGTATTATCAAAAATTAAAATTGGGGCTTCCCTGGTGGCGCAGTGGTTGAGAATCTGCCTGCCAATCCAGGGGACACGGGTTCTAGCCCTGGTCTGGGAAGATCCCACATGCCGCAGAGTAACTGGGCCCATGAGCTACAACTACTGAGCCTGCACATCTGGAGCCTGTGCTCCGCAACAAGACACGTCATGACAGTGAGAGGCCCGCGCACCACGATGAAGAGTGGCCTCCGCTAGCCACAACTAGAGAAAGCCCTCACACAGAAACAAAGACCCAACACAGCCAAATAAATAAATAAATAAAATTTATTTAAAAAATAAATAAATAAAATTGGATAATCATACTAAAAGATAAGTCAGGGTCAGATTTTTATCTTCATAAGTTCTCCCCCTTTAGAAAATGTCAATTTAGTAACATCTCTGGTGTTATGGTTTTATTAATGGTGCATTAACATCTAGTTAAAATGAATTTTTTCAAAACTCATATGAGAATTTAAGGGTGACTTTTAATGCTTATTGTTTTCAAATAAATAAACTGTATTTCTCCAAAGACTACAACTTCCACTATAATGATGATTGTTTTTCCCCAGGAATTTCAACCAATATTTTTATATAAAATCCAAGGGTTCCATCTTATTTTAACTTAACACTCAGGGAGTGATACTAAAATTTTAGAAATTACTCTAAATACACACCTACTAACAGTACTATGTGCCATGTGGCTGTTGCAAAGTTATCATGTGTGAGAGTGGAAAGTGATAAATTCAGAGAGATTTCTGGGGCCAGGTTATGTAAGGCCCTGCACATTCTGGTGAAGCCTGTGGATTTTTATCCAGCGTGATACAGGGAGACACTAGAGGGATTTTAGCAGAGGAGTAATTTATATGAAAGCGAAGGTTGCACTGCAGTGTTTGGAAGATTCTGTAGAAAGGTAAGGGCAGAAGCAGCTGGATCAGTTAGGTAGCTATGTCG
Source organism: Lipotes vexillifer (assembly GCF_000442215.2). Taxonomy (NCBI): domain Eukaryota; kingdom Metazoa; phylum Chordata; class Mammalia; order Artiodactyla; family Lipotidae; genus Lipotes; species Lipotes vexillifer. The sequence goes on from NW_006787800.1 coordinate 273,197, forward strand.
ATAGTCCAAACGAGGCATGAGGGTTATGTGGTCTAGGATGGTGGCCCGAAAATTGTTGAGAAATGGTTGGATTTGGGGTATGTTTTGAAGTTGGAGTCAGGGGGATTGTTCACAGATTGGCTATAACTTGTTAGAGAAAGAGAGGAGTCAAGGATGAGTCTGAGATTTTGGAATTAGGAAATCTATATTGGGAAGAAGTGGAAAATTAGATAGACACAATGAAGCAGAATAAAAGAACATTTCAGTGCCAGAAGGAGTCGTCTGGGCTTGCTCCTGTAAGCATTACAAAGTTGGTTTAAGATCTTGGGAAGGAGAGCAGCATGATGTAAGAGGTGCTGTTGGAGCACCGGCAGCATTGTCTAGCTAGGCTGAGAGAAGGCTGACGAAGGCAGGACTAAGGAAACAGGACTGTGCTAGTTTCTGTCTGAGGCTGGTAAGACTGGTTCCTTCTCTTCCCCCTTTGGGAATGGAGGCCCTCACACCCAGTAGTTCCTTGTCTATCTGTCTATCAAATATGCCCTCCAGTTCCCAGTGGAATCTGTCAGAGTGCGAACATGTTAGAATTAGTATGGTGGGTCACACAGCCCCCAGGCACAAAGGGAGTTCACATGCCTCCCATAAAACGTTCCTGGCAGTGCACTGAGCAAGTTTGTGGAAACTCAGCTCAGACTATCTGATTTTGCATTCTGGCTTTACTGCTTCCATTTACCCAACTTTGGGCAAATTATTTAACTTCCCCACATCTCAGTTTTCTCACTTGGGAAATAAGGTTAAAATAGTACTCAACTCATAGGGTCAAGGTGGGAACCAAATGAGCCTTACGCTTTAAAGCATTTGGACAGTAAATGTGAGCTGATTTTTTTCTTTACCTTTCAAAAAAATCAATGTGGGCTAATCCTTAGGATATGTTCTTATAGTCATGTTGGTATGGATTGATTAGGATTTCCAGTAGACGAGACTGAGAATATTATTTCAAGAGAAGAATAGCAGAATTTGATATCTCGATAAAGGAAATAAAAGTGTAAATGATGACGCTGAGTGACTGGGGAAGAGTGGTGTCCTAAACAAGTAATGAGGAAAGAACCCATATTTCAAAAGGGGAAGTTGGCAAATTCTTTTGGAAATGTATTTATTTAAATCAATATTTTTGGATAACCATATGATGCAAATTATACTTACAACAAAAAAATGATTCTCTAATTGCCTGTCACAAAGTTTCTCTCTAGCTGTAATGCAGAGATTTATTGATTAGGGGAAAAAAGAAGAAGAAAAAAATTCTCAAGGAGAATAAACTATGTGTGATCACTTCCAAATATAAATTTATGAGAAAGGAACTATTCACCATTATTATAAGGCTGTGTTTCTATTTTAAAATGGTGAAATGCATTTCTCCTGGATTGAGTGTCTATTCTATTACCATGCAGATTTACAAATTGTGTGTGTTTATGTTGACTGGGTGATGTTGTTATTGATCATATATGATTACATGATTTAATTTGTTGTGTATTTTCAAATAACTATCATCCAGGAATATTTTCATCTTCTTTAATGATAAGAAAAATATTTAAGACACAAAAGCTTTTATTTTCAAAAAAAAGTTGTCTAAGTAATTAAGGTGACATTTAGGCATACTGAAAAGAGGTCTGAATTTCTGAGATTAATATGCTTATTTATGAAAACTATTCCTATACCTACTACTCATTTGAGGGCCTTTAATTCTTAGCATCTGTGGTAGGCAGAATAATAATGCCCTTCCAAAGATGTCCATGTTCTAATCGCCCAAACATGAAAATATGCTACATTACATGACAAAGAAGTATTAAGGTAGCAGATGGGATCGAGGTTGATAATCTTCCCTTGAGATGGGGACATTATCCTAGATTATTGTGTGTGTGGGTGAGGATGTAATCACAAGGGTTATGATAGATGTAAGGAGGAGAGAAAAGAGGGAGAAGCAGAGAGATGGCAATGTGAGAAAGACTAGACTGGCCATTGCTGGACTTGAAGATGGGAGTAGACCATGGACCAAGGAAAGTGGGTAGCTTCTAGAAGCTGGAAAAGGCAAGAAGAAGGATTCTCCACCTAAAAACTCCAGAGTGAACACAGACCTGCTGATACCTTGATTTTAGGCCAAAGAGACCCATTTTGGACTGCTAAGCTCCAAAACTGCAAGACAGTAAAGTCGTGTTGTTTTAAACCACTGAGCTTGGGGTAATTTGTTACAATAGCAATAGAAAACTAATGTAACACCTAAAAGAGATATTGCAAAATGTGTACAGAATAAAGTTTGAGAAAAAGTTTGGACATTCAGGAAGTTCAGGAGATGAGAATAATGGAGACAAATGTTTCAATTCAGGATTTATAAAACTCCTAATGTCTTTCACCAAAGGAAGTGAAGTTATATTTTATACTCAAATCTCAATTTAGCATCTATAGCATTTTCATTTTAACTTTATTCTCTGATCACTGTCTCATTCTATCTATAGAATTTTCACAGATTTTGGCACACCTATAGCAGTGAACATCAAATACAAAAACTTTAGAATAAAAAATGTTTTATAATACTCTTCTTTAACACATGAGTGGCATTCTTTTTAAAATTTACCAAACCTGTCATTAAATTCTACATAAAACATATAGTTGGGGAACTTCCCTGATTTGAATTTGATTCTATTCAGATTTATACTAGTTAGTTTTATAATCATTAGTCTATATTTCTAGCACTGTCCCCAATTTACAATATTACTTTCAGCACATCACTTGCCCTCATCATATCTTAGATTCCACATTCACAAAGAAATAATTAGAGACACTTAACCCAAGAAGTGAAGTGATAGCTAATTAAATTGTGTCTGTAAAATATACATCTAATAACACCTTTCATCTGAGGATCCCAAAGCACAGTCTATAGACATTAATGAGTTTTATTATCTCAAATTTACAAGGGGAAAAAAGGCAGAATGGACTAACTAGACTAGAGAAAGCCATAAATTCCTCACTGGTGGGAGACTCTCATGGCTGTACTTGCTGTACTTCTATCTGCTTACCAGCATTGTAACCTCTAGTTGATATCAATAGGCAATAGATACATAATCAATAAATTATAATATTATTTATGAATGTAATATATAATATATTACTAATAGAATCAATACTATCCCAAGTCCTAAAACATATAGAAAATGCTCAAGAGAGCCTAGCCTGTGTTTAACAGTCTGTGGAAAGGCTACTCATCTGTGTAACATTTCCAGGATTATTGCTGTCAGACCTAAGTGTATCATAAAGAGAAAGGAGATTTTAATATTTGTGTCATCAGTCACATTAGCTTTGCTAAAATTGTGGAGGGCTCTCACAACAGACAATGCATGGATTATATATAACAATTGAAACTCCTTTTAAGTACTGTAATTAATTTAAGAGAATTTTGGCTATTGCATAAACTCTGCTCCTATTATCTTTTGCTTTGTTGTCTACAGTTAATAATACTGCATTGGACACTTAAAAATTTAAGAAGGTAGATCTCATATTAACTGCTTTTATTAATAATAATAATAATAATAATAATAATAATAATAATAATAATGAAAGTGGTGTTCACAAGTTTTTGGATTACCCAAATAAAGTTTAATACAGCTTTAACTACCTCTATCAACATTTTTCCAGGAGCTCCTTCTCCATCCCTAAGTTTATACAAACACCTATGCAAGCTCATATGCTTATTTGGTTCAGAAAAAAATTCCACAGCTTCCACAGCAACCTCAGCTTCTAATGGAAGTAGAATATCTTGGTGGGCTCTGGTCTGCTGTTTCTGTCTGATGCTGAAGTATCATCCAATGTGGGGCGTTTCCCAGCTTCCTTTCCAAAACAGAGGAACCTGTTCAGCTGGACAGCTCCACTTGTGACTCTTTTCCTTCAGGTCCAAGTTCTGTCATCGGGGCCCCTTGCTTGGGTTCTCAGGCTGTGCTGCTTACTTAGTGTCCCCCTCCTCCCCTGTCCACCACATCCTTGGTGCTCACAGCTACCCAGGAAGCTGTGCTTTTTTTTTTTTTTCAGATCTTGATTCCTAAGAAAGAGACTTCAAATAAGATTTCTCAGGCTTCTGTACCTCTCACAAAACTTTCAGTCCTGAAACTCTCCCCTGTCCCTGTGTGGGTATCCCCTTTTCTTATGATATTTCCCACATACACACCGCATCTCTAAATGCAAAGCTGCCATAACTTTCTCCCTCTGGGATGCCTACCTGCTCCAAAGATCATAAAGATTTGCCATCAGTGTTTCAATCCCCATTTGCAATTTCGTCACAGTCATGAAACACAAAAGCTTCTTTTTCCCTGACATCTTCATGTGAAGAAGGAGAATCTATACTTTACAAATAAGATCTGTCTGCCCTCTTGAGAAGGTAAAGGAGAATAACTGTCATTCCTTCTTGAAGGGCACATAGCAATGAAAAGTAAAACCAAGCTAATTTTTCAATAGTTCATTACATGAACTTGCTATGTTAAATCTACAATGAATCACCATGCTCTAATAGTCTTATACAGTGTCTGTGGAGTCCTGGTCTTGCATAGTGACACACCTGTTTTCAGGTACCACTTCTGTTACCAAACTCAGGTTTAGAGGCTCATTGCTCAAGAATCCAATGCTGAGATACAAGTGTTGGGTAAAAAGGTTTACTGAGAAAACTAGCAATCCTGGGGTGAAGGTGGACTCAAGTCCCAAAGAACCAACTCCCCATTGCCAATCAAGGGGCAAGAACTTTTAAAAGGGAGTTTCAGGGGTGTATAGGTGGAGGGAGGGGGCTACTTGCAGAAACAGTACAGTCAGTTCTGACAATCATCTTGAAATTAGTCATGCAGTGGTCTGACCACTGTCATCTTGATTGTTTTAAGTACAGTTAATCTTCAGTCCCATGGTTGGTTTGTTACAATTTCTTTGAGGCCAGTTCTTGGAATTGTGGCAGCTTATGTCAAGGCTACAGTCTGGTCATCATGTAGTTAACTTCCTCCACCTGGCGGGGGCTTCAGTATCTACCAAACAGCTCAAAGGACATGGCTCAAAATATTAGCTCTAGCCCTTGAGGAGGAACTAAACGTCCTTGATATTTCTTAATGACTAAACTATTATTATTTGGTCTTGTTTGACTATTTTCCTCTGTTTCTGCATTTTCTCACTTCTCTGATTAAACTTATTCTTTGGGTAAAGTTTTTCTACATACAAGAGGCAGGTGGAGGACATGGGGCATGGGGGTCTCTCATGGGAAGATTGCTCCATTACACCTCTACCAGGAAGTGAATCACCCAGCCAAAGGGAGATTAGGGTTTCTTTTGTGCTGTATCCTCCTTATCTTACATTGTGGAATACAACTCAAGAGCCCTTTTCTCAGAGATACGGAGAGCTGCAGTAACACACAGCATGTATCAGATTTTGGAGAGGTGGAAAGACTTCTGAAGAAACCTGCTAATGAGCACTAATACTTTGACTAAGTCTATTTTATAATTTAGACATAAAGGTCTGAAAAGAAAGAGGTGACATACCTTGAAAGGCCCAAGTGGCATAGAACAAGAATTACATGACACATCTGGAAAAGGGAATTGTGTTGGATGTGGCTATTACTTTAGGTGAGACTTTTCTTAAGCTTTACTATAAGGAAGCACTAGAGACTGAAAACATAACCACTCTTTATTCAGTAGAATTTACTATACATGTATAAGCTTCTCCTTACCAACTAGTGGAAATGAACAAGTGTCCATTAATACTACTTCCAAAATAGTGTAGCCTCCAGCTATGTGAGAGCAGGGTCTCAATTTCACCTTTTAAGTCTCTCCATGTTATTCCTGGGAGTTCCTGGAGTGGTCCCAGAGGGTAGCTCACATTCTTCTCAGTCATTTTCGTTGAATCTTTCTGTGATGTGTGTAAGGTCCTAAGTTAACAAATTGGCTACCTAAAATGGATGTATCCTATCTGTCCACAAGAGTCAAGATGCAGGCCATTAGAGTGTGCAAACCAGTAAACAGCATCTCTCATGGGAGTCTGTCCTAATGAATATTATTGTTTTGTTTGTTTCATATATTTTGTGTGTGACCTGTTAACATCTGTTTTGTGAATATTTGTAAATATTTTCCTGTAAAAGATGTCCTATATTTTTTATTCAATTGTACTTCACCAACTCATTTGATAAATATTTCTTGAACACCTTCTATGTGCAAAACTTGGGCTAGGTAGATGCATTTATGAAAAAGGTATAATCTCTGCGCTGCACTCTAATGGGAAATGAGTACAGACAATGATAATTAAAATAAAAAGATATAGGAGAAAGTCGATATGAGAGATATAAATAAATAATTTGTACTTCAGAGGAGGAAAGTACTAGTGTTTGTTGGTGTCTCCAAGAAGTCTTCAAAGAGAAAGTGGCCTTAAGTTGAGGCTTAATACATGAACATCATGTTTTAAGATAAACTTTATGAATTTATTCTATATTGAAACTGTTTATTTCATATAAATTAGAAAAAGACCATTTCAAATAGAAGGGAATAAAACTACCTATAAGCCAGTCAGTCAAAAGTAATTTTGTAATTGTAGAGAATTAAATTATTGGCCACAATTTTTTATCCCCTCCATTTAATACTGTCAATAGTTAATACTTTCTTTGCTATGCTTTCAGACCATACTGTAAATGCTATTTTGTAATCTGATTTTATCACTCAATATATTGTGATCAACTTTCTATTCTTTTGCTTCATTTTAATGTCTGAATAGCTTTTTTAGCCAGTTCCCCAAAGTAAAAATCTGTATTTGTTAGTTTTAGATTTGGCTGCAAATGAGAGAAAACCAAGCCTAAGAGCAGATTAAACATGGTAGAATTTTTTTCTTACATGCATGAAAGAACTTCTGAGCTGGGATGAAGCCACATGATGTAGGATCCCAGACCCTATCTGTTTCTCAAGTTTCAGGAGGATGGAGTAAAGTTAAGCAAAAGGAAGAACTTTCCCATACATTGCACATTACTATTCTTATTTATATCCAAAGCGTAGAACTTTTTTACATCTCCATGTCTACTTACAAGAGAATCTGAGAAAAGTAGCCTTCAATTCAGGCAACTGAGACCCAGCAAAAAACTAAGGGTTCCATTTTCAAGGAAGAAATGGAGAAAAAAATAGCCCACTATAATTGATATTCTCTGTGATTGACACCCATTTTGTTTTCAGTCTTTTAATATCATAAATAACATTGTGATTAATTTTATAGTTCTTTTGACAGGCAGAAAAGGAGAGGATATTAGATAGAGAATGAAGTGTATTTAGAAAAACTTAGGGACTAGTTTATGAACAAGTAATATAATTTTGTAATAGTGTAAAAGATGAATAGGGGAATAGATGGAAATAAAACTTGTTTTCCAAAGGTATATTTGATCTTGTGTATCTAGAAAGAGAAAAATCCTGAGTTCCAAGATCAATGATATTAGACCCTCATTTTCAGATGGTTATCTAATCAGCATATGAAGCATTTATGTTTAGTAAGTGAACTGGTTAAGGCAACCAATGAAGCCATCTTTGAGCATTTAACCCCCTCTAGGCTTTTATCAGAAGGCAAAATTTTTTTCTTTTTCACATTAAAATAGAAAATCTTTCTGGAATAAGTAGTTTAAAATGTGTATGAAAAATATTCTATATTTTTATATATAGTTTACATTACTTGTTATAATAATAGAAATAAAAACTTACATTTCTAGAGATCTCTACAGTTGACATAACATTTTTGCATAAATTATTGGCAAAATGAGCAAAAAGATATTATTTTTTACACATGAGGGAATAAAATCTCAAGAGATATTAAATACCTTGCCAAGGATCACACAGCTAATTAGAGTAAAAGACTGGAATTTGGGCTAAGATCTAGGACTTCTGATTTACATAACATCATATTATATTGCTCCTCTGGCCAGAAACCATAAATGTTTAATTTGAATGTAACGGATTTAATATGACTCATTTAATGAGGAATAAATAGCAGATCCTTAGTTAGAAATTAATAATAGTTTAAAATTTTTACACCAAACTGTATTAATATCTTAATAGTATTAATACTACTCAATTTGCCACTACTATTTTTGTGAAATGATCTTAAATTAAAAAGCTAGATAATCAGTATCTCCTGATAAGAAGTATTATCCTTTTACTATTTCCTTAACATATATGGCCAAATCATGTTGTGCCTTGGTTAAAAAACAAACGAAAAAACCCCAAAACAACCAAAAAACTCTTAGGTGACCAAACACTTAGTCCAGAAAGCTGTGCTAAACCATTCTTTATTTCGAGATCAAAACCTTTACTGTGATCCATGGAGAGTCCAGGTTAAGTGGGAATCTGGAATGATGCTCATTCCACTAACAGCCTTTGTTATGTTACTTGGAGTAGTAGTTTGTTTGAATGTCCCTTTTCAGATCTTTTGGGAAGGCTTTTTGTAGTGACACTTCCTCTCCTCCCATATAAATGACCTTGCTGGCCTCCACACACTTGCTGTTTTCTGGGCCTAATGCAGACCTTTCACTTGGAATGTAAACTATTCAGTTCCTTTAAACTTTACCCCAAGGGGGTGGAAGTGTCTGTGAATATGTCTGATGAATGCCCGATACAAAAGAAAGTAACTTCAGAGGGAAGCTCAATAAAACCAGGCCTTTCATCTCAGTGAGAACGCAAGCTTCTCACCCAATGATTTTATCCTAAAGTAGTCAGTTTATCGTTCTGGATTTTATTTGAATTATAAAAGTCTGTCAATTACCCTAAATTATGGGGTGGCCCTAACCCATGTACTTCAAGAAAATAACCTCAATTAGCTTCTGTGATTCCATCAGCTATACTACAGTTTCCTGAAGAAAACCTGAATTTTCTTTGATCTCTCTTTCCTCCTTGCTGCTCAGGGGAACTAACAGAAAATCTAGGGAGACAACCATCAGTAAAAACAACTAAAATACAATGTGATAAATACAGCTCTTGGACTATGCTCAGAATGCTACAAAAATATAATAGACAAAATAATGAATTGGGAGGAAGTCAGGGAAATTTCAGATGGTGGAACAAGATCTTGGAGATAATATGATTCCACCCAGCAGGGAAGAGAGGAAAGTGACTCTAGGAGATTGGTCTCAATGACTGAAAATTGTGAAGGTGGGACACTATTTAACATGTTCCTGGAATCTTGAGAGAATGGATTGTAGCCAGAACATAAGTATATATACATATGTTGGGGGTAGGTGTGGGGGCACAGGAGCAACTGAAAATGAGGCTGGAAAACTCTTTCAAATTTTCATTTATTTATAATATTTATAATAACCTTTATAATATAATATATAATACAATATTATATAATCTTTACAGTATTAAAGATTAATATTATTGCTAATTCAAAATAACTTTCTTTTGTGTTTATAAAAGTACGGCATATTCATTGTAGAAGACTTCATGATCTGGCCACTGGACCCATAGCAGCCCCTTCCTTATCCTGCTGCACCATAAATTGGATCATCCTCAATCCATTCTGCACACTGTCCCCTGACCAGCCGCACTAATGAGAATTCTTCCTGACACACTCCTAATTAACGTTACAGACAGGGTGGATGCAGTGGGGCCATGCAGACTTAACTTAGCTAATGTAGTGACTCCCAACCCTGCGACTTCCTAAAAATATCAATACCCATGGGCTTTACCACTAGTTTCTGGTGAATTGATCTGTGCTGGGGTTCTGTTGTCAGTGGAGCTTTAAACAACTGTCAGGTGATGCTAATGTGAAGACTAAAAGAAAATCTCTGAGTTAATAGCTAGCCTCACAAACGACCGATCATCCACGTTTCACTTGAATATTTCCATCTTCATGAAGCAGGCTAAGCTATTTGCAGCCAACTCTATAAAATATTTCTTATGTAAAGCTAAAACTGGCTTTTATTTATCTTTAACCCACAGAACTAGTTCTGTGCTGTGACACTACAAAGAATACGTCTATCCTTTTCCACATGACAGCCTGTTAATTACTTGAACATTTGCTAACATGGTCTTCCTGAGTGTTCTTTTTCCTCAAGCTAAACATACAAAATTATTTTAAATGTAAAACTGATGTTTTGCTATTAGCTTAGGCCTAGGCCATCCCTAGCTGGACAGAGAGCTTGTTATGTTCCATAGGTCAGATAGATTTACATTTCTGAATGCCTTGCATTCCTGAAAGACATACTTTACAGACTCAGCTTTGGATGATGCTGCAAGCCAGAAAATTCCTTTTTTTGTTATCAAACATAGGAATGCCTGGCCTATATCAGAATGACTGAAACATTATCCAACTAGATTTTTTTACTTTAAATAATCATTTGAAGAGTAAATACAAACGAGATTCACTATAATATACTATACTATTAGCTGTAGGAAATACAAAATATTTTATGCTTTGTATTATAGTAAAAATACTTTAAATATTTCTCTTTTTATTTTGGGACCCCAGTTATTCTGAAAGCTGGATTCCCTTGTGTTTTGCTATATGGTCATAAGAAGAAGAAAAAAACCTTCACTCAGCTATCAAAAAATGTCTATGACCTTTTTCTTTGATGATACATAGACCTTTCTATTGTTCAGTGACAAAGGTTTCTAGTCTCTTAGTTACTATGTTTACTCATTTGTGGAGATGCCCTCCTACTTCAACTCTGGTCTTCTTAGTGAGGAATTGAACTGAACCCTCAATTCCCTTGCTCCAGAGAAAGTGTCTGACTTAATTATGTAGGCTGGATCTTTGATAACCCATTTAAAATGTCAGCTATGAGGACAGCCCTACAGATTATGACAACACATCTCTCTTCTGGTTGATACTGGCTCATTAATCATAACCCAGCCTATTATCAATTATCCACAGAAAAAAGCCCAAGGGCTGGCAGATATTCAGGATCATCTATAATTAGGTCCTAATTTAACCTTTCTTCCTTTATTACCCATATCTCCCTAAAATGGAGTCCTTATTACATCAGTGTACTCACTGTCTCTCTAAATCATGTCAGAGATATTTCTGTCTGCACAACTATAACATTCTCCCTGCAATGCAATGAAGCCACCTGCCATTCACAGAATCCTTTCTGCCTATACATAATCTACTCAACATTTAAATATCAGCACAAAACCTATCTCTTCTATGAAAATGTCCCAGAATGCTGAAGTTCCCAAACCTTATAGTTTCTTTGAACACCTGTTGCCTTTATTGCCTATAATGGCAGTTGTAATAGTAACAAAAATAATAATCATATATATAATAAAGGCCGTATATGACAAACTGAGAGCCAACATCGTTCTCAATGGTGAAAAACTGAAACCATTTCCTCTAAGATCAGGAGCAAGACAAGGTTTCCTACTCTCACCACTATTATTCAACAGAATTTTGATAGCCACAGCTATCAGAGAAGATAGCCACAGATAGCCACAACAATCAGAGAAGAAAAAGAAATAAAAAGAATCCAAATAGGAAAAGAAGAAGTAAAACTGTCACTGTTTGTAGGTGACATGATACTAAACATAGAGAATCCTAAAGATGCTACCAGAAAACTACTAGAGCTAATTAATGAATTTGATAGAGTATCAGGATACAAAATTAATACACAGAATTCTCTTGCATTCCTATACACTAATGATGAAAAATCTGAAAGAGAAATTAAGGAAACACTCCCATTTACTATTGCAATGAAAAGAATAAAATACCTAGGAATAAACCTACCTAAGGAGACAAAAGACCTGTATGCAGAAAACTATAAGACACTGATGAAAAAAACCAAAGATGATACAAACAGATGGAGAGATATGCCATGTTCTTGTATTGGAAGAATCAACATTGTGAAAATGACTATACTACCCAAAGGAATCTACAGATTCAATGCAAACCCTATCAAACTATGAATTTCATTTTTCATAGAACTAGGACAAAACATTTCACAATTTGTATGGCAACACAAAAGACCCTGAATAGCCAAAGCAGTTGTCAGAAAGAAAAACGGAGTTGGAGGAATCAGGCTCCCTGACTTCAGACTATACTACAAAGCTACAGTAATCAAGACAGTGTGGTACTGGCACAAAAACAGAAATATAGATCAATGGAAGAGGATAGAAAGCCCAGAGATAAACCCACACACCTATGGTCAACTAATCTATGACAACTGAGGCAAGAATATACAATGGAGAAAAGACAGTCTCTTCAATAAGTGTTGCTGGGAAAACTGGACAGATACATGTAAAAGAATAAAATTAGAGCACACCATGACACCATACACAAAACTAAACTCAAAATGGATTAAAGACCTAAATGTAAGGCCAGTCACTATAAAACTTTTAGAGGAAAACATAGGGAAAACACTCTTTGACATAAACCACAGTAAGATCTTTCTTGACCCCCCTTCTAGAGAAATGAAAAAAAGAACAAAAATAAATGATGGGACTTAATGAAACTTAAAAGCTTTTGCACAGCAAAGAAAATCATAAACAAGATGAAAAGACCACCCTCAGAATGGGAGAAAATATTTGCAAATGAAGCAACTGAAAAAGGATTAATCTCCAAAATATACAAGCAGCTCATGAAGCTCAATATCAAAAACACAAACAACTCAATCCAAAAGCATTTAGAAGAACTAAATAGACCTTTTTCCAAAGAAGATATACAGATTGCCAACAAACATATGAAAGGATGCCCAACATCATTAATCATTAGAGAAATGCAAATCAAAACTACAATGAGCTATCACCTCACACCAGTCAGAATGGCCATCATCAAAAAATCTACAAAGAATAAATGCTGGAGAGGGTGTGGAGAAAAAGGAACCCTCTTGTACTGTTGGTGGGAGTGTAAATTGATATAGCTACTATGGAGAACAATATGGAGGTTCCTTAAAAAACTAAAACTAGAACTACCATATGACTCTGCAATCCCAGTACTGGGCATATACCCTGAGAAAACCATAATTCAAAAAGAGACATGTACCACAATGTTCATTGCAGCTCTATTTACAATTGCCAGGAGATGGAAGCAACCAAAGTGTCCATTGACATATGAATGGATAAAGAAGATGTAGCACATATATATAATGGAATATCACTCAGCCATAAAAAAGAAGCAAAATTGAGTTATTTGAATTGAGACCTAGAGTTTATCATACAGAGTGAAGTAAATCAGAAAGAGAAAAAAAAAGACTGTATGCTAACACATATATATATGGAATCTGAAAAAGAAAAATGGTTCTCATGAACCTAGCAGCAGGACAGGAATAGAGATGCAGATGTAGAGAATTGACTTGAGGACACGGGGAGGGGGAAGGGTACGCCGGGATGAAGAGAGAGAGTCATATTGACATATACACACCACCAAATGTAAAATAGATAGCTAGTGGGAAGCAGCTGCATAGCACAGGGAGATCAGCTTGGTGCTTTGTGACCACCTAGAGGGGTGGCATAGGGAGGGTGGGAATGAGACACAAGAGGGAGGGGATATGGGGATATGTGTATGCATATAGCTGATTCACTTTGTTATACAGCAGAAACTAACACAACACTGTAAAACAATTATACTCCAATAAAGATGTTAAAAATAATCATCATCATCATCACTGTTTAATAAGTTACCATTTTACTGAGCACTCTTCTGGGCAATTCATATATATTGTTAACGCTGAGGGTAGATTTTATTTTACCTGTTTTACAGAAGAGGAAACTGAGACTCAAACGGGTTAAGCAACTTGCCCCATATGACAAAGCTACTAAGGAGTGGAATTAGGATCAATTTCTGGTCTATCTGACTCTATAATATCAGGTCACCTTACTTCTATGTCTGCTTGGCCCTGAATCATGCACTGGCTTGTATTATTATTTAACTTTGCTATACTTGAGATACATTATATATAACTTGTAAAATAATAATTTAGAGCAAATCAGCAACATGTTAATACTTATGTATGAAGTTTAACTATACAAAACTCAACACTATTTTAAAAGCCTGAAACAACCTGAGGGGCACTGTCTCATTTGCTACCCAAAGTCAAGTCACACCTCTATTCCTAGTCAATGATCTCCTTTCCTTTGTTGAAATTTAATTACATCCATTCTAATTAAGGGATTGCATCCAGATGAAATCTACACCCTTTAGAAAGTGGGAATTGGCACACATATGTGGATGGTGAGTTTCCCATAATTCTTAGATGACTCCTAAGGAATTAATTCTCTTTTCAGTGCATTCTCTGAATGGTTGGCTCTATCTCCCGTAGTTCCCACGTTACCCTCCTGCTTGCTTGTGACCAAACCTCTACCTGCTTCTAGCAGCTTTGTCTTCCCCAAGAACAGTTCGATGAACCAGGCTCTCCAATTGTGGTTCTGTGTCATGTTCACCCAGAGCTCTGCTCTTCTTTCAAGGTTGTGGTCAAAATGCATGGTAATGAGTGCTGCTTCCCCAGGCCCTTCTGCCTCACTGCCTAACCTGCTTGCACTGTGTTAGAAGCCAGTCCAGAAGAGTGCTTGATCCAAATTGTGACCTGAATGCTAGCCTTTCCAGTACCATAAAGGTATTTCGGCAGCAGGACTCTTCCATGCTTTTAAATCAAACATTTAGTATCTGCGGGGGATTGGTTCCAGGACCTGCCATGGATACCTAAATTCACGGGTGCTCTAGTCCATTGTGGGCATTCTGTATCCATGGATTCTGCACCTTCTGTGCTTGGTTGAATCTGCAGATTGGGAACCTGCGGATATGGAGGGCAGACTGTATCCATCCCCAGCCAAGGATACACCTGCAATGACTTAGTCTTAGGACTTTTGATAGTAATCAGAGGAACAAGAGCCAATCTCAGCAATATTGGTTATGTGAAGGAAAAGGTAGAAAGGCACCAAGGGAAGACCTGGCTTCAGTGTTGGAACTTTCCTGCTTTAATACTATGCAAAATGTACAGTAGGATAGAATCTTTCTTCTCAATCCCTTATCAAGTAAGACAGAGTAGAAGATATTGGTCTTTATAATTATATATAAAAATTATATGTAAATATATATACACCTAGTACTTTTCCAGTGATTTCTAAATTACATGAAGGTCTAGCCTCTTTTATTTAAAATATTTCGTGCACTTAAAACAAGTACTTAGCTAATCCTCAAGCACTCTTTTTAGGCAGTGCCATATTATTAACCTTATTTTAACAAAGACAGACTTTACTGGCTTATCCTTTAGTCCTACAGAAAGACCAGGGTGAACAGCAGAATTAGAAGAACTTAAACATAATCTTTATAATCATGATGGTTTTTCTGAATAAATTATAGATATAAATCTTTTGTTAAATCACTGTAGGTCAATACTTGGAGAGAATTTACCTCTGCATGTGAAATCAAAGGAGTGCTTGTATGAAGTAGCATTGCCAAGTATTAAGTTTGCCATTATAGGTCCTTGTAATGATCCACTGACCTCTTCTTCCAGAATAATATATTTCCAGAATACAAAGACACATTTTAACTCAAATGAACTTTTACATCTTCTTATAAGCCATGGTTACTTTTATTGTTATACACAATTTTAAGGAAGGGATATCAATTTTTCTGAAACTAATATTATTACTTTCAATTATTATATATATTTAAAAGAAAAAAAAATATGGTCCTTCAAGCCCAATCAATCATTGATTACTATAACGTTCCTCTTAGGAACATACATTTTAAAAGTGAACTTTATTCATGTGAACTATGTATAATACATATGAGATATATTTTCTTCAGAAACATTCAGCAATGAAGGAAAAAACCTTTTAACTAAATGAGTTTAGAAATAGCGCTGCCTGCCTGATTCATTATGGAACATTAGTATGAGTCATAAGTACCAAAGCTCAGTTACACGTTTGTGACATCATGATATCACATGACTATGACTATGCTGACAGGCTTCACTTCTTAGGCTTTAATTTCATAATTAACTTTTTCAAGGTAGGATGGATCTGGCATCAGTGGTTAAAAAGCTTTCAGCAAAACCCTGTAATATATGAAATATTTTATAAAAGACTTAGAGTCTGCTTAGTGTAGGTCATATACGTTAATGTTGAAGGGACTATAATTTTACTTTTATGATTGAGATTATGATGAAACATGGCCTTTCTAGCTCTTATGCCATCTTTGTTTCATGACGGCTGATGTTCCAAAAAAGGGCTACATCCTAGTTATTTTCTATTTGGAAAATTCAAATACCTCCAGTGGCATCAATAAAAAAAAGAAAGTGTCAAAATTTCATCTACACTGCATAACCCCCACTCTCTCCATTTGGTTGATTGACAATCATAGGAAGACAGTTGGCATATTTTTTCATTGAGTTGAATGCATTTGACTGACAGGTGAAGTAATTCTATTTGTTTACGGTACATGACTTTGGATTTCCTGGAAAGACATATTTTACTGAATAAATAATGAATAAATTGATAAATTAATATTTTAATGATTTTAAGTTGTATTTAATACTATTTAGCATTACTTCTAATTGATTTTATCTTCCTCAATCACTCTGATCAACTTTCTGCACCAATAGAGGGAAATGATGACATGGATAATCTGGAACAAGAGATAATTTTTTTTCTTTTTTGCGATACGCGGGCCTCTCACCATTGTGGCCTCTCCCATTGCGGAGCCCAGGCTCCGGTCGCGCAGGCTCAGCGGCCATGGCTCACGGGCCCAGCCGCTCCGCGACATGTGGGATCCTCCCAGACTGGGGCACGAATTTGTGTCCTCTGCATTGGCAGGTGGACTCTCAACCACTGTGTCACGAGGGAAACCCCAAGAGATAATTTTTAAATATAAATATGTTTATATATTGGTGTTTAATTCTGAAGCTGAAGAATAGTCTATCTCATATTCTGCTCCATTGTAAATCTGCAAGAACGCAGATCCTGTCTTGTTTGACTATATCTTAAGGATGTAGCCCAGTGTCTGGCATATAGTAGATATTTCAAAGTATATATTGAGCAAAAAAAATAAATTCCCTGTAATTGTGAACAGCCACACTAGCAAGGCCCATGTTGTCAGAGCAGGAAAGGAGTCCAACCCAAGTTATTCAGCTACCAGAGCCTCCATGGTTCACCGCATGCTAGAAACTGAGTAGAAAGTATTAGAATGTAATTCCTTTTGTTATGCTTTTGTTTTGAATATTTTACTTTTAATTTGCAATGAGAGATGAGACAAGTATCAACAGAATCCTAGGTTCCCATTACCTACCCAGTTCCCTACATTTTACAGCAGTAATTCTTACATTGCATGGCAATTTTCTGAGGAAAGTTTTAGGTTAAGTCTTTTTCACTATCACTGGCAAAAGTTTCCCACTTTGGAAGATCTATTATTTGTTGCACCTCTCTGTGAACCTGAACATGATCCAGGTTCTCTAAGAATAAAGATAATTGACTTATTGACTCATAATAAACTCTCATGGCACTGTCACCAAGTCAATATCACCTTTTCATCTTCTTTTGTGTATTCTTTGTCTTTGTCAGATGTATGTCTAGTGCTCACAAATTATGTGTAATCCTCTGTTCTAGACACAATCAGTGAATGATAAGCAACAGGGTAATCGAACAATGTTATGATATTTATTGGATTTCATTTTTACACATAAAAACCTCTACCTGTTGAGAAATTAAACTGTATATGTGGTTTTAGTGGTTCACTGTGACATCATGGTTCAGTCACCTGGAGATGATTTGTTCTGTAATTTATTCATACATGAGCAGGAGTCCTGTTTTCCACCCAGGAGAAAAGGAATCCATGGTACCATTTGGCTAAAGTAGGGTTCTAGCCTTGCTTCTGTAAGAGTCACTTTCTCCTGATCAGCAGTCACACTCTCCAGTTAAGTAAAACTTTAAAAATATTTGGATGTCAATCAGTGGATTAGTGAGCATAATATAATGGCTGTTATGAACAAGGGAGGTTGGGAAGAAGAAGAAAGACCAAGAAGAAGGAAAGAAGGAAGAAGAGATTTGGGCTCATATTCTCAAAGGATCCAATAGTTGAAATGAAATGAACAAACATGACCCAAAGTAAAGGATTGTTTAAAAAGATAGATGGAGCACAGATGGCCAAAGCACACATGAAAAGATGCTCAACATCACTAATTATTAGAGAAATGCAAATCAAAACTATAATGAGTTATCACCTCACACTGGTCAGAATGGCCATCATCAAAAAATCTACAAACAATAAATGCTGGAGAGGATGTGGAGAAAAGGGAACCCTCTTGCACTGTTGGTGGGAACGTAAATTGGTACAGCCACTATGGAAAACAGTATGGAGGTTCCTCAAAAAACTAAAAACAGAGCTACCATATGATCCAGCAATCCCATTCCTGAGCATATATCCAGAGAAAACCATAATTCGAAAAGATACATGCACCCCAATGTTCATTGCAGCACTATTTACGATAGCCAAGACATGGAAACAACCTAAATGTCCACTGACAGAGGAATGGATAAAGAAGTTGTGGTACATATATACAAGAAATATTACTCAGCCATAAAAAAGAATGAAATAATGCCATTTGCAGCAACATGGATGGACCTAGAGATTGTCATACTGAGTGAAGTACAACAGACAGAGAAATACAAATATCATATGATATTGCTTATATGTGGAATCTAAAAAAATGGTTCAAATGAACTTATTTACAAAACAGAAATGGAGTCAGAGATGTAGAAAACAAACTTATGGTTACTAAAGGGGGAAGGGGGAGGAGGGATAAATTGGAAGATTGGGACTGGGATTGACATATACACAAAGTAGATAACTAATAAGGACCTACTGTATAGCACAGGCAACTCTACTCAATACTCTGTGATGGCCTATATGGGTAAAGAATCTAAAAAAGAATGGATATTTGTATATGTATAACAGATTCATTTTGCTGTATACCTGAAACTAACACAATATTGTAAATCAACTGTACTCCAAAAAAAGTTTCTTTTTTCAAGTGTAGATAGAGCAAGGTGCTGGGTCATTCTTTTTATATGTGAACATATTGAAACTTAGAGATAAGAACATTGGAGGCACAAGTTCTTACACTTGTTTGTCAAACTTCAGATCATTGCCACAGATCCAGCAAGCTTTCCTGTCTAGACACTTAAGACATTTTACATTGAAATAAGATGGGTACCTAGGCAGGTCAGCCACGTTAAGTGAGGCTTTTCATTGTTGCTATTAAGCCTGCATTCAGAAAGGAAGTTTACTAATGAAAATAGAAGGAATGGTAACAACACAAGTTATTTAAGAAGTGAGAGAGGAATAAATCAGTATTTATTGTAAGTAAAGTAGCTTTAGGCAAGAAGTGGAATCTTTCTCTGTCCAGGGGGAAAAGATGAATATAGATGTAGACAAAGAAGTATGTTGAGATAGAAGTAAGAGAGATATGAGAGCTCACTCCAGATGGATTTCAAAGGCATTAGCTGAAATGGAGGGCTGAAATGGGGGAGTAGGAAGGAAGATTCGAGAAAAAGAAGGTCTGGGCAACCCCCGTCATGTCCTCACTGGAGAATTATCCCAGTGGTCTATGAGATATTTGCACAGGAGTGGAAAGGACCCAGCTGAAGTTTGGCCAGTCACTCCTACACTTGGTCTAATACTGCTCAGGGGCTGGAGCAAAAGCAGAGGAAACAAAGGTTGGAGTTATCCAGACTGAGATTAACAGGATGGGCATAATGGGCATGAAGGAGGTGAGCCTGGGTCATTGGAAGGGGGCTGCCTGGAGGTTGCTGTGCTGCCTGGGAATCCAGTGTGAAAGCTGCTGCTCCTTGTTTATCAGGAAGGCTAATCAAAAACTGCTTTTGCATTTTCTCTCTGTCCCATCAGAAGATTAAAAAAGGATTAATCTCCTCTCTTCCAAGGAATAAGCTAAAGTTTACTGGGGCTTCATCCTGCTTTTATTGAAAATGTTCAGCTGTATGATGTTAATATCTTTTATATATGAGTCACAAGAAAAGTAAAAGGACCTAGCAGAACTCTAGTGAATTAAGTGTACAGAAAAAAAAAAAAAATCAGTCACATGCCTTATTGGATAAAAATAGCCAGGATAGGTGCTAACACTGATATAACACAGTGTAACACCGAAAAGAAAAAAAAAAAAATAGCTCTCAAGGTACCCATTCCAGAGAACAGCTGATTTCATGAAAAGATTTAAGGATTTGAAAAATTATTCTGCATCAGGAATATTAGAAAGTGCTATCTTTGATATGAAAGAGATAAGTAAAGATTCAACAAGTATGACTTTTCAGAAGTTTATCTATATGTAATTCCATCTTCCTAATAATGTGGGACTTGGTCACTAAAGATGCTGATTCAACATGATTCCAGGATTCCTATGATATCAGCAAGTTGCTTCAGCAAGTTGCTTATGGCACTGACCTTGAGGGCTTCCAATCACATTGTACTTGAAAGTGAATGTCCAACCAGTCACATGATGTAGAAAATCTTCTATACAGAGTTCCACTAGCATAAATAAATATCCACCTAAAACTGCCTCTGGTTACCACACATACAGGATATTCTCTTTCTGAATTCTATCCAGATAAAAAAAGGGAGAGCATTAAATGGTACCTGATATTATTTGCAGCCTATTTATGTTTATATATTAATGTGTAAATTAAGAGTAATTGTAGTAATCAAAGTGCCAGATATATCCTAGCACTTTTCTCTTTTAAAGATAAATGAAAATTGTGAGCAGCCTTCTACCTTCAAATTTCACCAGCAGAGATTTCATTGTTGTTTCATCCCTGGAGACAGTGTCATGGAACATCTTACTTGGAGCCATATTTACTTGGATTCAGTCCTGATGACAGCTAACTAGTCTAAGCTGGGTCCATTCCTTCATGGATAAAGCAGGTAGAAAACCCTTTGCATTACCCACTGCACGTGGATGTTGGAACAGTCAGGTAAGGTAATGGAAGGAAGGGGCTCTGAGCCTATGGTCAGTATACATATTATTATATGTTCATGTATTATTATAACCTAAAAAAGAAGTCAATTTAAGTATAAATTTCACAAATGAATTCACCTAAATATAGTGATTTCCAGTATACCCTCTGTACATCACAGTGTACTCTCAAGGCCATCCAGAGTCTATGGCAATATTGGAACTTTGCTGTATCAAATATTGCTTTGAATAAATGACCTGGAACATAGATTTTAGATTTTTTTATGGTAAGAGTAACTTTTGTTGCTGTAATTAATCTAAGATTGATACAAACCCAACAAAACATACACACAGAGAAAAATTTTCCTATAATTAGTCTTAAAAGATAGATGTCATGTCAGACATTTATAGATATATTAGGTTTAATAGTCTGTCCAACTTTTCTACAACCCCATAAATATTTTAGAACATATTTCCATAATTAAATGGGCACCATAGTGGATGGGTACTGAATTACTATAATGATAATGCTGCTGGTTTTACTTTCTAATCTGGGTTTTCTGTTCTGGTTAATAAAATGTTTGAAATTTTGTATATAAATCGATCAGTAAGTCAAATAAATCATAAACACTACAAGTATTTTAAGGGTCTGCTTCCACCTTTGCTATTTTACTATTTCCTGAGTGTATTTTGTTGCTGTTTGTTTTTCTGTGGATCTTTTTCTTCAAGTCGGTCCCCCCTTTCAGGACTGAGACTCCTAAACTAAACCAAAATAAAAAACAAACAAACAGGGCTTCCCTGGTGGCGCAGTGCTTGAGAGTCCGCCTGCCGATGCAAGAGACGCGGGTTCGTGCCCCGTTTCGGGAGGATCCCACGTGCCGCGGAGCGGCTGGGCCTGTGAGCCATGGCCGCTGAGCCTGCGCGTCCGGAGCCTGTGCTCCGCAAATGGGAGAGGCCACAGCAGTGAGAGGCCCGCATAACGCAAGAAAAAAAAAACAAACAAACAAACAAACAAAAAACACCCCAGAATCTTATTTTGGGCTTGGTAGTAATAGGAAATAAATTATTATGCAATGTATTGAATATTTAATGGCTATTCAAAATGAATTGTGGCCTTAATACAAAAATTCAACTGCTAAAAATTAAGATTAATCCTGCACTAGGGAAAATAATTTGCATCTTTGTATTCCTATAGTTTTAAATGTGAAGATTATTTTTAAAAGTAAAATAAAATACAGGAGATAAAAATATACCAAAAATATAATGAATAGATTATAGCAAGTTATTTTGTGTATACTGAAAATGATGTCTAAAGGTTATATGGAAAGCAAAAGACCTAGAATAACCAACACAATAGTGAAGGAGAAGAGCAAAGCCAGAGGACTGATTCTACCAGATCTCAAGACTTACTAGATAAAGCTAAATCAGGGCAGCAAAAGAACAGCAAAACACATTCATGGAGTAGAATGGAGAACTCATAAATAACCCACACAAATACAGTTAACCGATCTTTGACAAACCAGCAAAGGTAATTCAATGGAGAAAGGATTTTTTGTTTTTTTAACAAATGGTACTGGAACAACTGGACATCCACATGCAAAAAACTAAATCAAGACACAGACATTAATTCTACTTGGGGTTCACTCAGCTTCTTGAATCTGTATGTTTATATCTTTTACCAAATTTAGGAAATTTTCAGCCATTATCTTTTTGAGTGCTCTTTCAGTCTCACTCTCTTTCTTGTCTCCTTTTAGGATTCCAATGATACAAATGATGGATCTTTTGTTATTTTCCTTGAGATCCTGAAGGTTCCTTCTCTCTCTCTCTCTCTCTCTCTCTCCAGAACCTTTTCCTTGTAACTTTCAAATCATGGTAATAGTAATAATACTACTAATAATGTAATAACATTAACAATCATGTTGTTAATAAATACTGAGATGTTAGTTTGTATTCAATATTGCACTAATGCCTTAAATGGACATTGTCAGGTAATCTTCTAATAGTAATAATTGTATTAGGTGGTCATTTGTACTAACAGTATTTTAAAATTGAGACAGCTATGGTTTAAAAAAAAAAAAAAACTTTTCTTAACTGTGCTTAAGAAATACTTGCCCATGTTCACCAAGCTAGTAAGTAGTGGAGCTGTGACTTGAAAGCAATCCTTAAACATTGTGGTCAACTACATCTATGTTAAATCAACAGATAATTTGTTAAATCTAATTCGTTAGTGACTTGAGGCTCAATTTTTAAAACTAATATAATAAGTATATGCTTATTAACATTTTTATATCTGTTGTTAAAAGTTCAAATATATTAAATGGTTTAAATTCTTACTCTGTATTGAAATAACACATATTTCCCCTCATAATCTAAAACAAGGACATAGTATCCACAAGAAAAAATAAATTTGACCATGTTCTTTTTGTAACTCACATCACTGACTCATGCCTAACTAGTAAGTGTGTTACTGGCATAAGTAAGAAGGGTTATGTGCCCTTGAAGAAGTTAAATTTAACACCAATTTCCAGCCTTCCTCACCCCCTCCCACCCAGCCAAGGGGGATGAGAGGAAGAAAAGGCACAGTAGACACTGAACAACAGAGTGTTAAAAATTAAGTTACTATCCCTCCCTCCTCTTCAATATCCTCTGGACAACACAGACTGCAGATCTAAGAGAAATGATGCAAAAATTTCCATTGATTGTAATAAACATTTGGCAACAATGATCTCTTCTGTCATGTATGGTATAGCTTGAATTAGTCATTAAATGGCTGTGCTAGACACAGTACGTTCCTTATACTGGTTAACAATGTGTAATCACAATGAGACTCTGAAATTCCTATTACATTTGCATTATTCTGAAAAATAGTTTCTGAGGCATTATTAATGGCATATTCTTTTACTAGCCCTCAAAATGCTTTCTAATTATTTTAATAGTGGAGGGAATGGATAAGGAATCTCCACATTATCTGTTAAAATGTAACCAAAGAAAGAGCACAGTATTTGGGGTTAGGTGAATTTGTATTAGTAAGTTTCCAAAAAATTTTTATTTTCCTAGCCATAAAATGGAGCAAGTATTAATTAAGCCATTAACTTTCTTTTAAAATTCCTCAAGGGAATATTTGTAAGAGATACAAAATGTGGTCAGAGTATGTGCTTTTGTAAATGACATCTGTAAGGGGTCATTTGGTAATTTTGAGGTAATTATTAGTTTAAAATATATTAAGATATCATTTATATTGTCATAATTTATATAAATAGGTATTTTTGGTAGGGCATAAAATTTAGTCTTATTAAAAATTATTTTGTTAGCCCATAATGTATCTTAAATAATGCAAAACATATGACTAGTCTAGCTTTATCAGAATTATTAGGATTTGTAAGTTAAATTAAAAAATTCAATTAACAGATTTATTGTCAAGGGTTTAGATGATTTGTTCAAGGTTAGGTTTTTGATGCAAGAATTGTACTTAATCATATATTAAGTAAATCAAAAGAAAACGATTTGATTGATGGTAGTAATACTTTTCTTCAAGCATCTTT
>NW_006787800.1:297697-298955 GCF_000442215.2 Lipotes vexillifer
TTTCCCTAATCATCAGAGTACCTATTACTAAACCAGGCACTAATTTATGAATTTTTTTTAGTGTCCTTGGAAGAGTTAAGTCATTGTTGAGGGTGAATCATATAGATGTTTGACATGCTAAGGTCAAACAGCTGAATAATTTTAAAGGCAGCTACTTTTCATCAGCCTAAAGCACATCTTTACAGAGCATTTTTTTAAAATTTCTTTAAGTCTTTATTGAATTTGTTACAATATTGTTTCTGCTTTATATTTTCTT
The DNA here is from genome assembly GCF_000442215.2 of Lipotes vexillifer. Lineage (NCBI taxonomy): Eukaryota > Metazoa > Chordata > Mammalia > Artiodactyla > Lipotidae > Lipotes > Lipotes vexillifer. Next base: position 297,954 of record NW_006787800.1, read on the forward strand.
TTTCTTCTTTTTTTTTTTTGGCTGTGAGGCATGTGGGATCTTAGCTCACTGATCAGGGATCAAACCCGCACCCCCTACATTGGAAGGTGAGGTCTTAACCACTGGACTGCCAGAGAAGTCCCTTTACGGAGCATTTACAAGACTCCAGGCATCATAAGCACACCAGGAAACAGAAAGGGAACTTGTCCTGAGTCTCACAATTGACAACACACATGCAGCTTACTGGACTCCAAACCCATGCTGTAATTATCCACAATGCCTAGGGATTTTTCTGAGAATTTTCCATAAGTATACACACCTGGTAATCTATCTATCTCATTATGTATCTTCTTCACATGTCCATGTGTAGAAGGCACTTTTTCCCATTTTTTATGGAGAAATAAAGGTACAATGCAATTCAAAAACTTAGATTGCTAGACAAGTCTATGCTGAGGCAAAAATACTACAATACATAATATCCTAGGGATCTGAATCATCTTATTCACATAAGGAGTATGTGTCAGCAGAGAAGAGGAGAAAATACTGGACCAGGAAATAGGAAGCTAGGTGCTAGGTCCTTTGCTGCTCTACACTAGCAAGTAACTGGTGGTAATAGCTGGAGACTTCTTTTGGAACTTGGGTTGCCTCATCTATGAAATAAGGGCAGTGAATCAGGAATCCTCAGCTGTCACTCAACTCTACATGTATGTGATTCAAAACTTCAGATATATATGCATTGAAAAATGCTTTGTCAACCGTTTGGAAACACTTGAAATAAATACACTTATTACCTGACTTTTACTTGGAGAAGGCAGAGAGAGTTTTCTTACATAGATTTTTAATTTGCAGAGTTGACTTTTCAATACTTGTGGAACATTGGGTACTGCTGCATTTTTACCAAACATGAAATTTGAATTTAGCCAAATTGTTTTTTTCTTTACATACTGCCTCCATTTTAATAATTTAAAATAAAATGTGATATAATTTAAGGAATAAAATTATTCTTCTTGTCTGCTTACACTC
>NW_006787800.1:298965-383612 GCF_000442215.2 Lipotes vexillifer
ATCAAATTAATGGTGAGAGGTATAGCAGGCAAAAATGTATGAGATTTTGAGCCAAAAGTTATCTGTCTAATTTCCAGTTATTTGGTTTTCTGGCTCCAAACTGAGAGGAACCAGGATGCATACAGAAAGAGGCTTGGGACTCCCAATCAGGATGAGGTGTTGAAACTAACAGAAAGATAAGTCATTGAACATAAGCTCCAACAGTTTTTCAGTTTTGTCTTCCCTTTTCTGACTTTGCTGTCTCCTTGTTTCACCTTGACTGTTAAATTCATTCTAGACTTTTTTTTTTAAGGACACAAACATGAGGATACTATAGGGAATATAAATCATTCTCCTTGTGAATATTTATCTCATATTAAGATATTTTTACCCAATGGGAAGGTATCATATCCCCGTTATGTATTAAATATACCAGGAATGAGAATGAATAATTACAAATTAACCTGAAACTGTTTCATCATCTTCTAGTTAAACCACTATTTCTTTTGGGAATTTTTTTTTTTTAATCTGACTCCTAAAATGCTCAGTCTAGACTTGCTTCCATGTCCTAAATGCATTGCAATTCCTACCTTTAACTGATGCATTTTAAAATCAGGAACGTGTTCTATACATGAGAGGCATAATAAGGACCTAATTTTTGTTTCTTCAGTTACTTAGTTTCCTCATCTATAAAATTGGAATACAATCGTGACTGCATTATAGGGTTATTACCAGGATAAAATGAGTTAGTGTAGGAGCTTATAAAAATTTTATTACTAAAATATAGAGTTAAAAGTGAATTTATTTCTCAAACAAGAATGCTAATTAAAGGGATATTATTTAAGTTCTTTACATACTTTTATTCACACATTGTAAGAAAATGCATGCATGTTAAACTACCAGCATGACTTAAACCATTAATGTGCTTATTTACATGAGGCACCTCATGCTCTCAAGAATGTACTCAACTCTTCTGATATATCTTTCCTGCATTTGTAGATTTTGTTTTCTCTCCCTTCCTATATTGCTTTACATTTCTTTGCATCATGCTTTTGCCTGTATAATGTGCGTTAAAGAAGTAAATGTTTTTGTTCTTTCAAACAATCAAGTCCAACAAAGTTTTTGTAATATGAAAAAAATAATAGGTAACCACTCAGATATTTGTGCACAAAGGTATTAAACAATATTAGTTGTAGGCAAACCATTCCCCAACACCCACCCTCCCCCACAACCAGCTGTCCCCAAACGGAAGTAATGAGCTGTTCCTCCAATCCCACGCTCTTTCCCACAGTGGAGTGTTCTAGATCATATCAGTCTAGCTTGCTACTCTAATCTCCATCAGGAACAGAATCAATTCCTACTGAAGCCCACAGAGATGACATCATAGGAAGAAACTGTATTAGTCTGACTTAATTGTAATCTTTTCATTTATGGGGGGATAAGTTTTCATTAGTGTGCTAATCCAAGGCCCCTTCCCTCCACCCAAAGTAAAGAGCAATAAATTGATGCACTGAGTTCCTGCTAGCTAACACATGACTTCCTCCAAATGATACAGCTCTTAAACCATTCTCATTTCCTCTCTGAAAGGGTCTTATTGAATGAAAGCGCCATGCTGCCAGCCATGGTGAGGTTCTATAAGTCAAGTCTGATCGGGTCATTTGCATCCTTAAAATTTTTTATTGTTTTCCTGCTGCTTATAGGATAAGGTCAAATCCCCCTTGCATGGCAACTCAGTCCTCCCTGGTCTGGCCTGGCCTTTGCTTGCGCCTGCCTCTGGCCCATCTCGCCTTCCCTGACCCTCCATCTGGTCACGGTGCTTACATCATCTGGAAAGCAATGCATTCTTTCTGTATGTTCCTGCTTTAAATTTTTACCTGCTTATGTCCTGTTTACCTCTATTGCCTTGCTGGAGAAATAGCATAAATATCCCTCGCTTCACACTCCTAAGTGAGTATTGCCTTTTCAGGTCAGAGAATATTGTCATATTGATTTTTGGTTTTTTTTTGAGATTACAGTTTTTTTTTGTTTTTGTTTTTATTTTATTAAAAAAAAATTTTAACATCTTTATTACAGTATAATTGTTTTACAATGGTGTGTCAGTTTCTGCTTTATAAAAAAGTGAATAATTTATACATATATATGTCTCCATATCTCTTCTCTTTTGCATCTCCCTCCCTCCCACCCTCACTATCCCACCCCTTGTGGTCACAAAGCACCAAGCTGATCTCCCTGTGCTAGACGGCTGCTTCCCACTAGCTATCTATTTTACGTTTTGTAGCGTATATATGTCCATGCCACTCTCACACTTTGTCTCAGTTTACCCTTCCCCCTCTCCATATCCTCAAGTCCATTCTATAGTAGGTCTGCATCTTTATTCCTGTCTTCCCCCTAGGTTCTTCTGTCCATTTTCTTTCTTTCTTTCTTTTTTTTTTTTTTTTTTAGATTCCATATATATGTGTTAGTATATGGTATTTGTTTTTCTCTTTCTGACTTACTTCACTTTGTATGACAGACTCTAGGTCCATCCACCTCACTACAAATAACTCAGTTTCATTCCTTTTTATGGCTGGGTAATATTCTATTGTATATATGTGCCACAGCTTCTTTATCCATTCATCTGTTGATGGACACTTAGCTTGCTTCCATGTCCTGGTTATTGTAACTAGAGCTGCAGTGAACATTTTGGTACATGACTCTTTTTGAATTATGGTTTTCTCAGGGTATATGCCCTGTAGTGGGATTGCTGGGTCGTATGGTAGTTCTATTTTTAGTTTTTTAAGGAACCTCCATACTGTTCTCCACAGTGGCTGTATCATTATACATTCCCACCAACAGTGCAAGAGTGTTCTCTTTTCTCCACACCCTCTCCAGCATTTATTGTTTGTAGATTGTTTTGATGATGGCCGTTATGAGTGGTGTGAGATGATATCTCATTGTAGTTTTGATTTGCATTTCTCTTACGATTAATGATGTTGAGCATTCTTTCATGTGTTTGTTGGAAATCTGTACATCTTCTTTGGAGAAATGTCTATTTAGGTTTTCTGCCCAGTTTTGGATTGGGTTTTTTGTTTTATTGATATTGAGCTGCATGAGTTACTTGTATGTTTTGGAGATTAATCCTTTGTCATTTGCTTCATTTGCAAATATCTTCTCCCATTCTGAGGGTTGTCTTTTAGTCTTGTTTATGGTTTCCTTTGCTGTGCAAAAGCTTTGAAGTTTCATTAGGTCCCATTTGCTTATTTTTGTTTTTATTTCCATTTCTCTAGGAGGTAGGTCAGAAAGGATCTTGCTGTGATTTATGTCGTAGAGTGTTCTGCCCATATTTTCCTCTAAGAGTTTGATGGTGTCTGGCCTTACCTTTAAGTCTTTAATCCATTTTGAGCTTATATTTGTGTATGGTGTTAGGGAGTGTTCTAATTTCATTCTTTTACATGTTGCTGTCCAGTTTTCCTAGCAGCACTTAGTGAAGAGGCTGTCTTTTCTCCACTGTATATTCTTGCTTCCTTTATCTAAGGTAAAGTGACCATACCTGCGTGGATTTATCTCTGGGCTTTCTATCCTGCTCCATTCATCTGCCTCTCCATTTTTGTGCCACTACCATACTGTCTTGATTACTGTAGCTTTGTAGTATAGTCTGAAGTCCAAGAGCCTGGTTCCTCCAGCTCTGTTTTTCGTTCTCAAGATTGATTTGGCTATTTGGGGTCTTTTGTGTTTCCATACAAATTGTGAAATGTTTTGTTCTAGTTCTGTGAAAAATGCCAGTGGTAGTTTTATAGGTATTGCATTGAATCTGTAGGTTCCTTGGGTAGTAGAATCATTTTCACAATATTGATTCTTCCAATCCAAGAACATGGTATACCTCTCCATCTATTTGTATCATCTTTAATTTCTTTCATTAGTGTCTTATAATTTTCTGCATAAAGGTCTTTTGTCTCCTTAGGTAGGTGTATTCCTAGATATTTTATTCTTTATGTTGCAGTGGTAAATGGGAGTGTTTTCTTAATTTCACTTTCAGATTTTTCACCATTAGTGTATAGGAATGTCAGAGATTCCTGTGCATTAATTTTGTATCCTGCTACTCTACCAAATTCATTGATTAGCTCTAGCAGTTTTCTGATAGCATCTTTAGGATTCTCTATGTATATTATCATGTCATCTGCAAACAGTGACAGCTTTACATGTTCTTTTCCAATTTGGATTCCTTTTATTTCTTTTTCTTCTCTGATTGCTGTGGCTAAAGTTTCCATAACTATGTTGAATAATAGTAGTGAGAGTGGGCAACATTGTCTTGTTCCTGATCTTAATGGAAATGGTTTCAGTTTTTCACCATTGAGGATGATGTTGGCTGTGGGTTTGTCATATATGGCCTTTATTATGTTGAGGAAAGTCCCCTCTATGCCTACTTCCTGGAGAGTTTTTATCATAAATTGGTGTTGAATTTTGTTGAAAGCTTTCTCTGCATCTATTGAGATGATCATATAGTTTTTCTCCTTCAGTTTGTTAATATGGTGTATCATGTTGATTGATTTGTGTATATTGAAGGATTCCTGCATTCCTGGGATAAACCCCACTTGATCATAGTGTATGATCCTTTCAATGTGCTGTTGGATTCTGTTTGCTAGTACTTTGTTGAGGATTTTTGCATCTATGTTCATCAGTGATATTGGCTGTAGTTTTCTTTTTTTGTGACATCTTTGTCTGGTTTTGGTATCAGAGTGATGGCAGCCTCATAGAATGAGTTTGGGAGTGTTCCTCCCTCTGCTATATTTTGGAAGAGAGAAAGATAGGTGTTAGCTCTTCTCTAATTTGATAAAATTCGCCTGTGAAGCCATCTGGTCCTGGGCCTTTGTTTGTTGGAAGAGTTTTAATCACAGTTTCAATTTCACTGCTTGTGATTGGTCTGTTCATATTTTCTATTTCTTCCTGGTTCAGTCTCGAAGTTTGTGCATTTCTAAGTATTTGTCCATTTCTTTCAATTTGTCCATTTTATTGGCATATAGTTGCTTGTAGTAAGCTCTCCTGATCCTTTGTATTTCTGCAGTGTCAGTTGTTACTTCTCCTTTTCAATTTCTAATTCTATTGATTTGAGTCTTCTCCCTTTTTTTCTTGATGAGTCTGGCTAATGGTTTATCAATTTTGTTTATCTTCTCAAAGAACCAGCTTTTAGTTCTATTGATCTTTGCTGATGTTTCCTTCATTTCTTTTTCATTTATTTCTGATCTGATCTTTATGATTCCTTTCCTCCTGCTAACTTTGGGGTTTTTTGTTCTTCTCTCTCTAATTGCTTTAGGTGTAAAGTTAGGTTTTTTATTTGAGAATTTTCTTGTTTCTTAAGGTAGGCTTGTATAGCTATAAACTTCCCTCTTAGAACTGATTTTGCTGCCTCCTATAGGTTTTGGGTCATTGTGTTTTCGTTGTCATTTGTTTCTAGGTATTTTTTGATTTCCTCTTTGATTTCTTCAGTGATCTCTTTGTTATTAAGTAGTATGTTGCTTAGCCTCCATGTGTTTGTATTTCTTACAGATTTTTTCCTGTAATTGATATCTAGTCTCATAGCATTGTGGCCAGAAAAGATACTCGATAGGATTTCAATTTTCTTTAATTTACCAAGTCTTCATTTGTGACCGAAGATATGATCTATCCTGGAAAATGTTCCATGAGCACTTGAGAAAAATGTGTATTCTGTTGTTTTTGGATGGAATGTCCTATAAATATCATTTAAGTCCATGTTGTTTAATGTATCATTTAAAGCTTGTGTTTCCTTATTTGTTTCCATTTTGGATGATCTGGTTAAAGTGGGGTGTTAAAGTCCCCTACTATTGTGTTACTGTCAATTTCCCTTTTTATTGTTGTTAGTATTTGCCTTATGTATTGAGGTGCTCCTATGTTGGGTGCATACATATTTACAATTGTTATATCTTCTTCTTGGATTGATCCCTTGATCATTATGTAGTTTACCTCTTTGTCTCTGTAATAGTCTTTGTTTTAAAATCTATTTTGTCTGATATGAGAATTGTTACTCCAGCTTTATTTTGATTTCCATTTGCATGGAATATCTTTTTCCATGCCCTCACTTTCAGTCTGTATGTGTTCCTACATCTGAAGTGGGTCTCTTGTAGACAGCATATATACGGGTCTTGTTTTTGTATCCATTCAGCCAGTCTATGTGTTTTGGTGAGAGCATTTAGTCCATTTACATTTCAGGTAATTATCAATATGTATGTTCCTATTCCCATTTTCTTAATTGCTTTGGGATTATTATTGTAGGTCTTTTCCTTCTATTGTGTTTCCTACCTAGAGAAGTTCCTTTAGCATTTGTTGTAAAACTGGTTTGGTGGTGCTGTATTTGCTTAGCTTTTGCTTGTCTGTAAGGCTTTTAATTTCTCCATCAAATCTGAATGAGATCCTTGCTGGGTAGAGTAATCTTGGTTGTAGGGTTTTCTCTTTCATCACTTTAAATATGTCCTGCCACTCCCTTCCGGCTTGCAGTGTTTCTGCTGAAAGATCAGATATTAATCTTATGGGGATTCCCTTATGTGTTACTTGTTTTTCCCTTGCTGCTTTTAATATTTTTTCTTTGTATTTAATTTTTGATAGTTTGATTAATATGTGTCTTGGCATGTTTCTCCTTGAATTTATCCTGTATGGGACTCTCTGTGTTTCCTGGATTTGTTTAATTGTTTCCTTTCTCATATTAAGGAAGTTTTCAACTATAATCCCTTCAAATATTTTCTCAGTCCCTTTCTTTTTTTCTTCTTCTTCTGCAACCCATGTAATTAGAATAATGGTGTGTTTAATGTTGTTCCAGAGGTCTCTGAAGTTGTCCTCAATTCTTTTCATTCTTTTTCTTTATTCTGTTCTTCAGTAGTTATTTCCACTATTTTATCTTCCAGGTTATTTATCTGTTCTTCTGCCTCAGTTATTCTGCTATTGACCCTTCTAGAGAATTTTTAATTTCATTTATTGTGTTGTTCATCTCTGTTTGTTTGCTCTTTAGTTTTTCTAGGTCCTTGTGAAACGTTTCTTGTATTTTCTCCATTCTATTTTCAAGATTTTGTATCATATTTATTATCATTAGTCTGAATTATTTTTCAGGTAGACTGCCTATTTTCTCTTCATTTGTTAGGTCTGCTGGGTTTTAGCCTTGCTCCTTCATCTGCTGTGTGTTTCTCTGTCTTCTCATTTTGCTTAACTTATTGTGTTTGGAGTCTCCTTTTCACAGGCTGAAGGTTTGTAGATTCTGTTATTTTTGGTGTTTGTCCCCAGTGGCTAAGGTAGGTTCAGTGTGTTGTGTAGGATTCCTGGTGGAGGGGACTAATTCTTATTCTGGTCGATGAGGCTGGATCTTGCCTTTCTGGTGGGCAGGTCCACAACTGGTGGTGTATTTTGGGGTGTCTGTGGCCTTATTATGATTTTAGGCAGCCTCTCTTCTAATGGATTGGGTTTTATTCCTGTCTTGCTAGTTGTTTGGCATAGGGTGTTCAGTACTGTTGCTTGCTGGTCGTTGAGTGGAGTTTGGTCTTTGTGTTGAGATGGAGATCTCCGAGAGATTTTCACCGTTTGATATTATTTGGAGCTGGGAGGTCTCTTGTGGACCAGTGTCCTGAACTTGGCTCTCCCACCTCAGTGGCACAGCCCTGATGCCTGCCTGGAACACCAAGAGCCTGTCTTCCACAAGGCTCAGAATAAAAGGAATAAAAGAAAGAAAGAAAGAAAGAAAGAAAGAAAGAAAGAAAGAAAGAAAGAAAGAAAGAAGATAAAATAAAATAAAGTAAAATAAAATAAAGTTATTAAAATAAAAAATGATTATTAAGAAAAAAAATTTAAGTAATAAAAAAACCTTATAAAAACAAACGGACAGACAGAACCCTAGGACAAATGGTAAAGGCAAAGGTATACAGACAAAATCACACACAGAAGCATACACATACACACTCACAAAAAGAGAGGCAGGGGCAGGGGGCAGGGAGGGGTACAGATGCGGGGCGAGCCTGTGGCAGCCGAGGCCAGTGTGACGTTTCACCAGCCTGATGTGTGCTGTGCATTCTCCCAGGGAAGTTGTCCCTGGATCTTGGGACCCTGGCTAGTGGTGGGCTGCACAGGCTCCCAGGAGGGGTGGTGTGGATAGTGACCTGTGCTTGCACACAGGTTTCTTGGTGGCTGCAGCAGCAGCCTTAGCATCTCACACCCGTCTCTGGGGTCTGTGCTGATAGCCGCGGCTCGTGCCCGTCTCTGGAGCTCCTTTAAGCAGTGCTCTTAATCCCTTCTTCTCGCACATCAGGAAACAAAGAGGGAAGAAAAATTCTCTTGTCTTTTTGGCAGCTCCAAACTTTTTCCCAGACTCCCTCCCAGCTACCTGTGGTGCACTAGCCCTCTTCAGGCTGTGTCCACGCCGCCAGTCCTCTTTCTGGGTTCTGACCTCTGAAGCCGGAGCCTGAGCTCCCAGACCCCACCCGCCCCAGCAGGTGAGCAGACAAGCCTCTAGGGCTGGTGAGTGCTGGTCGGAAACGATCGTCTGTGCAGGAATCTCTCTGCTTTGGCTTCTGCACCCCTGTGGCTGTGTTCTCCTCCGTGGCTCAAAAGCTTCCCTCTTTGCCCACCACTGTCTCCACCAGTAAAGGGGCTTCCTAGTGTGTGGAAACCTTTCCTCCTTCACAGCTCCCTCCCACTGGTGCAGGTCCCTTCCCTATTCTTTTGTCTCCGTTTTTTCTTTTTTCTTTTGCCCTACCCAGATACGTGGGGGAGTTTCTTGTCTTTTGGGAGGTCTGAGGTCTTCTGCCAGCATTCAGTAGGTGTTCTGTAGGAGTTGTTCCACATGTAGATGTATTTCTGATGTATTTGTGGGGAGGAAGGTGATCTCCACGTCTTAACTCTTCTGCCATCTTGAAGATCCTCCCCTTTCATATTTTTGTCACTATTTCAATGTCTCCTTCTGCCACTGTCTGTGTGCTCCAAAAATAGGTCTAGATTCTTTGTCAGTGCTACTAATATTAGTAAATTATTCTTCTCTATAGATTACTTCAAAGAACAAAAGGAGGTTTTGAAACTTTTAGAAGAAAGCAAAGCGGGACACATATGGATTTTTTTCATATTGTTAAGTAGAGCAAGGATAATAATCAACAAATCTGGGGAAATGCTTAGATAAGATGGGACTGCAGGAGGTTAGTTCAGCAATTAACATTTATTGGGCACCTCTTATGTGTCAAACATTTTACTGGAATCTTTTTATGGGTCTGCTCATACAAGTAAATAGGGTTGTAAAGAACTTAGAACATAACAGTCAAACTTGACCATAAAATAAAAGGTAGTTAGTTCTAGCCACTAATTTCTCAAATCAGAAACCTTTTAACTGTGTTGTCTCCATGCTTCCAAGTTATTCAAATACATAAAGTATATAGAGAAACAGATTGTTAACATGTAACTCTTGTGTTTAATTTAGCTCCCAGGACTCAAGCCTAACAGCTTAGAACTGTTTATTGATTTAGATAGAAGCAAGTAGAAACTATCTCAGAGTATATAAATTATGAAACCCTAGACTTTAATAAATTAAGATATATTATGGCTCTTATGGAAGAAATTTACTTTGAATGACAGTGACACTTTCAGACTTTTCTATAAAATAGTATATGTATCATGTATTAAAAAGCATTTTTAGGTTTTGTGTATTTTTGTGTGAATGTAAGAAAGACATAAATATTGATTTTTGTTTTTTGTTTTTTGTTTTTTTTGGCTGCGCTATGCTGCTTGCAGGATCTTAGTTCCCAGACCAGGAATTGAACCTGGAGCCACAGCAGTGAAAGTGCCAAGTCCTAACCACTTGGACTGCCAGGGAACTCCCTTAAATAGTGAATTCTTGATCCAAATTTAGTATTATCAACTAATATTAAATCTAAAACTCATGCAAATTAGCTAATTCAGGGCTTCCCTGGTGGTGCAGTGGTTGGGAGTCTGCCTGCTGATGCAGGGGACGCGGGTTCGTGCCCCGGTCCAGGAGGATCCCATGTGCCGTGGAGCGGCTAGGTCCGTGAGCCGTGACTGCTGGGCCTGCGCGTCCGGAGCCTGTGCTCCACAACGGGAGGGGCCGCAGCTGTGAGAGGCCCGCGTACCGCAAAAAAAAAAAAAAAAAAAAAAAAAAAAAAAAAAAAAATTAGCTAATTCAGGTTAATTATAATTGTGAATATATCTTGATATAAACATGATATTTATATATAATCAGGCTTAAGTGTATTGGGTGTCTGTCTGGCACATGGTAGATTTAAGCAAATCTTAATTCACATAAATTCTCTTCTTACATATTTCAATAAAAACCTGAAGGCATACCATTAAGTTTACATCAGTGAGGGTAATCTCCAAGGGGCCAACAAATATCTCCAAGGTCCACACATCCTTCTGGGTGTTTAGAACCAAAAAGAGAACTAAAGTAGCTGGAAAAGTAGTTGGAAGATGGGTACCTGAGAATATGTTTGTTCTGATGTTGATAGCATGCTAAAATCTAGACAGCAGTGTCAAAGGTTTGTAGTAATTTCTTAGCTCTGCATAACAAAGCTGGACAGACTGGCTGGCTTAAACAACAGAAATTTATTTTCTCACAATTCTGGAAGCTACAAGTCTGAGACTGAAGTGTCAGTCTGGTTGACTTCTTCTGAAGCCTCTCTCCTTGTTTGTAGATGGTTGTCTTCTCTGTATCTTTGCATAGTTTTCCCTCTATGCCTGTCTGTGTCTTAAACTCTTCTTATAAGGACACAAGTCTTACTGGCTTACAACACAAACCATATGACCACATTTTACCTTAATTACCTTTGTAAAATCCCTATCTACAAATACAGCCACCTTCTGAGGTGCTGGGGGTTAGGACTTCAACATACAAATTTTGAGGGGACACAATTAAACTCATACAAGTTTATATTCACTAATAATTACAGCTAATTTTAAATCACTGCTTACTTTGTGTGAAAAACACTGTTCTAAAGACTCATATGTTATCATGTTATTTAATTCTCACAAGTACTTATGAGGAAAACTCTATCATCATCCCTAATATAGATATGGAAAAATTGAGGTCCATAGAAGCAAATTACTTGGTTATTAAGTGTAAAAGTCAGGAATTGAACTCAAACAATGTATTTCCAAGTCTGTGCTCATAACCAGAACAATTTATTCCTCCTGATTAGAGCCTATGATGTTGGAATCTCCTTAAGGGTAAGATCTTGTATTTTATTCATTCTTGTATTTATCCACTATCTATTCATTCATTAACAAGTATTCTGAACACATGTATAACACTTGTCTATAGCAGCTACTTAAAATATATCCCATAAGTTAACAATAGATATATAGATCTATTAATGTCAGATAATGTTTATGTGTCATAAACATTATCTGACATTATAGAAACTCATCCAGACTGCAGCTTCAGGCATTGATTTCAGAGGTGACAAAAATATTGTGGGCACCTATGATTTTCTATCAGATAATAGAAACACAGTGATAAACAAAATAAACTTGATCTCAAATATAATAAATGTGAAAGAGACATCAATAAACAATAACACTAATGGGTGAAACAGTTATAATTGCTCTGAAAACAAATAGGAATAGAGTTACGAGTTTCTAACAAAGAAATCTAACCTAGACCAGTGGTTCAGGAATATTTTCCCTGATCAAGGGCGGATTGTGTTGAATCTACTGACCAAAAGAGTAGCAGCTAATTTGAGTTTAACATTTTGTACGTATGGATAAAACAATACCTACAAAAGCCATGTGACCAGTTCAAGACACTTACGGAAATTTGTGTAGCCAGAGTGCAGAGAAAGAGGAAGAGAATATTGCAAAATGAGGCTGGAGAATTATGACATCGTGTACCACTTTTTTTTTTTTTTAATCTTAAGAGCAATGACAGATTTTTGAAGGATTTCAAAGGTTATGACATGATCATATTTCCTTTTTAAAGATCACTTTGATAGTGGGGTGGAAAACAGATTGAAGGAAGGCAGAATGGATGAGAGAAAACCCATTAAAAGGATATTAAAGTAATCCAGGTGAGACACTGCTGTGGTTAGGACTTTGATGGCAGTGAAAATGAAAAACAAAAAAGATGGATTCAAGAGATGATAGAGAAATAAAAATGACCAGTTGATATGGGTTTTTGTGGAAAAGATATACAGAGATATTCTTATATTTCTGATTTGCATAACTCCAAGGATAGTGGTGCCACTCAAAACAAGATGGGAGATTCTGGAAAAGGACAGGGTCAATAAAGTAAATATCATGGATTTGATCTTAGTAACATTGAATTTGATGTGATTTTGAGAATAGATATGTTGACCAGGTAATTTTTCTAGTTTAGAGTGGTCACTGGTCCTACGATGCCCTCTGCACATTTTATATTACCTGGGAAAAGAGTGTAAGGAAACAGTGATAAAGGAATAGGAATGAGAATTGAAGTTTGAGGAACTCAGAAGTTTAATGGCTGAAATAGAATAATAAATAGGCAGGAGACTATTAAGAAAGGACCAAGAAAAGGATCAAGAAATCAGGAAACCAGGTATTATGTACATTAAGAGAGTAGTGCAAGAAGTAGGTGATGCTCCTCTTGACCAAATGCGAGACTGGTCAAGTAAGATTAAGACAAGGTAAGTGCTAGCTATCAAAGATATGTAGTATCTCTTAGACAAAAATCACAGCTCATGGGTCTAATTTCTACCTCCTCAAGAAAAGGCAGGTTATTAGAATTACAATCAGAATATAAAGACTGGTTCTGAAAAGAAAGTAAGTGAGTCATAGAGGCCCAACCAAATGTTAAACTATTTCTTAATGCCTACAGCCATCGTTAATGGTATATCCACTGTTAGAAGGGCATAGGATTAGTGAGTCCAAGTAACTGTCAATATTTGGGAATTGCATAAGAAATAATCATTTTCTTGAATATATACTTATTGTGTCATGCAGTAGTAAGTGTCCTGAAGTACAGGAAAAAGATTCAGATCCATCAGAAGAACTGAAAAGAACTGAGTAGGGTGGTGGTCGAAGATGTTACCAGCCAATGGGCTGATGTTGGGAAGAAAACATCATTTTGGTATTCAAACTGAGTTCTCAATTATTGTTGAAATTCCCTCTTTCCTTGGTTTCCATATCAACATTTTTCCTCAGGATCTTCTTAGTCTCTATTTCTGACTGTTAAGCCTCAGAACTTTATACCTAACACTCTGTCAGATATTTCACCAGTATTTCATGGACATCTAATACTCAATACATCCAATTTAAACTAGTCCTGCTGTTTTCTCATTTTCTTTCAATGGCATGCACCAATACATTGCATTAATAAAGGAATATTTTCCTCATTGTGAATGCTTGCCCCAGGCTGGCACACTTTCCTTTTTGACCCTTCTAAACAAAAAGTCTACTGTAATTATGAAAACTGCTCTTGAGTAAAAACTAGTGTAAATATAAGGGGAGGTTGGCTGTTTGAAATTTATTAGGACGATGTGTGAACTCTGGTCCTCTTCTTTTTATCAGCCTGAAGCCAAAATAAGCCTCCTTACCTTCTTGGTACATTTCTTCCTTATTATGATGTCCTGTGGACATTTTCACATTTTTATCTCCCCTTTATTACTTCTGTAGTCTCTTACGAGCTAACATTTCTGCATTCCCTCTCAAAATACTCTTCTGGCTGGCAGACAGTCTATAGTATCTGTGGAACCTAGTAAGAAACCTCTATGTCTGTTAACAAAAGGGAAAATAGCCCAAATGTCTGCTCAAGTCAAAGTGTTTAAGGGCATCAGGATTTTTGATCTCTATTAAATCAAATTTTGCAGAAATTTTATTCTGGGTCATCAGAATTGAAATATTATTCTATTGGCTTTAACAAAAATAGTGATACAATTTGTTGAACCGTGTTCCAAAAATAAAGCTAGGACTTTCAGTAACAAAATATTTCTTGTTATTTTCTCATAGAAGTTTCTAAGGAGAATCAATTAAGTAACCCATTAAATGAGAGGAGCAATAGAGCTTTCATCTTCATCATGCATGGATATTTTACTGCTATTGTACTGTAATTTTTTTTGATCTAATAAATGCTCTTTTGTTTGGAAAGGTGGAATAGGATAATTACTTTCACTTTCAGTAATGCAAGGGAAATACAGGAGAATGGGAAATAACTAGGATACACCGGCTGGAGCGTATCCTTTGAAATAACTAGGATACACCGGCTGGAGTGTACACTCACTACATGCTGGAGAAGTTGGACCCCTTTCAGTTGCAGGCTATGAAACAAGGTAAAGGGCTAAAGATGGAATCTAATGCGACTGTACTCAATTTTAGAAGTACTGATTGAAGAGAAAACCTTGGGTTCCTTCAAATAAGGACTTCATTATCTGATTCTATCAGTCACACTAAAACTGATTTCCCCCTGTCACTTCTGAAGTTCCAATAAACACCTGTAATTCTGAGGAGGACAGACTAGAAAGCATGGAAGGCAGGTTGACTGTTGTCTACGGTAACAATTAATTTATTTTACCAATCAGTAAGCACTCTTTTTGACCCTGTAAATGGCTAGTGAAAGAGAATGGTTTCCAAGCCAGGAAAATGACCGGCATCCCAGGTATTCTCTTTTGATTCATGCACTGCATCCTTCCAACTCCATCCAAAACCATGCCCAATTACTGAACAGACATGTATGATGTCATCAAATAGATTGATGTAATCAAAATAGATTGAGTTTGTGTTTTAACTCCTTTGTGTATTCATTCCCTCTTTTTCATCCTCACTGATAGCATTATCAGGTCCTCATCATTTTCAGGTTCTCATCATTTTTCATCTGAAGTATTCCAAAAGCCTAATAAATGTTTTTACTAAGTCTTATCTTGTCCTCACATAATCCGTTCTTCACCCTGTCTTGTTGGTTGATCCTTCTAAAGTATAAATTGGATCAATTACTGTTCTTAAAAAAGTGCATGGCTCCATAATGCTTACAGAATAAAATCCAAATTCTGTTTCATGGCCCAGACAGTCTTCATGATTTTGCAAAGTTACCTTTTTTTTTTCTTTTTTTGCGGTACGCGGGCCTCTCACTATTGTGGCCTCTCCCATTGCAGAGCACAGGCTCCAGACGTGCAGGCTCAGCGGCCATGGCTCACGGGCCCAGCCGCTCCGTGGCACGTGGGATCCCCCCAGACTGGGACACGAACCTGTGTCCCCTTCTTCGGCAGGCGGACTCTCAACCACTGCGCCACCTGGGAAGCCCCAAAGTTACCTTTTATTATTCCATTTCTTCTCACGCCCTACCAAATTACTTTCAGTTTGCCAAATATACTATGTGATTTCATACACAGAGTTTTCTGTTTCCTCTGTTTGGATAGTTTTGCTTTTCCCTCTTCCCTGCTATTTTCTCTGGCAAAAGTCTGCTCATCCTTCCAGATAAAACTCAAATATTGTATTCTCAGTGAAGCATGTGAGACTCTCACAGTTACTTATTTTCTCCTCCATTCCACTATGGTACATTGCACATGTTATTAACTACTATAATCATTTAAACTTTATTCCCATTTTTCAATCTAGAATTTATTAAGGAAACATAAGCATACAGCACAAGCAAACCTGGCACATAATCGGTACTCAATAAGTCATCCCACCATCATTTCAAACTTAATGTATCCAAATCAGAACTCCCCATCTCCCATTTAATGTCCTCCAGTCTTCTGTTCTGGTAAAGGTGCAATCATTCTTGTCATTTGGGATTAAGTTCTTAGAGTCTGCTCTAACTCAGCTTTCTCCTTAATTCAGGATGTCCAATCAGGAAATAGGCTCACTCTCAAAAACAGAATGCAGAGCCTCCAAGGTTTATTTTCAACAGATAGTCCCTTGATGGAGTCTCCAGCTGTCACTGTTTTACTCTTTCTTTCTTTAGTTACCCCAGACAACAAAATGCTGCTTGACACAGACAGGAATGCACTGCTTCCTTTTAACAATGTGGCCTAAACATCAGCAGGCATCCTTCTCCTGACTCCAATTAGAGCGGGTAAACTAGATTATAACTTTCAAAAGATTTAACTAGCTGCCAACTTAAAAAAAATACAAATAAACCTAGTAATTAGAAAACATGTAAACATAGTATGACTTTCACAGTACATATTTCTGATGCTTCCCCGAAAATTGCTCCCCCTACCTGTAAGTTCTGTCATATTTTACATTTAGTTTGAATCAGTTACATCAACCCCAAAAGGGTTGGTATCACTTTCTAGGTGACGTGTCTGAGTTTCTAGCTTCTGAGCTCCAGTCCACTTTTGTGTGGTGGATACGATCTTACCACCTACTGTCTAGCTAGGAGTTAGTTTTAGTAATTTGACCAAGAATACTTCTCTGCAGTCCACAGAGGTCTTTTCCTGCACACTCCATTTCTTATCTGCAGAACCCCCATCCTTCAGTGAACACAAATGTGCTTTACATGAGAATCCACTACTGTGCAAACATCACTTCTGCTAATATTTCATGGATCTAAACTAGACATATGGTTTCACATTATTTCAAGGAAGCGAGATCTCTAGTCTTCTAGTGCTCAGGAGGGAGAGAAGAACCAAATGTGAGTGTATGCTAGAAATCTCTCCAGTTCAACTGATTTGGTTTAGTGGGGTTTAAAATATAGCTTCAGAAACCAACTGTTTTAATAATTGTGTTTCTGTGGGGAAATGCAGTTTGAGTTCTAAGCAACAGATTTATTTGAATTTTATGACTCAGTCTTTTTGGAAAAATACATTCATTGAGAGTATCTTTTTGCCAATGATATTATCTTTCGAAGGCAAGGACTTTTCTTGTACTTCCTTTATACAGTTAGAAAAGTTTTCATTGAACATGAAGATACTAGTTTATTAACTCATAAAATAAATCAGTAAAGTCTGAATAAACAATTGCCTGACGATATCTGTACATGAGAAGAATTTCCTGCTTCTTAAGTATAATATTTCCTTTGTGAAGCTCTCTATTTCCAAATAGAGTTGTATAATGATAGAGCAGTAATGTAGCAATCCATTGAATGCACACTGAGTTACAATTCAATGAAATTGGATGTTTTGGTATAAGTTTAACTGATAGTGTGGTTCTACTTTTAAAATAATTTTTGTTATATGTGCATGGCCAACAATTGATTGCCCTCAATGTATATGGTTTCAAATTCACATATTATGATTAGATACCACTTATTCATGGGTCCTTACAGAGCCAAGCCAAGTCATATTGCAGCCTGAGACAAAAGGAAAAATCAATAATAAAAAAAAATCAACTATCTTATTTTTATTTACATTTTGATATTTTTATAATCTTGGATTTTTGTGTTAATTTTGATTCTTTAAAATATTGCATTAAAATATTTTTTTGATTACTGAGTTTATTTGGCATCTCCCCTTAAATTTTGCACCAGAAGCAAGTGGCTCACTCACCTCACCCTAGTCCCAGCCCTATAGCCATGCCTGACATCTAGAGGGTAGGGAAGTGCAATTCTGTGTTATATACTAAAGAAATAGAAATGGGGGGAAATTGATGAATGGTGCTAATGACTCATATATACAGGTAATATAATAGGTTCTGTTGTAGAATGGCTGATTGAGGAAAAATGATACAGCAAAACTCAGGACATCTTTCATTCTTCATCGAATAATAAAGTATTCCTCGTCAAATAATTTGAAAATGTAATTCTACAGTTACACGCTTTATAATCCTATTATTAGTAAACACATCTCCTTTTCCTAGAAGTCTGACTTAATAATTTTACCTTGAAAAATCTCTATTTGATAGTCAGAGTCAGATGCTTTTTTCTCAATCAATTGAGATGTAATAATTACACTGCTGTTACCTAAAAACTCCCTGTGGATTGATTTCTTCAGGTACTCAAAAATGTTTACCTTAACTCAGTTTGCCTTATGTTTTTAGCATATTTTGACTTGTTTTTCCTAGCTCACCATGATTTTTCTCTCTCTGACTAGCAAATAACAACAGCCAAAAAAAAAAAAAGCAAAAAAGAAGTGCATAGAATTTATCATATATATGGGTTTTAAGAAACCTAAAAACCATCTTAATAATGCCCATTCAGTGTCCTCTACGATTGTACATTAAAATGCTTCAGAACATTCTTATTCCATAATATGCATTTAGCTTATTTGTTATGAGGAACTGTTTTGTACGTGTGCAGTAAGGCATTCTTTTTAGTGATGTCAGTTAGTAAAAATTATGTTTGGTTACAAAACATAAAAAAAAAATTAATGTTAACTAATACAGCATTTACATATTTCATCAGCTTTATCAATATGACTGTCTATTCTACATGAATTTTTAAGGTTCAGTAGTAGGTTTAATGACAGAAAAACAAAAGAAAAATTTCATCTCAAATAAAAGCCAGTTTTATTCCCAGCAGAAAGTCCTAACTCTCAGAAGATGTTTTTCTGTGTAGCCTTTCCTTTCTGTGTAACTGCAGTGAGCAGGTCTGTGTGTTTGGTTTATTACTCTACCACAACCTATACGTCAGCATTAGCAGTTCTCACTAAAGAGATAGAAAGTCTCCCTTTGTCATAATATTAATTTATTCTCTCAGCTTCTTACACTAAAGTAGAAACATAAATGTTCAACCATAACTTGTGTGGCCTTTCTACTTGCTAAAAGGCTCTGAGAGAGCAATGGTATCAAGGGAAATGTTTTTTTTTGAATACTTTGAAATTCCATGTCTTGACAGGCAACACACTACAGTTCAGTCCCTTGAGAAACATGCCCCTAAATCAATTTTATTATAAACCAAATTATTATTCTTTTTTTTGCACAGAAGATTTTTGTAGCGTGTCATTCATAGGATTATGTCCTGAGACAGTTCAGACATTATATGAGGCACCTCCTTTATTTTTTTATATACCATATCATATGTATATAAATTAGTACAATTTATTTTATAAGTCAAATCTGAGATAATTTGAAACTGTGATTTTTGAAGACATCATGTAAAAATTTTACCTGTAATATGTTGTTCTGAACAATTGTATTAACTTAGCATAAAAAATGGAACAATTTTTCTCCCATGATTCATTTTCTAAATGGAGTACAATGACCTTCCATCCTGGCAAGAAGTCTAAAAAGATATTGCTTGACCTGAAAGTCCCTGACTGGGGAGGATGACATGTATGTGGATTTTCACCTAATTTATTTTGTGGACAAATAGTAGTCTATATAAATATATATACATATGTATGTAAAAATGATATATAACATTATATTAGTTTCAGGTATACAACATAAGAATACCAGCTGTGTGTATATACTAAAAGTGATCACCACAATAAATCTAATTATAGTCCATCACCCTACAATTGACCCCTTTTACGTGTTTTGCCCATCTCTCAATGCCCATCTCACCAGTGAAGCCATCTTGTCCTGGACTTTTATTTTTTGGGAGGTTTTGATTACTCATTCAATCTCCTTACTAGTAATCAGCTTATTCAGATTTTCTATTTTTTCATGATTGTTTTGGAAGATTGTATGTTTCTAGGAATTTATCCATTTTCTTCTAGTTTGTCCAGTTTATTGGCATACAATGGTTCAGAGTAGTCACTTATGATCCTTTGCATTTCTGATATCACTTATAACTTCTCTTTTATTTTTGATTATATTTATTTGAGATTTTGATGTCTCTCTTGGTGAGTCTAGCTAAAGTTTTTTCAATTTTGTTTATGTTTTCATAGAACCAGTACTTAGTTTTATTGATCTTCTATGTTTTTGGGGGGGTGGTTCTATTTCATTTATTTCCATTATGATTTTATTATCTCCTTTCTTCTACTACCTTTGGAGCTTGTTTGTTCTTTTTCCAGTTCTTTTAGGTGTAATGTTAGATTGTTTATTTGAGATTTTTCTTATTTCTTTAGGTAGGCCTATATTGTTATGAACTGCCCTCTTAAAACTGTTTTTGCTGCATCCTAAAACTTTGGAATGTTGTATTTTCATTTCCAATTGTCTCTAGGTATTTTTTAATTTTTTCTTTGAGTTCTTCACTGATGCATTGGTTGTGTAGTAGCATGTTGTTTAATCTCCACATGTTTGTTTCTATTGTACATTAATTCATAGATTGACTAAGAGCTACATGAAACATCAGAAATATATATCAAGTACAAAGAAGTATTTTCTCTTTCATGTTATTGAAACTCTGACGTAGTGGAATCCACAAATAATATCCTTTAAAAAAACATGAGATAATAATACAGAGGACCATCAGGTCAAGTGTCTGTGATTACTTTTACCTCAGGACACAAGAGAGTTACAAAACCACTCTCATGCTAATCATACTCATAAATATTCATCTAAAGAGTTTTCCTCTTGTTTCAAGTGGGCTATTGAGCTATCACTCTAGTGCTCTTGAAATGCCAATATGTCCTTGCCATATTGGCAAAAACACTTGCCTCAAGTGTTTTTTTCCTAGGTAACCTTTGTATTTGCCATGGACCCGAATGCTAGCTGCCGATCTGGTAGACAGTCAACAACACTGGTACTATTGTAGGTTCTCCTCCCTTCCATCCATGCTAATCATAACCACCCTTGAATGGATGCAATGCTTTCCCCTGGCCATTGTACTCTGTCACTTGCTGGGGCAACACAGAAAAGGGATTCAGACCAAGAAGATCAAACATACCTAGGATTAAATTTATTCCATTATTTGCCATTTGACTTTGGCAAGTTATATAACCTTTCAAGTTTATAATTTGGGACGTTA
Source organism: Lipotes vexillifer (assembly GCF_000442215.2). Classification (NCBI taxonomy): domain Eukaryota; kingdom Metazoa; phylum Chordata; class Mammalia; order Artiodactyla; family Lipotidae; genus Lipotes; species Lipotes vexillifer. The sequence goes on from NW_006787800.1 coordinate 319,679, forward strand.
ATATATATATCATAAGATTGGAAAAATTAACTGAGATAATATAAAATTATGGCTCTGTCTAGCAAATACTAAATGTTACATATGATGGTTATGCTTATTCTCATGAATGTCAAACTCATATACTACCTTGAGATATCATTTCCTTTTATTCATTTAATAACAGAGTCTCAATTTTCATTCCATCATAGTTCCTCTCACTTGGAAGGAAACCCTAAGGGAGCTGGGACAGAAAACAATCAGAAACAATTGTTCCTCTGCTCTAAGTCTGACCATTGTCTCAACACTTTGATTTTCCCTATACACTACTAAATGTCTTCCCCATCAGGCACTGACAGTGAATTAAGAGCAGCCTGTCAGCCTCAGAAGTTGTACTTACTATTTCTTTTCTTTTTTTTTTCAAAAGGTGTTTAAGATAAGTCACTATTTTTTTAAATATCGTTATTGGAATATAATTTCTTTACAATGGTGTTAGTTTCTGCTTTACAAAAAAGTGAATCAGTTATACATATACATATGTTCCCATATCTCTTCCCTCTTGTGTGCCCCTCCCTCCCACCCTCCCCATCCCACCCCTCTAGGTGGTCAAAAACCACGGAGCTTCTCTCCCTGTGCTATGCAGCTGCTTCCCATTAGCTATCTATTTTATGTTTGGTAGTGTAAATATGTCCATGCCACTCTCTAACTTTGTCACAGCTTACCCATCCCCCTCCCCATATCATCAAGTCCATTCTCTAACAGGTCTCCATCCTTATTCCCATCTTACCCCTAGGTTCTTCACGACCTTTTTTTTTTTCCTTAGATTCCATATATATGTGTTAGCATACAGTACTTTTTTTTTCTGACTTACTTGACTCTGTATGACAGACTCTAGGTCCATCCACCTCACTACAAATAACTGAATTTTGTTTCTTTTTATGGCTGAGTAATATTCCATTGTATATATGTGCCACATCTTCTTTATCCATTCATCTGTTGATGGATACTTAGGTTGCTTCCATGTCCTGGCTATTGTAAATAGAGCTGCAATGAACATTTTGGTACATGGCTCTTTTTGAATTATGGTTTTCTCAGGGTATATGCCCAGTAGTGGGATTGCTGAGTCATATAGTAGTTCTATTTGTAGTTTTTTAAGGAACCTCCATACCATTCTACATAGTGGCTATACCAATTCACATTCCCACCAGCATTGCAAGAGTGTTCCCTTTTCTCCACATCCTCTCCAGCATTTATTGTTTCTAGATTTTTTGATGATGGCCATTCTGACTGGTGTGACATGATATCTCATTGTAGTTTTGAATTGCATTTCTCTAATAATTAGTGATGTTGAACATCTTTTCATGTGCCTAGTGACCATCTGTATTTCTTCTTTGGAGGAAAGTCTACTTAGGTCTTCTGTCCATTTTTGGATTGGGTTATTTGTTTTTTGTTATTGAGCTACATGAGCTGCTTATAAATTGTGGAGATTAATCCTTTGTATGTTGCTTCATTTGCAAATATTTTCTCCCTTTCTGAGGGTTGTCTTTTGGTCTTGTTTATGGTTTTCTTTGCTGTGCAAAGGCTATTAAGTTTCATTAGGTCCCATTTGTTTATTTTTGTTTTTATTTCCATTTCTCTAGGAGATGGGTCAAAAAGGATCTTGCTGTGATTTACGTCATAGAGTGTTATGCCTAAGTTTTCCTCTAAGAGTTTGATGGTGTCTAGTCTTACATTTAGGCCTTTAATCCATTTTGAGCTTATATTTGTGTATGGTGTTAGGGAGTGTTCTAATTTCATACTTTTACATGTACCTGTCCAGTTTTCCCAGCACCACTTATTGAAGAGGCTGTCTTTTCTCCACTGCATATTCTTGCCTCCTTTATCAAAGATAAGGTGACCATATGTGCATGGGTTTATCTCTGGGCTTTCTATCCTGTTCCATTGATCTATAAATCTGTTTTTCTGCCAGTACCGTACTGTCATGATTACTGTAGCTTTGTAGTATAGTCTAAAGTCAGGGAGCCTGATTCCTCCAGCTCCGTTTTTCATTCTCAAGATTGTTTTGGCTATTCGGGGTCTTTTGTGTTTCCATACAAATTGTGAAATGTTTTGTTCTAGTTCTGTGAAAAATGTCAATGGTAGATTGATAGGGATTGCATTGAATCTGTAGATTGCTTTGGGTAGTAGAATCATTTTCACAACGTTGATTCTTCCAATCCAAGAACATGGTATATCTCTCCATCTATTTGTATCATCTTTAATTTCTTTCATCACTGTCTTATAATTTTCTGCATACACGTCTTTTGACTGCTTAGGTAGGTTTATTCGTAGACATTTTATTCTTTTGTTGCAATATTAAATGGAAGTGTTTTCTTAATTTCAATTTCAGATTTTTCATCATTAGTGTATAGCAATGCCAGAGATGTCTGTGCATTAATTTTGTATCCTACTACTCTACCAAATTCATTGATTAGCTCTAGTAGCATCTTTAGGATTCTCTATGTATAGTATCATTTCATCTGCAAACAGTGACAGCTTTACATGTTCTTTTCCAATTTAGATTCCTTTAATTTCGTTTTTTCGCTGATTACTATGGCTAAAACTTCCAAAACTATGTTGAATAATAGTGGTGAGAGTGGGCAACCTTGTCTTGTTCCCGATCTTAGTGGAAATGGTTTCACTTTTTCACCATTGAGAATGATGTTGGCTGTGGGTTTGTCATATATGGCCTTCATTATGTTGAGGAAGGTTTCCTCTATGCCTACTTTCTGCAGGGTTTTTTTATCAAAAATGGGTGTTGAATTTTGTTGAAAGCTTTCTCTGCATCTATTCAGATGATCATATGGTTTTTCTCCTTCAATTTGTTAATATGGTGTATCACGTTGATTGATTTGCTTATATTAAAAAATCCTTGCATTCCTGGAATAAATCCCACTTGATCATGGTGTATGATCCTTATAATGTGCTGTTGGATTCTGTTTGCTAGTATTTTGTTGAAGAATTTTGCATCTATGTTCATCAGTGATATTGGCCTGCAGTTTTCTTTCTTTGTGACATCTTTGTCTGTTTTTGGTATCAGTGTGATGGTGACCTCGTAGAATGAGTTTGGGAGTGTACCTTGCTCTGTTATATTTTGGAAGAGTTTGAGAAGGATAAGTGTTAGCTCTTCTCTAAATGTTTGATAGAATTCTCCTGTGAATCCATCTGCTCCAAGGCTTTTGTTTGTTGGAAGGTTTTTATTCACAGTTTCAATTTCAGTGCCTGTGATTTGTCTGTTCATATTTTCTATTTCTTCCTGGTTCAGTCTCCACAGGTTGTGCATTTCTAGGAATTTGTTCATTTCTTCCAGGTTGTCCATTTTATTGGCATAGAGTTGTTTGTAGCAATCTCTCATGATCCTTTGTATTTCTGCAATGTCAGTTGTTACTTCTCCTTTTTCATTTCTAATTCTATTGATTTGAGTCTTCTCCCTTTTTTTCTTGATGAGTCTGGCTAATGGTTTATCAATTTTGTTTATCTTCTCAAAGAACCAACTTTTCATTTTTTTTTATCTTGGTTATTGTTTCCTTCTTTTCTTTTTCATTTATCTCTGATCTGATCTTTATGATTTCTTTCCTTCTGCTAACTTTTGGTTTTTTTGTTCTTCTTTCTCTAATTGCTTGAGGTGCAAGGTTAGGTTGTTGATTTGAGATGTTTCCTGTTTCTTAAGGTAGAATTGTATTTCTATAAACTTCCCTCTTAGAACCGCTTTTTCTGTATCCCATAAGTTTTTGGTCATCGTGTCTCCATTGTCATTTGTTTCTAGGTAGTTTTTTTGATTTCCTCTTTGATTTCTTCAGTGATCACTTCGTTATTAAGTAGTATATTGTTTAGCCTCCATGTGTTTGTATTTTTTACAGATCTTTTCCTGTAATTGATATCTAGTCTCATAGATATCTAGTCTCATAGTGTTGTGGTCAGAAAAGATACTTGATACGATTTCAATTTTCTTAAATTTCCCAAGGCTTGATTTGTGTCCCAAGATCTATCCTGGAGAATGTTCCATGAGCACTTGAGAAAAATGTGTATTCTGTTGGTTTTTGATGGAATGTCCTATAAATATCAATTAAGTCCATCTTGTTTAATGTATCATTTAAAGCTTGTGTTTCCTTATTTATTTTCATTTTGGATGATCTGTCCATTGGTGAAAGTGGTGTGTGAAAGTCCCCTACTATGATTGTGTTACTGTCGATTTCCCCTTTTATGGCTGTCAGTATTTGCCTTATGTATTGAGGTGCTCCTATGTCAGTTACATAAATATTTACAAATGTTATACCTTCTTCTTGGATCGATCCCTTGATCATTATGTAATGTCCTTCTTTGTCTCTTGTAATAGTCTTTATTTTAAAGTCTATTTTGTCTGATATGAAAGTTGCTACTCCAGCTTTCTTTTGATTTTCACATGCATGGAATATCTTTTTCCATCCCCTCACTTTCAGTCTGTATATGTCCCTAGGTCTGAAGTGGGTCTCTTGTAGAAAGCATTTATACGGGTCTTGTTTTTGTATACATTCAGCCTGTCTGTGTCTTTTGGTGTGAGCATTTAATCCATTTACTTTTAAGGTAATTAATGATATGTATGTTCCTATTCCCATTTTCTTAATTGTTTTGGATTTGTTATTGTAGGTCTTTTCCTTCTCTTGTATTTATTGCCTAGAGAAGTTCCTTTAGCATTTGTTGTAAAGCTGGTTTTTTGGTGCTGAACTCTCTCAGTTTTTGCTTGTCTGTAAAGGTTTTAATTTCTCCATCAAATCTGAATGAGATCCTTGTTGAGTAGAGTAATCTTGATTGTAGGTTTTTCTCCTTCTTCACTTTAAATATGTCCTGCCAGTCCCTTTTGGCTTGCAGAATTTCTGCTGAAAGTTTAGCTGTTAACCTTATGGGGATTCCCTTGTGTGTTATTTGTTGGTTTTCCATTGTTGCTTTTAATACAAAGAACAAATGTTCTTTGTATTTAATTTTTGATAGTTTGATTAATATGTGATTAATATGATTATTATGTGTCTTGGCATGTTTCTCCTGGGATTTATCCTGTATGGGACTCTCTGTGCTTCCTGGACTTGATTAACTATTTCCTTTCCCATATTAGGGAAGTTTTCAACTATAATCTCTTCAAATATTTTCTCAGTCCCTTTCTTTTTCTCTTCTTCTTCTGGGACCCCTTTAATTCGAATGTTGGTGCATTTAATGTTGTCCCAGAGGTCTCTGAGACTGTCCTCAGTTCTTTTCATTCTTTTTTCTTTATTCTGCTCTGCAGTAGTCATTTCCACTATTTTATCTTCCAGGTCACTTATCCGTTCTTCTGCCTCAGTTATTCTGCTATTGATCCCACCTAGAGTATTTTTAATTTCATTTACTTTGTTGTTCATCATTGCTTGTTTCCTCTTTAATTCTTCTAGGTCTTGTTAAATGTTTCTTGCATTTTCTCTTTTTTTTCCAAGATTTTGCATCACCTTTACTATCATTTTTCTGAATTCTTTTTCAGGTAGGCTGTCTATTCCCTCTTCATTTGTTCAGTCTGGTGATTTTTTACCTTGCTCCTTCATCTGCTGTGTGTTTTTTGTCTTCTGATTTTGCTTATCTTACTGTGTTTGGGGTCTCCTTTTTCAGGTTGCAGGTTCATAGTTCCCCTTGTTTTTGGTGTCTGTCCCCAGTGGCTAAGATTGTTTCAGTGAGTTGTGTAGGCTTCCTGGTGGAGGGGACTAGTGCCTGTGTTCTGGTGGATGAGACTGGATCTTGTCTTTCTGCTGGGCAGGTCCACATCTGGTGGTGTGTTTTTGGGTTTCTGTGGCCTTATTATGATTTAAGGCAGCCTCTCTGCTTATGGATTGGGCTGTGTTCCTGTGTTGCTAGTTGTTTGGCATAGGGTGCCCAGCACTGTTGCTTGCTGGTTGTTGAGTGAAGCTGGGTGTTGGTGTTGAGATGGAGAACTCTGGGAGATTTTTGCCATTTGATATAATGTGGAGTTGGGAGGTCTCTTGTGGCCCAGTGTCCTGAAGTTGGCTCTCCCACCTCAGAGGCACATCACTGACTCCTGGCTGGAGCACCAAGAGCCTTTCATCCACATGGCTCAGAATAAAAGGGAGAAAAAATAGAAAGAAAGAAAGAGGATAAAATAAAATAAAGTAAGATAAGATAAAGTTTTTAAAATAAAAAGTAAAAAATAATTATTAAGAAAAAAGTTAAAAAAAAAAAGAAATGGATGGACAGAACCCTAGGACAGATGGTGAAAGCAAAGCTATACAGACAAAATCACACACAGAAGCATACACATACACACTCACAAAAAGAGGAAAAGGGGAAAAAATAATATATCTTGCTCCCAAAGTCCACCTCCTCAATTTGGGATGATTCATTGTCTATTCAGGTATTTCACAGTTGCAGCGTATATCAAGTTGATTGTGGAGATTTAATCCACTGCTCCTGAGGCTGTTGGGAGAAATTTCCCTTTCTCTTCTTTGTTTGCACAGCTTCTGGGGTTCAGTTTTTGATTTGGCCCCGTCTCTGCATGTAGGTCACCTGAAGGTGTCTGTTCTTTGCTCAGACAGGACGGGTTTAAAGGAGCAGCTGCTTTGGGGGCTCTGGTTTACTCAGGCCGGGGGGAGGGAGGGGTACGGAATGCAGGGTGAGCCTGCGGCGGCAGAGACCGGTATGACATTGCACCAGCCTGAGGCGCGCCATGTGTTCTCCCGGGGAAGTTGTCCCTGGATCATGGGACCCTAGCAGTGGCTGGCTGCACAGGCTTCCGTGAGGCGAGGTGTTGATAGTGACCTGTGCTCACACACAGGCTTCTTGGTGGCTGCAGCAGCAGCCTTAGCATCTCATGCCCGTCTCTGGGGTCTGTGCTGATAACCTCAGTTTGCGGCCATCTCTGGAGCTCCTTTACACTGTGCTCTTAATCCCCTCTCCTCACACACCAGGACAGAAAATGGCAAGAAAAAGTCTCTCGCCCCTTCGGTAGCTCTAGACATTTTCCAGGACTCCCTCCCCACTAGGCGTAGTGCAATAGCCCCCTTCAGGCTGTGTTCACGCCGCCAACCCCAGTCCTCTCTCTGTGATCCGACTGAAGCCCGAGCCTCAGCTCCCAGCCCCAACCTACCCTAGTGGGTGAGCAGACAAGCCTCTAGGGCTGGTGAGTGCTAGTCGGCACTGATCCTCTGTGCGGGAATCTCTCCGATTTGCCCTCTGCACCCCTGTTGCTGTGCTCTCCTCCGTGGCTCCAAAGCTTCCCTCCTGCCCACCTCTGTCTCCGCCAGTGAAGGGGCTTCCTAGTGTGTGGAAACCTTTCCTTCTTCATAGCTCCCTTCCACTGGTGCAGGTCCTGTCCCTATTCTTTTGTCTCTGTTTTTTCTTTTTTCTTTTCCCCTACCCAGGTACGTGGGGAGTTTCTTGCCTTTTGGGAGTTCTGAGTTCTTCTGCCAGCCTTCAGTAGGTGTTCTGTAGGAGTTGTTCCACGTGTAGATGTATTTCTGATGTATCTGTGGGGAGGAGGTGATCTCTGTGTCTTACTCTTCCACCATCTTCTCAAATACCCTGTACTGTTTTTTGGGGGGGCTCCTCAGGCCTTCATGTAAATTGTTCCTGAGTTATCTTGACTACTATGGATTGAATTGTGTGGCCCCAGAATTTATATATTAAAGCTTTAAACCCAATGTGATTGTATTTGGGCTTATAAAGAGGTAATTAAAGTTAAATGAAGTCATGGGGATGAGGCCCAAATCTTAGAGGCTTGGTGTCCTTATAAGAGGAGGAAGAGACAGGAGAGTTCTATCTCTTTGAGATGTGTGGACACAGTGAGAATGTGGCCACCTGCAAGCCAAGAAGACAGCTCTCACCAGGACCTGAATTAGCCAGCATCACGATCTTGTAATTTTCTGCTTCTAAAACTGGGAAAAGATAACTTTCTGTTCTTTAAGCACCCAGTCTATGGTATTTTGTTAAAGTGGTCCAAGCAGATTATGACATTGACCAAACACCTCCCTTGAAAGGCGTTTTATTTTTTATTTAGCTTTGCTTATGTAGCCAAAGCCCTCCTATATATACAGTTGTGTAAGTAGGAAATTCAGATCACATACAATACCTATAACTTTACCAAATTATTTTCTTATCACCCCAAAAGCCTAGGTAATATCAAGCTTATTTAACTGAAAATATTTCCTACCTTTCATACCTCCCTCCAGCATCTCTATACTCCTGACCATCTCATAAACTACCCCTAGATTAAATTTTCCTAAAATTTAATTTCCTATTTCTCATTAATCATTACATTACCTCTAGTGAACCCTTAGGCACATAGCATGGAATATACCCAGATTCATCACTCAGGGTCTGGCCTCAAATGGCCCTCCATAAGTAGCTAGCCTTATTTATAATGGTTTTCCTTATACAGTTCTCCAATAAGGCTTATGGCCTTATTTAAAAAATAATATTCATCTTCATAATGTTGCTTTGAAGATCAAATGAGATACTGTATGGAGAACACTCATTATATTGTTTAGGATATGATAACATATAAAATGTATTATTGTTTTTAATAATAATAACAGGCAATTCCTGACAATTTAATATGTATTAAAATTTAGTTTTAATTTTAATCCTGTTGAAAGGTAGGTAATAGTTGATTATTTTTCCCTTCCCATTTTATACATCAGAAAACTGAGCTAAAGAAAGGTTATGTAACTTGACCAAGGTCACAAGGAAGACCTTTTTGCTCAGAGCAGAGCAAAAATTTTATCCTAAGCAGTGTGGCCCCAGAGTCTGCATGCTTAATTACTACTTATACTTCCTCCTTCTTCTACACTTACTTATACTATGTGCTCTGTTACATTTTTTCCTGGAACATTCCTGAATTTTTTGCCTTCTCTTTGTGTAAAACTAAATTTTATATTTCCTTCAATGTTAGCTCAAAACTCATTTCTTTCACTATATTTCAACACACTGAATTTCCCCGTTTTTCTTCTTGCATTATAAAGCATCTGAACCCTAACATCATGCAGCATTTACCTATATATTATAGTCTTTCAAGTATATGAAAGCTTACTCAATATGAATGTAAACTCATAGTGACATGGACCCTTTAAGTTTTTTTAAATTTCTGAAAGTCCTAAACATTAAAAAATGTTTGGGCTTCCCTGGTGACACAGTGGTTGACAGTCCGCCTGCTGATGCAGGGGACACGTGTTCGTGCCCAGGTCCAGGAAGGTCCCACATGCCGTGGAGTGGCCAGGCCTGTGAGCCATGGCCACTGAGCCTGCACATCCAGAGCCTGCGCTCTGCAACGGGAGAGGCCACAAGAGTGAGAGGTCTGCGTACCACACACACAAAAAAAAGTTCAATTGGAGTACATTAAAATGAAGAATTTCTGTTTATCAAATATATCATTAAGATAACAGATAAGGGAGAAAATATTTCCAAAATGTAAATTGACAAAAAAGTTGTGTATGGAATATATAATAACTCTTCCAACCAATAAGAAAAAGACAAAAAACTTAATAATAAAGCTAGTAAGAGATTTCAATAGGCACTTCACAAAAGAGGTTATATTGTAGACAACTATATGAAAAGATGTTCAACTTTATTAGTCACCAAGAAAATGCAAATTAAAACCATAATGCAGTAATACTACATGCCTATCAGAATGATCAAAACTTTGAAAGCTGATAAATGAGTTTGTGAGTGGAGGAGAGACGAGAGAGAGTTTAAAAAACAAAAACAACTATGTGAAACAAAATTGATAGAATTGAAAAGAAAAATTTTTTAAAAAATACCCACAATTATAGTTGGAAACTTCAATATCCCTCTCTCAATAAGTATTAGGACAACTGGGCGGAAAATCAGCAAGGATATAGAAGAACTCAACAACACCATCAAGTCATTGGAGCTAATCAATATTTATATAACATTTCACCCAAGTAAATAGCACATTATTTTCAAGTGCCCACAGAACATACATCAAAATAAAACAGACCTTGGGGCATTAAACGAACTTTGACAAATATAAAGAAATCAAAATCACTCCAAGTATGTTCTCTGACTATAATGGAATCAAACTAGAAATCAATAATATAAAGATAACAGGAAAATCTCAAAACACTTGGAAATGATAAAATAGACTTTTGAATAACCTGTAAGTCAAAGACAAAATCTCATGGGAGATTTTAAAAATACAGTAAACTGAATGAAAATAAAAATTCAATATATCAAAATTGTGGGACATAGTTAAGGCAGTAATGACAGGGAAATTATGTCACCATATGTGTACATTAGAAAAGAGGAAAAGTCTAAGCTTGCACCTCAAAAACCTAGAAAAAGAAAAACAATTTATACCCAAAGTGAGCAGGAATCAACAAAATTGAAAACAAACAAAAAAACAACAAAAAAAGAAAAACAATGAAATAAAATGTTTTCCTTGAAAAGGTAGTAAAATTGACAAATACTTAACAAGACTGACAATGAAAATAAAGAGGTAAATCAGAAATTACATATTAAGTATCAATAATGAAACAGGAGATATTACTACATACCCTCCAGATATCAAATGTTTAAGGGAACAAATACTATGAACAACTCAAACACATAAATTTGAAAATTTAAATAAAAATTGGACAATTTCTTGAATAGCAGGAATTACTACAACTCAGTCAATGTGAAAATGACTATTTTATAGCCCTACAAATATTAAAGAAACTAAAATCATAATTTCACAAAACAGTACAAAACCAAAACAGAAAACCTCCCCAAAAGAAATCTCCAGGCACAGCTGTTATCACTGGAAAATTCTACCAAAGGTTTAAAGAAAATTCATACCAGTTCTAGACAATCTCTCCAGAAAATGAAAGAGAAAGTAATATTTCTAATTTATATCTGGGTATTATCTTGATATCAAGACCAGACAAAGAACAGAAATAAAGAAAACTACAGAACAATATTATTCATGAAAACAGACACAAAAATCCTTAACAAAATATTAGCAAATATAATTCACCAATACATAAGAAGAACTATGTACCATGATTGAGTGGTTTTTTTCCTGGGGATGTAAGACTGGTTTGATATTAGAAAAACAAAACAGATCTGCAAGTTAGTGGAGTAGGAAGACTCTAGAATTCTCTTTCCATTTTAATAGGGAGACAAACATTGGATAAACAGTTTTACGGGACGATCAGAGTTTCTACTAGAATTTTTAAATTTCTTACCCAGTTCAGTGGTATTATCTGAAAGTTATCAGAAAGTTACATCTACTAAAAAGTCCTTTCCATAAATCTTCTTAAAGATGAAGCATCTTTACAAAGGCATCAGAATAAAACAATAACTGTCTATGAATGAATGACAAAAGACTTAAAAAGGCATGGTTAAAGATGATGCATCTTTACAAAAGCATCAGAGTAAAACCATAACTGTCTAAGAATGAATGACAAGACTTAAAAAGGCATGGTTAAAGATCTGATTACAAAGTAATTGACAACTGACAAAGAAAATTAACCAAGTTGCTATAACATAAAACATTTTAAGATAATAACTAGAATTATAACTGATAACATTTTACCAGGGCATATCCAAATTTTAGAAATTTTATATAACTTCTAGAATATTAATATTAGTGACATTTACCTATATAGTATAACCTAAGAATGTTTATCACCACTTATGTGATAATGATCATTAAAACGAAAAAAAAATAAATTAGACTTTATCAAAATTAAAAACTTTTGCCCTGTCAAAGACCCTAATATGAAGGTGAAAAGACAAGTTGCAAACAGTGAGAAATATTTTCAAACAACAAATCCAACAGTGAGTATGTAGCATATATAATGCACTCTCACTACAATAAAAACATTAAAAAACAAACAATCCAAGTAGAAAATGAGCAAAAAACATGGACACATTTAAATGAAGAGGATATGCAGACTGCAAATAGACACATGGAAAGATGTTCAACATCTTTAGCAGTTAGAGAAATGCAAATAAAAATCACATGAATATCATTATACGTCTATCAGAGTGGTTAAAATAAAAAATAGTGACAACACAAAATGCTGGTGAGGATGCAGAGAAAGTGGACCCCTCATACATTTCTATGGAACATAATACCGTCACTCTGGAAAAATAGTTTAGCAGTTTCTTTATAAAGTAAACATGCAGCCACCATCCAATTCAGTACTTGCATTCCTTGGCTTTTATTGCAAATAAATTAAGACTTACGTTTACAGAAACACATAAACACAAATTTACAGCAGCTTTATTTGTAATAGTCCAAAACTGGAAACAACCCATAATTTCTTCAATGGTTGTCCTTCAATGAGTGATTTGTGAACAAACTGTGGTACATTCTTACCACAGAATTCTACTTGGCAATAAAAAAGAAGAAACTATTGATACATGTAACAACCTGGGTGAATCTCCAGAGAACTATGCCCAGTGAAAACAAAACCAAAAAAAAAAAAGCCAATTCCAAAAAGTTACAAACTGTATGAATCTATTTAAATAATATTTTTGAAATGACAAAAATTATAGAAATGGTTATGTTATTTTGCTATAGTTTTGTAAGATGTTTCATTGGGAGAAATTAGGAAAAGTGTACATGAGATTCCTCTGTATTACATCTTACTTCTGTATATGAATCTAGAAATATCTAAAGATAAAAATTTCATTAAGAGATGTAATAGATCTCATTTATATTAACAACATAAACATGATACTTTAAAACTTTAGAATAAATCTATCAAAATATCTGTCAGACTTTTATGCAAAACAATTGAAATATGTTGCAGATTACAAAATAAAGTTGAGTAAATGAATTGGAAGTTTCAATTTTATAAAAGTTTTTCCAAAATTAGTCAATGAAATATGTAAATGAATCAATATTCAACAAGTCAACAAGTCAACAAGCTTTTTGGGGGGAAGGAGGAGGAGGTTATAATGAGCCAATAGTATAATTCATTAGGAAGAGACAAAGCTGAAATGATTTGGAAAAAGGAAACAGATGGAAGGAGTGTGATATTCGAAACAGAAGAGATAAATGAGGTACCATGGTCCCCTGTCATGTGCTATAACCCCCACTGTTGCTGCAGAATCTTTCTCATATTTGCAAGTTTTGAAAGCTTGATATATGTCAAAGCTGAGTAATGGATAGGCCTTTTAAAAAATAGTACTAAGAAAATAAGTTATCCACAGGGGAAAATATAAAATTATATTCCAACACTACACCATACCAAACAAAACCAATTCCGTGTGGAAAAAAAACTTAAATGTAAAAAGCAAAACTGAAATTTTGAAAAAAAAATTATAGGATATCTGTGACCTTGAGGCAGCAAAGAATTTATTATACAAGACATTTAAGGTATATTTTTTAAAGATTGTTAAATTTGAAATAATTACAATTAAGACAATAATCTATTGACAGATATCCAAAACATCATAAATAGGGTATAAAAATAAGCCATGTAATTAACAAAACCATCGTATTCAGGAAATAAAAAGAACTCTGAAATCTCAGTAAGAAAAAGAAACAGTCCAATAAGAAAATGCAGGCAAAAGATATGAGCAGACAATTTAGAGATGAGGAAATATGAATTGCCATTAATATATTTCATATTTCAAGAGTGACATATGAAATATACTAATATATAAAAATATAAGGAAATGAAAGTTAAAGCAATAATAAAATACCATTATGCACCTGTCAAATTAGCAAAAATTAAATGGTTTTACATTATCAATTTTGGTGAAGATGCGGAGAAATTAGAACTCTCAGAAACTGCTGGTGGGGCTGTTAATTGACAAAAACACTTCACAAATATGATTATTTGTGAACCCCAAGTGTATATGTTGATACTTCAAGGAAATGGTCCCACAAGTGAGTCTGTAGTTGTGTAGAACTGCTTACCTGCCCTAGGTTGGAAATAACCTAAATATTTAAGTAGGACTGTAAGCACACTGTAATATATTTAGATTAACACTACAATGATGGCTAAAAAAAGGAGTGAGAGCTACATTTATGAGAGTTGATATATTGCAAACACATAACTTTGAGTGGAAAAGGGACTTGTGTTATTTCTCTATATAAAATTAAAAGCATGCAAACCATTGTTCAAAAATTACTATATTTGGTTTATAGAAATATTCATATACAATACATTTATAAAAATGTTCATGGGAGGGCTTCCCTGGTGATGCAGTGGTTGAGAGTCCGCCTGCCAATGCAGGGGACATGGGTTTGTGCTCCGGTCCGGGAAGATCCCACGTGCCACGGAACGGCTGGGCCCGAGAGCCATGGCTGCTGAGCCTGTGTCCGGAGCCTGTGCTCCACAATGGGAGAGGCCACAACCGTGAGAGGCCCACATATCGCCAAAAAAAAAAAAAAAAAAAGATTAAAGGGAGTGGTTCTACTAACAGAGGAGGAGGGAGGAGAATGGTAATGGGAAGGTATACACAGTAGCCTTCAAATGAAACTTTAATACTTCTTTTAAAATTAGAGAATAAAACATTATTTAATACTTCTTTAAAAATTAAAGTATTACATTTGGCAAAGATATAACAAGTATCAAAACTACTTGGTAAGTACATGCATGTTTATTACATTATCCTTTACACTTCTCCATGCTTTGCCATTATCATAATAAAAAAGTTAAAATCCTTAACAACCAATGTGATAAAATAGTGAAAAAAAGAAAACTGTTGTAAGTTGTAAATTTTTAAAAATAAGTGATTCTTTTTTTTTTAAAGTCTTTATTGGAGTATAATTGCTTTACAATGGTGTGTTAGTTTCTGCTTTATAACAAAGTGAATCAGTTATACATATACATATGTTCCCATATCTCTTCCCTCTTGCGTCTCCCTCCCTCCCACCCTCCATATCCCACCCCTCTAAGTGGTCACAAACCACCAAGCTGATCTCCCTGTGCTATGCAGCTGCTTCCCACTAGCTATCTATTTTGCATTTGTTAGTGTATATATGTCCATACCACTCTCTAACTTTGTCACAGCTTACCCTTACCCCTCCCCATATCCAAGTCCATTCTCTAGTAGGTCTCTGTCTTTATTCCCGTCTTACCCCAGGTTCTTCATGACCTTTTTTTTTTTCTTCTTCTTAGATTCCATATATATGTGTTAGTATACGGTATTTGTTTTTCTCTTTCTGACTTACTTCACTCTGTATGACAGACTCTAGGTCCATCCACCTCACTACGAATAACTCAATTTCATTTCTTTTTATGGCTGAGTAACATTCCATTGTATATATGTGCTACATCTTCTTTACCCATTCATCTGTTGATGGACACTTAGGTTGCTTCCATGTCCTGGCTATTGTAAACAGAGCTGCAAGGAACATTTTGGTACATGACTCTTTTCCAATTATGGTTTTCTTAAGGTATATATGCCCAGTAGTGGGATTGCTGGGTCATATGGTAATTCGATTTTTAGTTCTTTAAGGAACCTCTGTACTGTTCTCCATAGTGGCTGTATCAATTTACATTCCAACCAACAGTGCAAGAGTGTTCCCTTTTCTCCACACCCTCTCCAGCATTTATTGTTTCTAGATTTTTTGATGATGGCCATTCTGACCGGTGTGAGATGATATCTCATTGGTGAAAAACTGAAACCATTTCCACTAAGATCAGGAACAAGACAAGGTTGCCCACTCTCACCACAATTATTCAACATAGTTTTGGAAGTTTTAGCCGCAGCAATCAGAGAAGAAAAAGAAACAAATGGAATCCAAATCAGAAAAGAAGAAGTAAAGCTGTCACTATTTTCAGATGACATGATGCTATACGTAGAGAATCCTAAAGATGCTATCAGAAAACTGCTAGAGCTAATCAATGAATTTGATAAAGTAGCAGGATACAGAATTAATGCACAGAAATCTCTGGCATTCCTATACTCTAATGATGAAAAATCTGAAAGTGAAAACACTCCCATTTACCATTGCAACAAAAATAATACAATATCTAGGAATAAACCTACCTAAGCAGTCAAAAGTCCTGTATGCAGAAAATTATAAGACATTGATGAAAGAAATTAAAGATGATGCAAATAGATGGAGAGGTATACCATGTTCTTGGATTGGAAGAATCAACATTGTGAAAATGACTCTACTACCCAAAGCAATCTACAGATTCAATGCATTCCCTATCAACCTACCAATGGCATTTTTCACAGAACTAGAACAAAAAATTTCACAACTTGTATGGAAACACAAAAGACCCCAAATAGCAAAAGCAATCTTGAGAACGAAAAACAGAGCTGGAGGAATCAGGCTCCCTGACTTCAGACTATACTACAAAGCTACAGTAATCAAGAAAGTATGGTACTGGCACAAAAACAGAAAGATAGATAAATGGAACAGGATACAAAACCCAGATATAAACCCATGCACATATGGTCACCTTATCTTTGATAAAGGAGGCAAGAATATGCAGTGGAGAAAAGACAGGCTCTTCAAGAAGTGGTGCTGGGAAAACTGAACAGGTACATGTAAAAGTATGAAATTAGAACACTCCCTAACACCATACACAAAAATAAACTCAAAATGGATTAAAGACCTAAATATAAGGCCAGACACTATCAAACTCTTAGAGGAAAACATAGGCAGAACAGTTTATGACATAAATCACAGCAAGATCCTTTTGGACCCACCTCCTAGAGAAATGGAAATAAAAACAAAAATAAACAAATGAGACCTAATGAAACTTCAAAGCTTTTGCACAGCAAAGGAAACCATAAACAAGACCAAAAGGCAACCCTTAGAATGGGAGAAACTATTTGCAAATGAAGCAACTGACAAAGGATTAATCTCCAAAATTTACAAGCAGCTCATGCAGCTCAATAACAAAAAAACAAACAATCCAATCCAAAAATGGGCAGAAGACTTAAATAGACATTTCTCCAAAGAAGATATACAGATTGCCAACAAACACATGAAAGAATGCTCAACATCATTAATCATTAGAGAAATGCAAATCAAAATAAGTGATTCCTAAAAACATCTATTGTTTTCATGTTTTTCCAAATTCATTACCAAGCTAAAAAGTTGAAAACAAAAGTGCACAGAGAATTATTTTAGATAGCTTCTCCACATATAGTAATACAATATCACAGGATATTTCAACAGAATGCAACCAAATGCCTTAATTTTTAAATCATAAAATAGTTATTTACTCTGTATTGGTGTGCATGAGTAAATGCGCCACGGCAGAATTGTCTACCCTTTGTCCACATGAAATAGGAGGCATTGGCCAAAAAATAACTAAAATAGAATTCTTTAGACTAGCTTAATTACATTAAACTGCACTGATTTATTTTAATGCTTGCTTTCCACTTTTTCTAGCTAGGAAAGTAATGTTTACAACCTATTTCCAGATAGTGGTTATTTTGAAAATAAGACAATTTAATATGCTAAACGTTTATCTTTTTAAAAATACTCAATAAAATGTACACAGAATTGTTTCAGATAAAAGCTCATTTTTATAACCATATTGATATCTGAACACAATGTCTGCTAATAAATATTGATTTTAATAAATTCTTGGTGCTTAATTAATACTTGATAAAAATCAAAGTATGACTTTTTACTTTAGCTCTTCTATTAGAAAGTGATACAGCATTGTGATTTGATTTGCATTTTCAGGATGGCTAATGATATTGATCATCTTTTTGTGTGCTTATCTGTTTATCTATCATCAATATGTTTCCTTGCTCACTTTTAAATTGGGCTCTTTTGTTTTTTAAATTTATTTATTTTTATTTTTGGCTGCGTTGGGTCTTCGTTGCTGCGCTCGGGCCCTCCCCACTTGCGGCGAGCGGGGGCCACTCTCCGCCGCAGTGCATGGGCCCCTCACCGCGGCGGCCTCTCCCACCACGGAGCACAGGCTCCAGGCGCACGGGCTCCAGCAGTTGCGGCACATGGGCCCAGCAGCCGTGGCCCGCGGGCCCCAGAGCTCAGGCTCAGTAGTTGTGGCGCACGGGCTCAGCCGCTCCGTGGCACGTGGGATCTCCCCAGACCAGGGACCGAACCCATGTCCCCTGCATTGGCAGGTGGACTCTCAACCACTGCGCCACCGGGGAAGTCCCGGGCTCTTTTTTTAACCATTGTTTTGAGAGTTCTTTATATGTTCTAATACAAGAGTATTGGTTTGCAAACTGGCCCCTCTAATTGCAGGACAAGGAGAAACCGAGGAAAGAGACAGATCTCTCGAGCTGGGTAGGTAGCAGGTTTAGTGGAAAGGAACTTACAAATGAGGTTAGTCTTGAGAGGCTGCAAGAAGAGTAGATGTCCCCATCAGCCTGCCAGAATTGCCTTAACTGGGTTCAATCATGTGCTCTAATCAGATGGTCTCAAAAACACAGAGCTCTCTCAAGGCTGCATCCTTGAGAACAGCCCCACTGTGGGACTGGTGGGCAGAATGTACATTCCAAGGACAGGAAGGGGGAGGGGCCTCCAATTCCCTGGGTCCATTTCTTGGGTCAACTCGCAGTCATGTCCTTCAGATGACCTCCCCCAACAAAGAAATTTGTCAGATACTTTATTTGCAAATATTTTCTTCAGTGCACAGGTTTTCATTAGAGTCTTTCAAATATCAGAAGTTTTAATTCTGATGAGGTTTAATTTATTAATCCTTTTATGTATTGTGCATTTAGTGTCAAATCTAAGAACTCTTTGCTTCCCTAGATACCCTAAATTTTCTTCTATTTTTTTTTTTTCTAAATGTTTCATAGTTTTATGTTTTATATTTAAGTTCATGATCCATGTTAATTTTTTAGGAGGTGTGAGGTTTAGGTCAATTCCATTTTTTTTTGCCTACAAATGTCCAATTATTCCTTCACCATTTATCAAAAATGCTATCTTTCCTCTATTGCATTGCTATCAAATCCCCCAAATAATGATCTCAACCTTGGTCAATCCGTTGGGGCTCTTTTGGTCTTCATCTTACCCTTCAACTGCACTTGACAAGACTGATCTTACCCTTCCTGAAATGCTCTGTGCCTTTTTCTTCCATTCCCGCTACCTCCCTCTGGAGATCTTCCTGAAATGCTCTGTGCCTTTTTCTTCAATTCCTGCTACCTCCCTCTGGAGATTTTACTCTGACTTGTCTGATTATTCTTGCAAAGCATTCCCAGTTTACCTTAACCTCTCCTTTAAATATTCAAGTCTCTTCCTCCCTACCTGACTAAACAGGCATCAATTACCATCTGTGTATTGATGTTGTGGAAAAATTTTACTTCTTACAACACTGTATAGCTCTCTGCTCTAGTCACACTGTCTTGTTGTTTCCTGAAGAGGTCAAGCTAATTCTTGCCTCCCTGCCTTTGTACTCACTGTTCCATCTGCCAGGGATACACTTTTGGCAGAGTCTTCCATCTTGCTGTTTCTTTTCATTCAGATACTCTCCAAAATATCACCTTCTCACAGATGCACTGCTTGACCAGCACTTTTAGAATGGAACCACCAACACGCCCTTCACCTTGTTGCTTTGTATTTCTTCATGGCATTTTCCTCCAACTCATGTTTTACTGTAGATTTGTTTGTCTGTTTAGAATATAAACCCCATGATGGAAGGGAGATTGTTGTCTTGTTCACTAGTATGTTCTCAGTGCATGGCACATACTAAGTACTCAATTGTTATTTGTTGAATAAATACTTGTTGCATAGAGGGGGAAAAAACATTGTCATCTGTAGACAGATCTTGGATCTGTTTTTCATGACTACGTGTGAACTCGGGTAAGTTACCTATGCTCATATTTCACATTTGCAACAGAGTTACTATGAGGAATAAGTGAAATGACTCTTGTAAAAGCGCTGAGCAGAGTATCTAGTACTCAGCAGACACATGATCGTATTTATATTTTTTCTTTTCACTGAATACCCATTCTTCCCTTCCTTCTATTAACAGTGATTCGAGGAAAGATGAGGTTATGGCTCTGTTTCTCACCAAAAACACCTAAGCTTTGGTTAATAGTGTAGTATGGCTCTGTCAATTGTACATTTTTATTTAATATTTTTCATAAGCCTCTTTAATGTTGTCAGCTCGTGCCACTGTGAGGTTGCTGAGCATGATCTCTGTCTGAAATAATCCCTCTTCTTAATCCTTCCTTTGTAAGGCATTTGGAGAGCACTCCAGATATTGATTCTGGTATGTCAATTAATGAACAAGACTTCAAGCATATATCCGTATCTTTTAGAATTCTATAACATTAAAATAATATTTTCTTTGCCCTTCATTCTCTGAGCCTTCAGCTTTCTGATCCTTTCAGACTCTTTCACTCATATATTTGCCCTTCTCTGGAAACAACCTTTTTTTGTGCTTTGATATATCTTTCTAGTGTCATGACTAGAGAGCTGAATGGAGCTTTTCTGGAGTGGAAGCATTTGTTTTTTATCAATTATTGTCAAGTGGAGGTGGAGTGGAAGTGAGTGTAGTAGAAACAGTAGGGGAGGGTTTAAAAAGTATTTTTAATAAATATGACTTCCTTCCCTACCTCCACTCCTACTTCCTTCTCTTTGAGAAAACCTGTTTTTGAAATAAAGAATTTTTTCTTTCTTTCTTTTTTCTCTGCTGGGTTATTTCCATACCTTTTATATGACAAAGATTTCTGAATCTCCTTTGAATCCAAGCAGACTGTTTTATTGTTTCATCATCTTTCAAGTCACTTTCCCAAGATAGTAATGGGGGGCTGAGAGCTTCCACCAAATACATACAGTTTGATTTATGTTCCTCATTGTAAAATGATCTGCTATTTTGTTTCCCCACTCACAACAACACACTATCTCTCCACTGTGGGAATAGAGATCAGGGCCAAGTTTGTAGGTACTGTCAGATTAATCTCTTTAATCTTAGCAAATGCTATGGTTTGGTTTTCTAAATGCTATGCTTCAAAATCTTCAGTGCATCTCCATTTTATTCTACTTCAATGTAAATTGAAAAGCTCATATTCTAGACCCTCCATAACTAATTAGAGACTCAGCTGGCTAAACATATGTCCTTGTGTTCTGCTCTATGTCACCATGACATCTGGCTGTTCATGAGCAATACCATGTTTGTGTTTTCACATGTGTTTTGCTAAACATCTGTATCTATCTTCATCTTTAATTATCAGTGTCTTTGCCATCCTTTGAGGGCCAACCCAAGTGATACCACCTCTGAAGACTTCTACTTATTTTAATCTACCTCACTATTTTATAATTTTCTTCTGTTTTTTATGACCCAAATTTTATGTTTTTATATAGCTTCCCTATTCAATGTTAAGTTTCTTGAGAAAATAGAGATATGATTGTCGTGTGGTTGATATTTGCTGAATCAATAAATGAAACAACTTGGAGTTAAGATTCATTGTGACAAAGAAAGTAAGAAGGAAAATAAAATAAATTAAATAGCTTGGTAATCATTTGCTTTAACATTTGACATTCTGTTATATGGGCATTCTATAACTAGTGGGCACATGGTAGGGGGCTAGGTTTGGCTGGATGTCCAACAACTTTAGTAGGAACCCCTATCTACATAAATGTACAAGAGAAAATAAGTTATTTAAGCATGGCCAGCAATTATAATCATATTTCTGCACTTCCCATGACTGCCCCTTTTCACTTCCTTTGACATTTTCATGCAGAAACACAGCTTTCCATACCTTGTCACTAACATCAATAAGTAACAATTAATATAGTCTATTAAAAATTATTTACAGACTAGGTCATATCACTGATGTTTCCAAGGGACTGTAATCCTTCCTGTTAGGGTAAATCAATAGAAATATTAACATCATAATCTTTCATTCTTAGGTTGCTCAGTTTGGAGGTGTTAAAGTTGAAATTTATTTTAAGAAAAGTAAGGAAGTTATTCAAGATGTTCATAGAGAATATTAAAAGAAAATATCTCAACAGAAATATGTTTGCTATTGTTAACAAAAAGTAAAACATTAAACAAGAGGGTAGAATTTCCTTAAGTCAGAGGCTCTATAGTATAAAACTCTCCTTAGGGCTTCCCTGGTGGCGCAGTGGTTGGGAGTCCGCCTGCCGATGCAGCGGACACGGGTTCGTGCCCCAGTCCAGGAAGATCCCGCATGCAGCGGGTGGCTGGACCCGTGAGCCATGGCCACTGAGCCTGCACGTCCGGAACCTGTGCTCTGCAACGGGAGAGGCCACAGCAGTGAGAGGCCCGCGTACTGCAAAAAAAAAACAAAAAAAAAACAAAACTCTCCTTAAATTTGTAGTACATTATAGAGCCTAAAGCACTTTCACCTATTATTTCATTTGATTCTCAAGAAACCCTGGAAGGCAAGGAGGAAAATTATTGTCCTCACTTTGCAGCTGAAGAAATTGAGGTTATGAAATACTTAATTACTTTTCAAGCACTACTTGGTCTCTTAGTGGCAGATCATAGTTTGGTAGGAAGAATTCTTTATAGATACCCACCAAACATTAAAAATACTACCTGCAATTCTCCAAGGTGTCTGAGTCTTCTTCCCCCTGCTCTCCTCAGGTATAAGACTGAGTAATTATCTTCTTCTGGCTGGCTACCCAATAAATCTTGTAGTTACAGGGAACTTCTGGGTATCAATGGGCTCTCCCACCGAAAGGAACTGGTTGGGTAGCCCAGTCTCAGATGAATGAAAATTGCCACTCTTTGATAATATCACTCAAAGAGCAGTTATAAATTCTTAAAATCCTACCCCAGTTCTACAGACCTGCCCATCATTCAAGTTTGGCCATCCTGTCAGAAAACAGCCATGGGATTGAATTCTCTTTCTTGTTGATGACATATAATAACATATTCAGTGAATTCGTTTTTAAATGAAACATCCAATACATTATAATCACCTTAAAATGTAGATTTGGAAATATAAATTGGTTTGTTACATCAATTTCATTAAGATTCTCAGCTATTAGTCCCAGTCTTGTTACCAACTTTTCTGGGCTTCATTTTTCTCATGTCTAAAAGAAGAAGTTTGACCCTTTCAATGATTATGGAAATTTGCTGTTTCTAAATGTTTCAAAAACATTATATCACGGGTTATCCATAATAATTCTATGAGGTAGATGAAATTTATTATGAATTACACTTGACAGAAGAGAAAAATTTAACTTAGAGAGGTTATGTGACTACCCAAGATCATACAAATAATAAATTGAGACCCAACGCTGCACCAGAGATTTCTACCATATATTTCTAACTGTAAAAATCTCAAATCTACTCAGCTCTGCAATTTTTCATCAATGCAATTGTATAAATCATGACACCTTCTTCTATGCTCTTTAAAAAAATTAATAAAAAGGACAGGGGGATCTTCAAGATGGCACAGGTTTAAGACATAGAGGTCACCTTCCTCCCCACAAATAAATCAAAAATACATCTACATGTGGAACAACTCCTACAGAACACCTACTGAATGCTGGTAGAAGACCTCAGACTTACCAAAAATCAAGAAAATCTCCACGTACCTGGGTAGGGCAAAAGAAAAGACAGAGAGAAAAGAATAGGGATGGGACCTCACCTCTAGGAGTGAGCTGTGAAGGAAGGAAAGTTTCCACACACTCGGAAGCCCCTTCACTGGTGGAGCTGGGTGGGTGGTTGGGGGGAAAGCTTTGGAGCCATGGAGGACAGTGCAGAAACAGGGGTGCAGAGAGCAAAGCAGAGAGCTTCCCACACAGAGGATTGGTGCCAATCAGCACTCACAAGCCTGAGAGGCTTGTCTGCTCACCTGCCAGGGCGGGTGGGGGCTGGGAGCTGAGGCTTGGGCTTTGGAGATTAGATCTTAGGGAGATGACTGGGGTTGGCTGCATGAATACAGCATGAAGGGGGCTAGTGCATCACAGCTAGCCAGTAGGAAGTCTGGGGAAAACTCTGGACCTGCCAAGAGACCATTGTTTTGGAGTGTGCGAGGGCAGGGGATTCCTTCCCTGTCTGCCCACAGAAGGCAGAGCACTACCTAAACAAGCTGCAGAAATGGGCTATAAGTGCACACCACAGAGATGGACATGAAATGCTAACACTGCTGCTGCAGCCACCAAGAATCCTGTATGCAAACAAGTCACTATCCACATGCACACCACCCCCCACCAGGGAGCCTGTGCAGCCCACCACTGTCAGGTTCCCGTGATCCAGGGACAACTTCCCTGTGAGAACACATGCATACTCAGGCTGTTGCAACATCATGTTGGCCTCTGCCACCACAGGCTCACCCAGAATTCCAGTTATAACTACCGTACACCTCTCTCCCACTGGCATGAGTGAACCAGAGCCCTCTAATCAGCCTCTGCTTTAACCCTGTCCTGTCTCGGTGGGAACAGAAACCGGTGGGTAACCTACATGCAGAGGTGGGGCCAAAACCAAAGCTAAACCCCAGGAGCTGTGTGAACAAAGAAGAGAAAGGGATATTTCTCAGTGCAGCCTCAAGAGCAATAGATTAAATCCCCACAATCAACTTGATGTATCCTGTATTTATGAATAGACAAAGAATAGACAAAGAATCAACCCAAAATTAAAGTGGTGGACTTTTGGCGCAACTGTAGACTTGGGGTTTGCTGTCTGTGACTGACTTGTTTCTGATTTTTATGTTTATATTAGTATAGATATTAGCACTGGTAACATTGGTGGATTTGTTTATTGGTTTGGTTGCTCTCTTTTTTTTTTATTCCTTTTTTATTTTCTTATTTTAATTAATTTTAATTATTTTATTTAATTTTATTAAAAAAAATTCTTTTTCTTTCTTTTTTCTCCCTTGTTTTCAGAGCCGTGTGGCTGACAGAGTCTTGGTGCTCTGGCCTGACCTCAGGCCAGAGCCTCTGAAATGGGAGAGCCCAGTTAAGGACATGAGACCACCAGAGACCTCCCAGTCCCATGTAATGTCAATCAGAGAGAGCTCTCCCAGAGAACTCCATCTCAATGCTAAGACCCAGCTCCACTCAATAACCAGCAAGATACAGTGCTGGACACCCTATGCCAAACAACTAGCAATACAGGAACCCAACCCGACCCATTATTGGAGAGGCTGCCTAATATCATAATAAGCTCACAGGCACCCCAAAACACAACACCAGATGCAGTCATGCTCACCAGAAAGACAAGATCCAGCCTCATCCACCAGAACACAGGTACCAGTCTCCTCCACCAGGAAGTCTACACAAGCCACTGAAACAACCTCACCCACTGGGGGAAGACACAAAAAACAATGGAAACTATGAACCTGCAACTGCAAAAAAGAGACCACAAACACAGTAAGTTAAGCAAAATGAGAAGACAGAGAGACACACAACAGATGAAGGAGAAAGGTAAAAACCCTCCAGACCAAACAAATGCAGAAGAAATAGGCAGTCTACCTGAGAAAGAATTCAGAGTAATGATACTAAATGTGATCCAAAATCTTGGAAATAGAATGGAGAAAATACAAGAAATGATTAACAAGGACCTAGAAGAACTAAAGAGCAAACAAACAATGATAAACAACACAATAATTAAATTAAAAATTCTCCAGAAGGAATCAATAGGAGAATACCTGATGCAGAAGAATGGATAAGTGACCTGGAAAATAAAATAGTGGAAATAACTACCACATAACAGAATAAAGGAAAAAGAATGAAAAGAACTGAGGACAGTCTCAAAGACCTCTGGGACAACATTGAATACACTAACATTTGAATTATAGGACTCCCAAAAGACAAAGATAAAAAGAAAGGGACTGAAAAAATATTTGAAGAGATTATAGTTGAAAACTTCCCTAACATGGGAAAGGAAATAGTCAGTCAAGTCCAGGAAGCACAGAGAGCCTCATACAGGATAAATCCAAGGAGAAACATGCCAAGACACATATTAATCAAACTATCAAAAATTAAATACAAAGAAAAAATATTAAAAGCAGCAATGGAAAAGCAACAAATACAATACAAGGGAATCCCCATAAGTTTAACAGCTGATCTTTCAGCAGAAACTCTGAAAATCAGAAGGGAGTGGCAGGACATATTTAAAGTGATGAAAGGGAAAAACCTACAACCAAGATTACTCTACCCAGCAAGGATCTCATTCAGATTTGACAGAGAAATTAAAACCTTACAACAAGCAAAAGCTAAGAGAATACAGCACCACCAAACCAGCTTTAAAAAAATGCTAAAGGAACTTCTCTGGGCAGGAAACACAAGAGAAGGAAAAGACCTATGATAACAAACCAAAAAAAAAGAAAAAAGAAAATGGTAATAGGAATATACATATCGATAATTACCTTAAATGTTAATGGATTAAATGCTCCAAGTAAAAGGCATAGACTAGTTGAATGGATAAAAAAACAAGACTTGTACATATGCTGCCTACAAGACACCCACTTCTGACCTAAGGTCACATACACACTCAAAGTGAGGGGATGGAAAAAGATATTCCATGCTAATGGAAATCAAAAGAAAACTAGAGTAACAATTCTCATTTCAGAAAAAAATGGGCTTTAAAATAAAGACTATTAAAAGAGACAAAGAAGGACAGTACATAATGATCAAGGGATCAATCCAAGAAGAAGATATAAAAATTGTAAATATCGATGCAACAAACATAGGATCACATCAATACATAAGGCAAATGCTAACAGCCATAAAAGGAGAAATTGAAAGTAACAGAATAATTGAAGGGGAATTTAACATCCCACTTTCACCAATGGATAGATCATCCAAAATGAAAATAAATAAGGAAACACAAGCTTTAAATGTTATATTAAGCAAAATGGACTTCATTGATATTTATAGGATATTCCATCCAAAAACAAGAATATACTTTGTTTTCAAGTGCTCATGGAACATTCTCCAGGGTAGATCTTGGGTCACAAATCAAGTCTTGGTAAATTTAAGAAAATTGAAAGTGTATCAAGTATCTTCCAACCAGAACGAAATGAGACTAGATATCAAAGACAGGAAAAAAATCTTAAAAAATACAAACACATGGAGGCTAAACAATACTAAATAACAAATAGATCACTGAAGAAATCAAAGAGGAAATGAAAAAATACCTAGAAACAAATGACAATGGAGACATGAAGACCCAGAAACTATGGGATGCAGCAAAAGCAGTTATAAAAGGGAAGGTTATAACAATACAAACCTACCTTGAGAAAAAAGAAACATCTCAAATAAACAAACTAACCCTACACCTAAAACAATTAGAGAAAAAGGAACAACAACAACAAAAAAAAAAAAACCAAAGTTAGCAGAAGGAAAGAAATCATAAAGATCAGATCAGAAATAAATGAAAAAGAAATGAAGGAAACGATAGCAAAATTCAATAAAATTAAAATCTGGTTCTTTGAGAAGATAAACAACAGAATACACATTTTTCTCAAGTGCTCATGGAACATTCTCCAGGGTAGAACATATCTTGGGTCACAAATCAAGCCTTGGTAAATTTAAGAAAATTGAAATCATATCAAATATATTTTCCAACAACAACACTATGAGACTAGATATCAATTACAGGAAAAGATCTGTAAAAAATACAAACACATGGAGACTAAACAATATCCTACTTAATAACGAAGTGATCACTGAAGAAATCAAAGAGGAAATAAAAAAATACCTAGAAACAAATGACAATGGAGACATGATGACCCAAAACCTATGGGATTCAGCAAAACCACTTCTAAGAGGGAAGTTTATAGCAATACAATTCTACCTTAATAAACAGGAAACATCTCAAATCAACAACCTAACCTTGCACCTGAAGCAATTAGAGAAAGAAGAACAAAAAAACCAAAAGTTTGCAGAAGGAAAGAAATCATAAAGATCAGATAAGAAATAAATGAAAAAGAAATGAAGGAAATGATAGCAAAGATCAAAAAACTAAAAGCTGGTTCTTTGAGAAGATAAACAAAATTGATAAACCATTAGCCAGACTCATCAAGAAAAAAAGAGAGAAGACTCAAATCAATAGAATTAGAAATGAAAAAGGAGAAGTAAGAACTGTCCCTGCAGAAATACAGAGGATCATGAGACATTACTACAAGCAAATATATGCTAATAAAATGGCCAACTGGAAGAAATGGACAAATTCTTAGAAAAGCACAACATCCCGAGACTGAACCAGTAAGAACTAGAAAATATAAACAGACCAATCACAATAACTGAAAATGAAACTGTGATTAAAAATCTTCCAACAAACTAAAGCCCAGGACCAGATGGTTTCACAGGTGAATTCTATCAAACATTTAGAGAAAAGCTAACACCTATCCTCAAACTCTTCCAAAATATAGCAGAGGGAGGAACACTCCCAAAACCATTCTAAAAGGCCAGTATCACCCTGATACCAAAACCAGGCAAAAATGTCAGAAAGAAAGAATACTACAGACCAATATCACTGATGAACATAGATGCAAAGATCCTCAACAAAATACTAGCAAACAAAATCCAACAACACATTAAAAGGATCATACACCATGATCAAGTGGGGTTTATCCCAAGAATGCAAGGATTCTTCAATATATGCAAATCAATCAACTTGATTGCTCTTGACAAAATTCAACACCTATTTATGATAAAAACCCTCCAGAAAGTAGGCACAGAGGGAACTTACTTCAACATAATATGGGCCGTATATGACAAACCCACAGCAAACACCATTCCCAGTGGTGAAAAACTGAACCCATTTCCTCTAAGATCAGGAACAAGACAAGGTTACCTACTCTCACCACTATTATTGAACATAGTTTTGGAAGTTTTAGCCACAGCAATCAGAGAAGAAAAAAAAATAAAAGGAACCCAATTCAGAAAAGAAGTAAAGCTGTCACTGTTTGCAGATGACATGATACTATACATAGAAAATCCTAAAGATGCTACCAGAAAACCACTAAAGCTAATCAATGAAGTTGATAACATAGCAGGATACAAAATTAATACACAGAAATCTCTTACACTCCTATACACTAATGATGAAAAATCTGAAAGAGGAATTAAGGAAAAACCCACATTTACCATTGCAACAAAAAAGATAAAATACTGAGGAAGAAACCTACCTAAGGAGACAAAAGACCTGTACCCAGAAAACTATTAAGACACTGATGAAACAAATTAAAGATGATACAAACAGATGGGGATATATACCATGTTCATGGATTGGAAGAATCAACATTGTAAAAATAACTATGCTACACAAAGCAATCTACAGATTCAATGAAATCCCTATCAAACTACCAATGGCACTTTTCACAGAACTAGAACAAAACATTTCACAATTTGTATGGCAATCCTGAGAAAGAAAAAGAGAGCCAGAGGAATCAGGCTCCATGACTTCAGACTATACTACAAAATTACATTAATCAAGATACTATCAAGATACTATCAAGATACTATCAAGATACTATCGTACTGGCACAAAAAAAGAAATATTGATCAGTGGAAGAGGATAGTAAGCCCAGAGATAAACCCACACACATATGGACACCTTAATTTTTAATTTTTATTTATTTATTTGTAGTACGCTGGCCTCTCACTGTTGTGGCCTCTCCTGTTGCGGAGCACAGGCTCTGGACACGCAGGCTCAGCAGCCATGGCTCATGGCTCATGGCTGCCACTCTGCGGCATGTGGGATCTTCCCAGACAGGGGCACAAACCCGTGCCCCCTGCATCGGCAGGTGGACTCTCAACCACTGTGCCACCAGGGAAGCCCTGGACACCTTATTTTTGATAAAGGAGGCAAGAATATAGAATGGAGAAAAGACAGCCTCTTCAATAAGTGGTTCTGGGAAAACTGGTCAGCTATATGTAAAAGAATGAAATTAGAAGACTCCCTAACACCATACACAAAAAATAAACTCAAAATTGATTAAAGACCTAAATGTAAGGCCAGACACTAAAAGTCTTAGAGGAAAACGTAGACAGAACACTCTTTAACATACATCACAGCATGATCCTTTTTGACTCACCTCTTGGAGAAATGGAAATAAAAACAAAATAAAAAAAATGAGACCTAATGAATCTAAAAAGCATTTACACAGCAAAGAAAACCATAAAAAAGATGAAAAGACAACCCTCAGAATGGGAGAAAATAATTGCAAATGAAACAACTGACAAAGGATTTATCTCCAAAATATGCAGTGAGACCATGCAGCTCAATATCAAAAAAACAAACAAACAATTCAAAAATGGGCAGAAGATCTAAATAAACAGTTCTTTGAAGAAGATATACAGATTGCTAAGAAACACATGAAAGAATGCTCAACATCACTAATCATTACAGAAATGCAAATCAAAACTACAATGAGGTATCACCCCTCACCAGTCAGAATGGCCATAATCAAAAAATCTACAAAAAACAAATGCTGGAGAGGGTGTGGAGAAAGGGGTACCCTCCTACTGTTGGTGGGAATGTAAATTGATACAGCCACTATGGAGAACAATGTGGAGGTTCCTTAAAATACTAAAAATAAAACTAACATACGGCCCAGCAATCCCACTACTGGGCATATACCCTGAGAAAACTATAATTCAAAAAGAGTCATGTACCACAATGTTCATTGCAGCTCTATTTACAATAGCCAGGACATGGAAGCAACCTAAGTGTCCATCGACAGATGAATAGATAAAGAAGGTGTGGCACATATATACAATGGAATATTACTCAACCATAAAAAGAAATGAAATTGAGTTATGTGTAGTTAGGTGGTTGGACCTAGTGCCTGTCATACAGAGTGAAGTAAGTCAGAATGAGAAAAACAAATACCATTTGCTAAAACATATATACGGAATAAAAACTATGGTTCTGAAGAACCTAGTGGCAGGACAGGAAAAAAGATGCAGACGTAGAGAAGGAATTTGAGGACATGGGGAGGAGGAAGGGTAAGCTGGGATGAAGTGAGAGAGTGGCATGGACTTATATATACTACCAAATGTAAAATAGATAACTAGTGGGAAGTAGCTGCATAGAACAGGGAAAACAGCTAGGTGCTTTGTGACCACCTGGAGGGGTGGGATAGGGAAGGTGGGAGGGATGTTCAAGAAGGAGGATATATGGAGATATATGTGTATATATAGCTTATTCACTTTTTTTTATAAAGCAGAAACTAACACACCATTGTAAAGCAACTATACTCCAATAAAGAATTAAAAGATAAAAAAAGAAAGAGAATAATGGATGGGAAAAAAAAAAAAGAAATGAAAAGGGAGAAGCAACAACTGACCCTGCAGAAATACAAAGAATCATGAGGGATTATTACAAGCAATTATATGCCAAAAAAATGGACAACCTGCAAGAGATGGAGAATTTCTTTGAAAAGCACAACCTTCCGAGACTGAACCAGGAAGCAATAGAAAATATAAACAGACCAATTACAAGCACTGACATTGAAACTGTGATTAAAAATCTTCCAACGAACAAAAGCCCAAGACCAGATGGCTTCACAGGTGAATTCTATCAAACATTTAGAGAAGAGCTAACACCTATCCTTCTCAAAGTCTTCCAAAACATAGCAGAGGGAAGAATGCTCCCAAACTCATTCTATGAGGCCACCATTACCCTGATACCAAAGCCAGGCAAAGATGTCACAAAAAAAGAAAACTACAGATCAATATTACTGATGAACATAGTTGCAAAAATTGGCCATAGAATACTAGCAAACAGAATCCAATAGCACAGTGAAAGGATCATGCACTATGATCAAGTGGAGTTTATCCCAGGAATGCAAGGATTCTTCAATATACACAAATTAATCAATGTGATACACAATATTAACAAACCGAAGGGTAAAATCCATATGATCATCTCAATAGATGCAGAAAAAGCTTTTGACAAAATTCAATACCCATTTATGATAAAAACTCTCCAGAAAGTAGGCACAGAAGTAACTTACCTCAACATAATAAAGCCCATATATGAAAAACCCACAGCCAACATCGTTCTCAATGGTGAAAAACTGAAACCATTTCCTCTAAAATCAGAAACAAGACAAGGATGCCTAAGCTCACCAGTATTATTCAACATAGTTTTGGAAGTTTTAGCCACAACAATCAGAGAAGAAAAAGAAATAAAAGGAACCCAATTCAGAAAAGAAGAAGTAAAACTGTCACTGTTTGCAGATGACATGATACTCTACATAGAAAATCCTAAAGATGCTACCAGAAAACTACTAGAGCTAAACAATGAAGTTGGTAAAGTAGCAGGATACAAAATTAATGCACAGAAATCTCTTGCATTCCTATACACTAATGATGAAAAATATGAAAGAGAAATTAAGGAAACACTCCCATTTACTATTGCAATGAAAAGAATAAAATACTTAGGAATAAACCTACCTAAGGAGACAAAAGATTTGTATGCAGAAAACTATAAGACACTGATGAAAGAAATTAAAGATGACACAAATAGATGCAGAGATATACCATGTTCTTGTATTGGAAGAATCAACATTGTGAAAATAACTATACTAAACAAAGAAAACTACAGACTCAATGCAGCCCTATCAATCTATGAATGACATTTTGCACAGACTAGAGCAAAAGACCCTGAATAGCCAAAGCAAGCTTGAGAAAGAAAAACAGAGCTGGAGGAATCAGGCTTCCTGACTTCAGACTATACTACAAAGCTGCAGTAATCAATACAGTATGGTACTGGCACAAAAACAGAAACATACATCAATGGAGCAGGATAGAAAGCCCAGAGGTAAACCCATGCACTTATGGTCACCTTATCTTTGATAAAAGAGGCAAGAATATACAATGGAGAAAAGACAGCCTCTTCAATAAGTGGTGCTGGGAAAAGAGGACCTACATGTAAAAGAATGAAATTAGAATACTTCTTAATACCATACACAAAAATAAACTCAGAATGGATTAAAGACCTAAATGTAAGGCCAGACACTATAAAACTCTTGGAGGAAAACATAGGAACAAAACTCTGACATAAATCACAGCAAGATCCTTTTTGACCCACCTCCTGGATAAATGGAAATTAAAACAAACATAAACAAATGGGACTTAATGAAACTTAAAAGCTTTTGCACAGAAAGGAAACCATAAACAAAACAAGAGACAACCCTCAGAATGGGAGAAAATAATTGCAAATGAATCAACTGACAAAGGATTAATCTCCAAAATTTACAAGCAACACATGCAGCTCAATATCAAAAACAAAACAAACAACACAATCCATAAATGGGCAGAAGATCTAAATAGACCTTTCTCCAGAGAAGATATACAGGTTGCCAACAAACATATGAAAGGATGCCCAACTTCACTAATCATTAGAGAAATGCAAATCAAAACTACAGTGAGGTATCACCTCACACTGGTCAGAATGGCCATCATCAAAAAATCTACAAACAATAAATGCTGTAGAGGGTGTTGAGAAAAGGGAACCCTCCTGCACTGTTTGTGGGAATGAAAATTGATACATCCACTATGGAGAACAGTATGGAGGTTCCTTAAAAACCTAATACTAGAATTACCATATGACCCAGCAATCCCAGTACTGGGCATATACCCTGAGAAAACCATTATTCAAAAAGAGTCATGTACCACAATGTTCATTGCAGCACTATTTACAATAGCTAGGACATGGAAGCAAGCTAAGTGTCCATCAAGAGCTGAATGGATAAAGAAGGTGTGGCACATTTATACAATGGAATATTACTCAACCATAAAAATAAGAAACTGAGTTATTTGTAGTGAGGTGGATGGACCTACAGTTTGTCATACAGAGTGAAGTAAGTCAGAAAGAGAAAAACAAATACCGTATGCTAGCATATATATATATGGAATCTAAAAAAAGAAAAATGGTTCTGATGAACCTAGGGGCAGGATAGGAATAAAGACGCCGACATAGAGAATGGACTTGAGGACATGGGGAGGGGGAAGTGTAAGTTGGGATGAAGTGATAGAATAGCATTGACATATATACACTACCAAGTGTAAAATAGGTAGCTAGTGGGAAGCAGTTACATAGCACAGGGACATCAACTCGGTGGGATAGGCAGACATAAGAGGGTGGGGATATGATGATATATGTATACATATAGTTGATTCACATTTTTATACAGCAGAATCTGACACAACATTGTGAAGCAATTATTCTCTAGTAAAGATGTTAAAAAAAA
Source organism: Lipotes vexillifer (assembly GCF_000442215.2). NCBI lineage: Eukaryota > Metazoa > Chordata > Mammalia > Artiodactyla > Lipotidae > Lipotes > Lipotes vexillifer. Next base: position 353,741 of record NW_006787800.1, read on the forward strand.
AGACACAACCTACAGTTTATTAACTGAGCACACTAATATATTGAACCAAGGATTTTCCATTTTTTTTCACATGATGTCTTTGGAGCAATGTTTTCAATATCATATGCAATTTCCTGGCTGCAAGTGGAAAAGCAGGCAAGCTGCCTGTGAACTGGATGAAATATTCCAGAATAGAAGAATTACTAGATGCAGTTGGGAGAGGACTCATCTTGATGAATTTGAGATAGAATTCTAAACATGTCTGTGCATATCTTCACTAATCATACTCATCTCACCCTCAAAGGAATGATCCCACAGAGTAAAACACCCTCTGGGTCAAGAATCTCTCATGTAAATACTTGTTTAGACAGTTTAAAAATAGGCTTTATGTGTTCATTGTTATATAATTCCCTCCCGAGGTTTCTCTTCATAATGAGTAATAGGTTGGGATTGGCTGATGGCCTGGTATTGAGATAGCTAGCAAATCTTAATGCTGAGACAGGTCGCCAATATATATTCTGACTTGAGTCCATGGGAACGAGAAGTGGTGTAGTTTAGCAGATGTCCTGTCAGAAGTGGTCTGGGCACCTGTCCGTAACAGATAGAAATAACTTTGTGACAATCAGGGATGAAAATCTAAAGATTATAGGAATGTAGAAACTCAGAAATTGATGAAGAAAGTCCCCCATGAGTTTGATTGGACAGCTCTCCATGCTGGGTTTGTGTTTTGGAAAAAGAACTTCAGCCTTCAGTACATTGACTTAATGCCAGCCACAGTCACCATCCTCAGCTTGTTAAAAGCAGAGTTTTGATTCAAGAGATATGAAAAAACTTTAAGGAGTTTAATGTAGTTGCTGTTTTCTATTAATGTGCCAAGTTCAATTTTAAACTGAGAGGATAGGGGAGAAAGCAGAATTGTATTGTGGATTGACAGCCTGCTATAGTTTCATTTACTCATAAAAGAAATAATAACAAGACACTTTGTCATCCACATATAAAATTTACTCATTCCTGGAATTAGAAGTACGGAGAATCTTGTGATGAAAATATCTGACAAATTTCAATTCAAGGCAAAGATACATAGGTAATAAATATATTCAACAATGGATAGTCCTTTCCCTTTAAAAATGTTTAGAACAAATGACTCTGATGACCTAAAAATGTTATCTTATAAACATTTCCAAAACTAAATTTCCATAATGCTTCAGAAAAAAATGAGTTTCGTTTTCCTAAATTTATAAAACTATTGACATTAACATGAATGCATATTTTACAAGTGATGCTCTTTTAAAAAATACAGACATCTGTAATGTGTTTTACAAGAGTCCTTGGGCTAAAACTTGATGAAATTGGCACTTCTCCCTCATTCCTTTAGAAGCAGACAAGAAAGCCAGGTTGCAATGTTACATGTCTCTCTATCGTGGCTCCAAACTCCAGAAATAATCATCAAAGTCACACCCAGATCGCTTGTTTTGTAATGTAGAGAACAACTTGAAAAGAGGAAAGAAAATGTTGGCTCCCATATTGTGGTCAAATGACCCAGAGAGTAGATTTCCAAATTCCTACTTAAATATATTGTGTTCATATGAACAAGTATCCCAGGTCAGGTGGGGCAAACTTCCCCAAGGCTGGATATGAAGTTCTGATGCTTCCTTCACAACAACAAAACGGATTCAGTGTTTTTTGTTTTTTTCAGTAATGCCAAGAAAACCCAGATAGAGTAGGTGGAGCCATTTAAATTATAACTCTGCTGAGAAATTCATTCAGCCACAGAGATCCTTTCTAATTACATTATTGTTCTCTACACCTTCATGCTTAAGTAATGCAGTATTAATTCATGAAAATAACTAAATCTCTGTCTAGTGGGTTTTGTTGAACCATTCTCATTCTTTTAAAGTACATGTTCTGATATTCTGGATTTATCACTGGGGACTGGAAAAGAGAAGGTATTTTTCCTCTCATGCCTTGTTTCAACTTAAGGGCAGAAATGATGGTAAATTTTCCTCTACTGGTGTTTTGGATCATGTAGATGTTTGGATCAAGCATAAGACAAAGGAGAAGATATCATATCAGAGGGCAGTAAAGGCAAAAATGTGAATTAGTAAGAAAATGCTAAACTTAGGGTTAGACATTGCTGTTAAAGCATCTCAGTGCAACTTACTGCTAGCTTTGTGACTTTCAATTACTAACCTCTTAAGCTTCCATTTCTTCATCCGAAAGATGGAATTAATACATTTGCCTTGCTGTGTTATTGAGAGAATTAGATATCATATATGTTTAGTGCTTAATACAGTGCCAGATCCAGAACAGCCACTCAGTAAACTGTAATTACTTTCTACTTTAGTCTCAGATTACTTTCAAAAATATACTCATAAATTATTTCTAATAATCAGAGCTAATCTTTATTGAGCTCTTTATAAAAGAACAATGAGAAAATGTTTCATCTCATTTAATTTCTACTATATTGCTTGAATATTTGATATAATTATTCCAGTTTTACATATGTAAAAATTGAGACCTGTCTAGGTCAACTAATTAGCCCAATGTTAAATAGCTGAAAATGGATGAGTGGGAATTCAAATTCAAATCTAACTCCAAATCCCATGCTATCAATCAGTAATCCTATAAGGGCTTTGTGTTGAAGTGCAACCCAAGCTATTTCCTAAATCTTAACTATCAAGCCCCATCAAGAAAAGAATAGAACAAAGCATTCAGTGTGTATTTGGTTTTTTGTTTTGTTTTGTTTTAATTTATTTTATTGGAGTTATAGTTGATTTACAATGTTGTGCTAATTTCTACTGTACTGCAAAGTGATTCAATTACAAATATATATACATTCTTTATCATGTTCTTTTCTATTATGGTTTATCAAAGGATATTGAATATTTTTCCCTGTGCTGTACAGTAGGATCTTGTTGTTTATCTATTAGTGTGTATTTGTTGATGGTAATTGTTGATAGTGTTGAGATAAGGATTTACAAAGGCAAATCATATACAGGTAAGAAATGAAAGAATGAGTAAGAGTCCTTCAGGGCACTTATGCTACCTTAGAAAACCTTGTTCTGTCTGATGCCCTTCTCTTTCTGGACACAGAGAGGCATAGCTTTGTCCTACTTCTACCTTTGGTATAATCTAGAGTTTTCCCTAGTTTCCATCCTATGCCTCAGGAAGTCATTCTTATTAGTTCTCATAAGACTTATGTCTCTATAGGGTCCAGTCCCACATAATCACCAACATTCATCACCTTGCAAGATTGTCCAAGCTTCTGAGCCAGTTCCACCTCCATAGCAGGCAGGGTATTCTGGGCCTTAGAAGCATCATTCTATAGGGTCAAATTTGTAGCTCTAGACCTGGCATCCCATCTTCCTTGTAAGCCTTGAGCAGAAAAGAGTCCACTGAAATTTAGTCTTTCAAAAAAATTTACAGAATCTGCCAAGTCCTTATCATGTGTCCACTGTCATCATTTTCCTACCTCCCTTTAGATCTTGCTATGAATACTAAAGCAAAATCTCTCAAGGCATAGATATGCCCTTATAACAATGCAAGCAATCATGAGTCTGTAAATAATCAGACTTTATGAGGATGATACTCAGGAATTTGAATTTAAATAAGCTCACCCACGTAATTCCTATACATACTAGTTTGAGAACCACTACTTGGTCAACAATTCTATTGTCTTGCTAAACATTGAACTTCATAACTGTCTGGAATCTCCCTCTCCTGGGATCCATAAGGAGATCCATTGGATTCTGGATCTGGACACTCATCAGAGTCAATCACAAATGACCTGCACACATCAGGGTAATCTAGCTCAGCTGTCCACCCATCGCCCCTCCTGGGCCAGCCCTGCCTTCTCCCTTCTCCCCACCCATCCACATGTCAAAGTCGCTGCAGACCCAAGTTCCAAACTCTCACATGACTCTCAGGGTTCTTTTCCCCAATGAACTCTTCTTTTTCTTTTTACTTCTTTCTCTCTTACCATTCTGATGTTTGGGTTCCTTCTGTCTTTTGAATCTATCCTTTAGCTACCAGCAGCCAGGCTTTCTTAGTTTTGTGCTGCCCAAAGGAAACCATGATAACGTTTCTACATTTCCACAGGGAAATTCACAACCAACTCAGAACTGTAGTCAAGAAATACCATGATAGGGAATTTTCTTCATTCTTTATCATTCATTAATCACAGAAGACCATATCAAACAGAATGTGATGAAGTGTAAAGTGTAATGTTAACTCTTTACACCTGTTTGGATTTTGATGTTAATTTCCCTTTTGTTATATAAACCAGCTTATTTCTCAAAATGCAGGTTATACCCCATTGGTGGTTTATGGAATCAATTTATGATTCTCTATCAGTACTTAACAAATAGAATAAATAAGAAATATCAGATTTTATTACATATTGGAAGAGTAAGTATTATATAATGAGAGCATTTTCATGAATGTGTGTATTTGTGTGAATATTGGGGCATGATGGAAAGTGTTTTAATTTTTAGTTGTGATCCATGATTATTAAAAAAAGTCAAAGCCATTTCTCTAAATGTTAGAGGATTAGAACTATTTTCTGCATGCTGTGAGGTCAGAATGTCTGTTTATGTGAAAACTATCTCTCTGGGGAACGAAGCTTCTCTATTTTCTTTCCCAAATAAAGCATGTGTTTTCTTCAGTTAACACAAATCAGTCAGAGCTTAAACTCTCCATCTTGATGCTGCTTCATCTAATTTAATAGAAATATAAAATGTTGACACATACTGTATTTAATCTACTACTTACTTGACTATCATCTCATTGTCAATTTTGTCAACTGTAAAAATGGAAATATAAAGAAAGGGTTTTTGATAAAGATTCAATGAGATAACTTGCATCAAATACTGAGAATCAATGTTTAGCACATAGGAAACCATCAAGAAATGTCAGCCATCATCATTATTATCACATTCAATTACACAAATTATTATTATTATCATATTCAATGACATAAACCAGATATAATTTTTAAATCAGATCAATGCAAATAGGAAAAAAAGAAAACAGCACCAAAATCTTGGAGTCTAAAACTGTTATAAATTTGTTCAAAGGTTATCGGAAAGGCTTCTTATAAAGTCTCAGAGGAAAATTCAAGGAAAAATGGTCTCTGTTCATGCTCTCACCAAATTGTTTAAGGCTAATTAGCTATTTTTTTTGTTTTGTTTCTTTTGCGGTACGCGGGCCTCTCACTGTTGTGGCCTCTCCCGTTGCGGGGCACAGGCTCCGGACGCACAGGCTCCGGACGCACAGGCTCAGCGGCCATGGCTCACGGGCCCAGTTGCTCTGCGGCCTGTGGGATCTTCCCGGACCGGGGCATGAACCCGTGTGCCCTGCATTGGCAGGCGGACTCTCAACCACTGCGCCACCAGGGAAGCCCCTAATTAGCTATTGAACGTCAGACAAAACAAACATGAACAACCCCCTCAGATCTAATACATAATACTATAAACTGAATACTTGAGGTTATTCTTCTTCTGACAACCATGGAGTAGTGAGGTGGAGAGAGAGTCTGAAAACCCTTTAAAACTGATTTGACTTCATTAATCCATTGTTGTTTATCTCTGCACATCTTTCTTCTCCATTTAACTTGTGCAAAAGGAACAGCCAGCCCTCGTGCGAAGGGGCAAGTTGGTGTGTGTCTTCAGCTACCACTGTCCCTGTTTATTTGTTATAACAACCTTTGTATTCAAGGTGCTGTGAGTCACCATGAGTGCAATTAAGTACGTAGTGGGTATGAATTTATAGAGCCACCCTTTTTTACTGCTCTGTGTTCACTGCTGCCTGTTCCCTGGATGTGTGAGTCCTGGGAAAGTCTGATGTTACTACCACAGCCTGGCCTCTTGGAGACTGCATTATTTAAAATAGGTAATTCATATTGGTTAATGTTTAGAGAATTTTTTTAAAGTAGATTTCGATTATGTCTATGAAAGACAAGTTGACTGACAGCTTTTGACTGCCCAGTGGTAAGGCTTATTAAACAATTATTCCACCGTGTTCTCAATAAGGCCATTCAACTGCCCAGGCTTGCCCTAGTCTGTTGGGAATCTGGCTCAAAGGTTTCTGCTGATTGGAACATTCAAGTGTAGAAAAGAAAAGTAATGATTGTTTTATAATCATTTTGACTCCATTTAACTAAATGTTGGATGTGGAATTAAGGTAGGGGGAGAAGGCAGAGTTGTAAGAAAGAAAGAGCTGAGAAAAATGCACAAACTCAAGAAGTGGTAGAAAATAGCTCAATTCTATCACAGACCTACCTCAGAGATATTGTGGATTGTGTTCCAGACCACCACAATAGAACAAATATTGTGCTAAAATGAATCACATGAATGTTTTGGTTTCACGGTGCATATAAAAAGTTGTGTTTACACTATGCTGTAGTCTATTAAGTGTGCAAATGCATTATGTATAAAAAAAAATGTACATATGTTAATTAAAATATACCGCCCAGAATGCTAACCATCATCTGAGCTTTGGGTGAGTGATAACATTCTGCTGGTGGAGGGTCTTACCTCAGAGTTGACAGCTGCTGACTGGTCAGGCTGGCGGTTGCTGAAAGTTGGGTGACTGGCAATTTCTTAAAGCAAGACACATCCATTGGCTCTTCCTTTCATGAATGATTTCTCCACAGCAGGCAAGGCTGCTTCATAGCATTTTACTCACAGTAGAACTTCTTTCAAAATTGGGGTAAGTCCTTTCAAACTCTGTCACTGCTTTATCAACTAAGTTCATGGAGCATTCTAAATCCTTTGTTGTCATTTCAACAATCTTCACAGTGTCTTCACCAGGAGTAGATTCCATCTCAAAAAAATAACTTTTGCTGATTCATAAGAAGCAACTCCTCATCTGTTCAAGTTTTATCCTGAGATGGCAGCAGTCCAGTCACATCTTCAGGGTCCACTTCTAATTCTAGTGCTCTTGCTGTTTCCACCACATCTACAGTTACTCTCTCCGCTGAAGTCTTGAACCCCTCACAGTCATCCATGAAGGTTAGAATCAACTTCTTCCAAACTCCTGTAAATGTTGATATTTGGACCTCTTCCCATGAATCACAAATATTCTTAATGGCATCTAGAATGGTGAATCCTGTCCAGAAAGTTTTCAGCTGATCATGCCCAGATCTATCAGAAACATCGATATCTGTGGAAGCTTTAGCCTTATGAAATGTATTTCTTAAATCATAAGACTTGAAAGTCAAAATTATTCCTTGATCCACGGGCTGCAGAATGGATGTTGTGTTAGCAGACATGAAAGCAACATTAATCTTACTGTACATCTCCATCAAGTTCTTGAGTAACTAGGTGCATTGTCAATGAGCAGTAGTATTTTGAAAGGAATCTTTTAGTTTGAACAGTAGGTCTAACAGTGTGTTTCATGTATTCAGTAAACCATGTTGTAAACAGATGTGCTGCCATCAAGGCTTTGTTTTTCCATTTATAGATCAGAGGCAGCGTAGATATAACTCTTAAGGAACCTAGGATTTTCAGAATGGTAAATAAACATTGGCTTCAACTTGTAGTCACCAGTTGCATTAGCCTCTAACAAGAGAGTCAGCCTGTCCTTTGAAGCTTTGAAGCCAGGCATTGACTTCTCCTCTTCAGCTATGAAAGTCCTACATGGTATCTTCTTCCAATAGAAGGCTGTTTCATCTACATTGAAAACCTGTTGTTTAGTGGAGCCACCTTCAATCATTATCTTAGCTAGATTTCTTCTGGATAATTTGGGGCAGCTTCTACATCAGCACTTGCTGCTTCACCTTGCACTTTTATGTTATGGAGATGGTGTCTTTCCTTATGAACCAACCTCTGCTAGCTTCAGACGTTTTTTCTGCAGCTTCCTCACCTCTCTCTGTCTTCATAAAATTAAGAAGAGTTAGGGCTTTGACCTGGATTCGGCTGGCTTGATCTTCTATCCAGACACTAAAACTTTCTCCACAACAGCAATAAGGTTGTTTCACTTTCTTATCGTTTGTATGTTCACTGGAGTAGCACTTTGAATTTCTTTTTAAGAACTTTTCCTTTGCATTCACAACTTGGCTAATAGTTTAGTACAAGAGGCCTAGCTTTCAGCCTATCTTGGCTTTTGACATGTCTTCCTCACTAAACTTAAGCATTTGTAGCTTTGATTTAAAGTGAGAGACATGCAACTCTCCCTTTTACTTGAACACTTGGAGGCAATTGTAGAGTTATTGATTGGTGTAATTTCAATATTGTTGTGTCTCAGGGAATAAGGTAGCTGAGGGAGAAGGAGAGACAAGGAAGCAGCTGGTCAGTGGAGCAGTCAGAACACACACAACATTTATTGGTTAAGTTCACTGTCTTATATGGGTGCTGTTCCTGGCACCCCAAAACAATTACAATAGCTTCATCAAAATCATTGAGCATAGGTCAACTTAACAAATAATAATGAAAAAGTTTGAAATAGTGCAAGAATTACCAAAACATGACATAGAGACATCAAGTGAGCAAATGCTGTTGGAGAAAGAGCACTGATAGACTTGCTTGATGCAAGGTTGCCACAAACCTTCAATTTGTGAAAAATGCAGTACCTGCAAAGCACAATAAAGTGAATCACATAAACTTAAAACAGTTCTAGCAGTGATTTTAATATGTTTATATGGAATAATGCTGGGAAGCATTGTAGAGAGACACAGAGAAAGGCAAACAGCTAAACAAAGGGAAAGATGTAGATGCAAGTAGATGATGTAAGTCATAAGAGAATGCATAGGTATATCATTGGTTATAAGAGTAAAATTTGATTGATAGCTGATACCATAAACGCATTATAAAGCTATATATTTTATTTTTTTTGAAGACACAGTAGGGTAATAGGATGTTTCTAAATTTCTTTATTTTAATTAAAAAATATTTTAAAATAGATCTTTATTGGAGTATAATTGCGTCACAATACTCTGTTAGTTTCTGTTGCACAACAAAGAGAATCAGCCATATTCATACACATGTATACCCTCCCTCCTGAGCTCCCCTCCCATCCTCCCTATTCTACCCCTCTAGGTCATCATAAAGCACCTAGCCAATCTCCCTATGCTATGCAGCTGTTTCCCACCAGCCAACTATTTTACATTCAGCTGTGTATATATGTCGATGCTATGCTCACTTTGTCTCAGTTTTGCCCTCCCAACCCATGTCCTCAAGTCCATTTTCTATGTCTATATCTTTATTCCTATCCTGCAACTGGTTCATCAGTACCACTTTTTTCTTTCTTTTTTTTTTAGATTCCATATATATGCATTAGCATATGGTATTTGTTTTTCTCTTTCTGACTTACTTCACTCTGTATGACAGACTCTAGGTCCATCCACCTCGCTACAAATAACTCAGTTTTGTTTCTTTTTATGGCTGAGTAGTATTCCATTGTATATATGTGCCACATCTTCTTTATCCATTCATCTGTCAGTGGACACTTAGGTTGTTTCCATGACCTGGCTATTGTAAATAGTGCTGCAATGAACTTGTGATACATGTCTCTTTTTGAATTATGGCTTTCTCAGGGTATATACCCAGTAGTGGGATTTGCTGGGCCATATGGTAGTTCTATTTTTAGTTTTTTAAGGAACCTCCGTACTGTTTTCCATAGTGGTTGTATCAAGTTATATTCCCACCAACAGTGCAGGAGGGTTCCCTTTTCACCACACCTTTTCCAGAATTTATTGTTTCTAGATTTTTTATAGTGGCCATTCTGACCAGCGTGAGGTGATACCTCATTGTAGTTTGATTTGCATTTCTCTAATAATTAGTGATGTTGAGCAGCTTTTCATGTGTCTCTTGGTCATCTGTAGTGAAATGTCTTCTGCCCGTTTTTTAACTGGATTGTTTGATTTTTGATATTGAGCCCCATGAGGTGTTTGTATATTTTGGAGATTAATCCTTTGTCAGTTACCTCATTTGCAAATATTTTCTCCCATTCTGAGGGTTGTCTTTTTGTCTTGTTTATGGTTTCCTTTGCTGTGCAAAATCTTTTACGTTTAATTAAGTCTCAATTTGTTTATTTTTGTTTTTATTTCCATTATTCTAGGAGATGGATCAAAAAAGATCTTGCTGTGGTTTATGTCAAAGAGTGTTTTCCCTATGTTTTCCTCTAAGAATTTTATAGTGTCTGGTCTTACATTTAACTCTTTAATTCATTTGGAGTTTATTTTTGTGTATTGTGTTAGGGGATGTTCTAATTTCATTCTTTTACATGTAGCTGTCCAGTTTTCCCAGCACCACTTATTGAAGAGGTTGTCTTTTCTCCATTGTATGTCCTTGCCTCCTTGGTCATGAATTAGGTGCCCATATGTGTGTGGGTTTATCTCTGGGCATTCTACCTTGTACCATTGATCTATATTTCTGTTTTTGTACCAGTACTGTACTGTCTTGATTACTGTAGCTTTGTGATATAGTTTGAAGTCAAGGAGCCTGATTCCTCCAACTCCATTTTTCTTTTTCAAGATTGTTTTGGCTATTCAGGGTCTTTTGTATTTCCATACAAATTGTGAAATATTTTTGTTCTTGTTCTGTGAAAAATGCCATTGGTAGTATGATAGGGATTGCATTGAATCTGTAGATTGCTTTGGGCAGTATAGTCATTTTCACAATGTTGATTCTTCCAATCCAAGAACATGGTATATTTCTCCATCTGCTTATGTCATCTTTGATTTCTTGGATCAGTGTTTTATAGTTTTCTGAGTACAAGTCTTTTGCCTCCTTAGGCAGGTTTATTCCTAGGTATATTATTCTTTTTTTGTTGCAGTGGTAAATCGGAGTGTTTCCTTAACTTCTCTTTCTGATTTTTCATTGTTAGAGTATAGGAATGCCAGAGATTTCTGTGCATTAATTTTGTATCCTGCAACCTTACCAAATTCATTGATTAGTTCCAGTAGTTTTCTGGTGGCATCTTTAGGATTTTCTATGTATAGTATCATGTCATTGGAATACAGTGACAGTTTTTCTTCTTCTTTTCCAATTTGTATTCCTTTTATTTCTTTTTCTTCTCTGATTGCTGTGGTTAGGACTTCCAAAACTATGTTGAATAAGAGTGGCAAAAGTGGACATCCTTGTCTTATTCCTGATCTTAGTGGAAATGCTTTCAGTTTTTCACCATTGAGTGTGATGCTTTCTGTGGGTTTGTCATATATGGCCTTTATTATGTTGAGGTTCTGTCTATGCCCATTTTCTGGAGAGTTTTTATCATAAATGGTGTTGAATTTTGTCAAAAGATTTTTCTTCATCTATTGAGATAATCATATGGTTTTTATTCCTCAGTTTGTTAATGTGGTGTATCACATTGATTGATTTGCTTATATTGAAGAATCCTTGCATCCCTGGGATAAATTTCTTAAACTTACATGATCCAAGACTGACCAGCTAGAGTATGTTACCAATAGTGCCACCTGGTGTTCAGATGCTCACACTGCATCTGAGTACCTCAGGGCAAGCCCCTGAGGAGAACCCACACTGAAGGCTGTGCTACCCCATGGGGAAGACACAGTGACATTAGAAGTATGAAGTCACACACAACAGAATGGTTTTATGGGGAAACGGTTACATTTAAATGTTGCCACCTGGGATTACACAGTATTTCTTCTCCTCTTTCAGGGTCGCTATGTTGAAATTACAGATAACTGAGTTTAGACAATAGCTACAAATTAAATTAAAATTAAATAAACTATTAAAAATTAAATCAAAAACTGTAAAAATTAAACTAGAACATGAACACAAACATCTAATTCATGAATTCGAGGTTCATAGGCATTAGCCAATGTGTATTCTTTACCTATTCTCAGAATTATAAACACAATCTGAAATTCCCTTAAAACTAATGTAGTTTTGTGTTGTTTAGCAAAAAAAAAAAAAAAAAAAAAAACCCAAAAAACTGGAGAATATAACTGTGTAGCATTAGGCAATTTAATCTCAATGAAAAAGAACAAAAGAAAAGGAAACAGTCAAAAGACTTAAAAATATCTCAGCTAGAGTAGCATTGACATATGTACACTACCAAATGTAAAATAGATAGCTAGTGGGAAGCAGCTGCATAGCACAGGGAGATCACCTCAGTGCTTTGTGACGACCTAGAGGGGTGGGATAGGGAGGGTGGGAGGGAGACACAAGAGGGAGGGTTCATGGGTGTATGTGTGCACATATAACTGATGCACTTTGTTGTACAGCAGAAACTGGCACAACATTGTAAAGCAATTATACTCCAATAAAGATGTTAAAAAAATAAAAACATCTTAAAAAAAACAAAAAAACAAAAAAAAATCTCAGTTAATTAAATGGTTATGAACTTGAATAAGCATCTCATTCCAAATTTAGGACGAGTGAGTTACCTATTACAAAATTTGAGCACTGTAGCATGAAAGAGCCAGGGAATACAGGATGCTTATGTACAAGAATCAAGAGAAGTTTTGTCCTTCTCTTAATTACTTAACTTTTTTCTTGTTAAATAGTATCTAAGTTTATTAAATATACAGACCTGGAAATTTTCCAATTTTCTCCTAGTAAAGAGGTTTGGACTGTAACACACATGCTCCTCCTTGCAGATAGAGAACATATGTTGCTGGTTCACATCATTACTCACGTGCATTTTATTTACTCTCCTACCCTGCTCAGTCATATAAACAAGTTGCTTCTAAGACTGAAAATGCCAGCTTGTTTTATAATCCTGGGAAGATGAAAGAAGAGGGAACTGAGGAAATGATGGATATCCAGCCGGAGGAATGGAGAAGCAGCCTTCCCCAGGTGGAGACTGAAGACGAGAAAGTCAGGACCAGTCCATGTAGCTGGAGGGCAGCGCAGAGAGCGATCTCAGGGGTAGACAGCAACAGGCAAGCAGAGAATGTGTTTGATGACTGTGAAGTGTGGGCAGGATGAACTTGACTGCAGAAGAAACAGGGCAGCCAATAGAGAAGCAGCAAAAGCCAGAGGAAATGAACTTTGAAGGAGTGTGGCACGAGATGCCCACAAGAAAAGAAGGTCTCAAAGGAGGGAAGTTGAAACCATTTGCAGAGGGGATAGCAAAGTCTTAATAGAAATAATAGTTCTTTGACACTGAGTGGTAATGAAGAGTCTAATGTTCCCTGTAACACCCTTAAACAGGATGATATACAGGAAATGAAGGAGGTGGTAAACAGAGACCCCTAACAATCCACAGGTAGAAACATAACTAGCTCAGGGATTTCTGGTCTGAACCTAGCTCACATGGATTTGGTATATTTCAAATATGCTATAATTTTTCATGTTTGATATGTTGTCACAAGTTTAAACACTTTTTTATAGGATATTTTCAATCTTTAAGATTTTTAACATAATTGTTTAGTATGCATACTTAAAAGATTTTTATTTTTAAGCAAATATATTTTTCTGATAAATCTCTGTGTAAGATGTCAAGGATTTGAAATTCTAACACCTCAGAGGCTAGGTAGGATGGATAAATGCATGAAGTGGCTATGGGTAAAAGTGCTGGGAATGGAGAAAAAAATCTAACCGAGGAGTCCATTCCCTAGAAAAGGTATTCATAGTGATTGAAAGCATAGATTTCTACAACCAAAGTAGCAGCCACAGCAAAGTCCCACCTCACTGGACAAGCAACACACAACAGCCGGCTGCTTGGCTTAGTGAATTGTCCATTTGTGACCCTGCCCTGATCTTAGCTACTGGCTGTTAAAGCCTGAATTGATCTGTTTGCTGAACACTAGTGACACAGACCTAATTTATCAGTAATCCTAGCACCTAACTACCTGATGGAGAAGGGGTAAGAGGAATGGGCAACCTGAGCAGGAAGAAACATAGTTAAAATATCTTCTTAGTTTCTAGGTAGGCTCATTCAGACAGAAGCTAAAATCACAAACACATTTAGGAGAGCTTATAAGAAGTTATTTTCCTTATATGTACACATTCAAATGCAGAGCTGCAACCTCTCTTCCAAGCCTTTGCTTAATAGTTTATTTTAAAAATTAGAGAAAGAAAAATTAAGAAAAAAATAATTAAAAAATATTAATTCCACTAAGCATCCCCTGGCTCTGACCTTTCCAATTTCATTTCACCCAACTACTACTCCACAGTTTATTAGTAGCAGAAATAGCCATAAAATCTAAATGACTTATTATAGTAGAGCTACCTGCTCCATGTAGCACATATTTTTCATTTCATATACTAATTGGAAAAAAAAGAGATAAATAAAATCTGTTACAAAATGCACCTTAAAAATCAACTTCTGATCAAATGAACATTATGCAGCAAAAGAGCAATATAAGGGTAAGTTTAGAAAAGAAAGTCCCAGAAAGCCCAGCACTAGAAGAATCAGCAGCAGAGATGATATATTTTAATTGTATTTTATGCTCTTTGATTTCCTAAATAAGGAACTTTGGCTGTTAATATGTCATGGCTGTGTTTAGCCCTTTTATGACTGTTTAAGATTAGTTGAGAACAATGGCTTTAATTTAGAGTATTTTGAGATGAACCATCGTTTCATGAACTTCTACAAAGAAGATTGCACTCCCCAGCCCTGCTGCCCCCACATTGCAATATACAGCCAGGCTTGCATTTGTGTCTTACCATAATTTTAGTCGGAAAACTTGTATTGCAATACTAATTGCCCACACTTAATTCTAATGTATATCTACCTCTTCTTTTGCGTATATTCAGCAATATTTTTCTTTACTACAATATTGGCTTTGAAAGCTTCATTAATAAACATGGTAAAATTTCAATGCAGCAAAGAGTGACTATCCCTTCTCAATCGTGTCAAATCAGAAGAAACTGCATCATTTGCCATAGTTTTACTCATAATTATTTACACAGAGTTCCAACTAACCAGTATGCATAGAATTTTCTCTTACGATGGAAATGTCCTATATCTGTGCTGTCCAATATTATAGGGCAGTACTTAGCCACATCGCTACTCAACACTTATGTGGCCAGTCTGATCGAGGAATATTATTTTAAATTTTATCTTATTTTAATTAATTTCAACAAATTTAAATAGCCACAGGTGACCAGAGGTTATCATATTGAAGAGCATGGCACTAGACTAAAAGCTTCCTGAGGGATGAGCCCTTGTTCATCCTTGAATGTCCCATTTATTTGTTGCCTAGTAAGTGCCTGAGACATGTTGATTACATTGTAACAATGAATTATGGAAAAACTCTCACTCACTCTTCTTACTCCCTAGATTATTGATCTTTCAATTGTATCACTCAACAACATCTGGAATGGTTACTATAACAATTGCTAAGCACTCAGAATTTGTAGCAAACAGAGTTGGTTTCAGAGAGCTTGGTCACTTAATAAATGTTTCTCCTTGGGAGAGTTACTAAAACTCATAATTGTTGTTTGCTCATCTGCAAAATGGAAAAAAATGGATTTAGCATGGTAGTGTTGTTATGATGGTCAAATGAGATTGTTTGTAGAGAGTTTGTAACTGTCTTGTTCTTACTAAACTCAGCTGCTATCACTCCCGACACAGAACACTGCCACCCAATCAGAACCTACAGCAGAAATATTCTCACTGTGAATTGAAAACTAGGTAAATGGAAATCACAGTAAAAGTTCCATGCAGACTTGCAGAAACGGGAAAAATTATAAGGAGCCTTCTGAAATTTGGGGGTTTACTTAGGGCCAATGTAGTCATTTAAATACTTAAAGGTTTAGGAAGGATTTTTTCCTCCCAGGTGTATTGTTGTGATACAGGGTTGACCAACAGACTATTGAATTAGGTGCTGAAAAGTGGAATAAGTATAGGATGGCATGAGCAGAAGGACAAGACACAATTTCTCATAATGAAGAGTAGTAGGGACCTGCTGAATAAACAGCTGGGAAGACAGTCAACAAGCATTGATTGAGTGCCAGAATGTTCCACCGGTCTTTTCAGTAAAGAGATATAACCAGTCCTGCAGCGAATGTCACCAAACCTTTCCCAACTCCCCACACGCCAAGCAGTGGTGCCCCATTTCAGACAGGAACAACAACAGCATCTGTTATTGTATACAAATTGAAATGACAAAGAAATCCTGTTTGATGACAGATTTGAGAAAGGAAGTTTGAGAACACCTGTCAAAATGAATTAGAAAACGTTGCTTGAGCCCCATAAATTCACTGGGCTCTGCAGACGCATGGAGACAGAATAATTAAGTGCCCATTGTTAACTCAACGTGGGTAAACTTTATGATGTTCTGAGCCTGATTGTGAATAATGGGATTGTTTACCATTATGTCAGAAATAATGGATAATAATCCAAATGAAGATTTGGTCACAAATTTTCAAACACTTCTTTTCCTTTTTTACATGAAAGGAAATTCTAATTTTATTCTTGCTACTTGTTAGATGACTATGACAACGGTGCTATAACTATCTTCAAAATGGTAGAAACGTTTACCTTGACTATTTCAGTCAAGCCATCTTTGTAATCAAAATTTCATTCCCAGTCAGAGTTAAAGCCAGCCCATACTTGTGGTATTAGGCAACGGTTAGACTCAGCCACTAGAATTTTTGTCAGCTTTGTATCTCTATCTGACTTTTCCTTTTTCCCCCCACAAAATATTGTGATAGCTATGATATTAGCTAGCAGAATGAAATAGAAAAGCCTTCTTAATAATGTTTCTTAGTTAGACTTTTGAATTTGTCCTTAAAGGACTTTCTTATCTACAAAATTGGATATTTCCGTAGATACTAACCATGGCTTTGCTTTAGAATCACCTGGGGGATATTTTCATTTTAATATCAACTCTGTGTTCCCTTCTCAGACCTCCTGAATTAATATCTGCAGCAGGAACAAGTCTCAGGAATCCAGAGTTTCTTTAAAGATCCAGTGGGGTAATTTTCTGCCTTAGACCACCCCTAGTGACAAATTCCTCCTCCTATATAACAAAGTTGGCCCCCCATTATGTAAAGATTTATTTATTAACCATTTACTCTGTCTGTAAAATTGCACCAGACCTGCAAAACTCAGCTGTGGAATGTAAGATGTTTTTGTACTGATCTTTTCTTTCTAACCCCATATAAAATGACTAGACAAAAATTAAATGATTTGTTCTTAATTTAACTAGAGATGGTAGAGACTTCAAACCTTCATTCTGGAGGCAATAATTCAGCAGTGCCATAAAGAATGGATCATTTTTATTTAAAAAAATTAGATTGAGAAGGAGACTGTAAAAAAGCTAAAGAAGAAGTGATCAAAAACAGTACAAAGAAATCTTATATCATGAAAGCCAAGTGCAACGTTTCCAGAAGGGGAGAGTTATAAATACTGTTAAAATACTGTTAAAAGCTTCCAGAATGAGGTCTAGGACTATAAATCTGAGAGAAGCCCTTTGAATTTGGCAAAAAAAAAAAAAAAAAAAAAAATTCATAAGGGAAATAATTATAAGCTGGGCAACGGAATGTCCTAGAAGATTTTTCTCATTAACTTATTATCAGAATTCAGAAAAGGGGAGGGAGCATGAAGTGAGCAAGATTTTACACTCAGGGTTGTTCTAATTCTCAGTGACCAGAGTGAGAGATCGATGCCTCTGTCTGCTGTTTATTAAGGGATAAACACATAGGAACATAACTGAGTGCTTAAGCTATTGTCACATTACAGTGAACAGAGCAGAGAATGGATTAATTTGCTCAATAAATATTTATTGAGGACCTTGTTACATGACAGGAACCAGAGACAGAGCAATGAAAAAGAAATAAAATCCCAGCAGTTCCAGATTGGGAAGGACTGTTGAGATAATATTGTCCAAGATAAGGTTTCTCCATGTTTAACATGCATACATAAAAACCTGGTGACCTTGTTAAAGTGCAGATCCTGATTCAGTATTTCTGGAACAAAGCCAAGTGCTCTACATTTCTAGCAAGCTCCTATGTAGTGCCTACACTGCTGGAAGATGGACCACACTTTGAGTACAAGAACAAGGACATCCATCAAAACAGTCTCCAAGATTTGCCTCACTTAAATCATCTTTGCATAATGCAGATGTGTGGTCCCTCTGCTGTAGATTTTGATCTGTATACTGTCCTCTCAACTCCATGGATAATTCTAAGGCTGACCCAGCTTTGGATACCACTGATATCATCCAACCACTTCACATTACAGGAAAGGAAATTGAAGACCTTTAATCTTTAGTGACCACCTGAATCAAGATTCAGGGCTGCTGATAAGTGTTGGGATGATTTAGGACATCTAAATAATAGCATCATGTTCTCCACACCCAATTTCTGAACAAAATGTAAAAGAAGACAAAGAATAACCATCTTTATTGCTGATGATAGCTAGGTTGGAGAATACAGCTTACCTAGAGCACCAGAGGGCCTCCTAGGGTAAGCCAGCATTAGTCAGCCTCAGGCAGCCAGTCAGAGGTACACACGAGGCTGGACTAGGACAGACTTTCTCCAGAATGGAAGGGTGGGCCCCTGGAGGACAGCAAAGAATGCACACTCCCTGTAGGCAGCTAATTCCCAAAGAATGAAGGCAGAAACTAAACAAAGCATTCCCAGTTTTTCTTTCAAAATCAACCAATGACATGATACTACTCCTGGAAAGGAGTAAGTGATGAGGCAGAGAGGAGCCAGAATAATCACATGTCCACATAGAAAACAAGATCAGGAATGGGGAAGGCCCATTCCCAGACCACAACACATCCAGCCCTCTTCCCACTGCATGGCCTTCCTGCAATGCACCAGGCACTAAATCAAGCATGCTGATAACTCAATGTGAGGTTTGTGAATTTTACATACTAGCCATGATCTAGGGCAGTGCTTCTCAAACATAATTCTGTACTCAAATTACCCTGAGATCAGATTCTCATTCTGAAAATCTGGGGAGGGCCCTGAGATTCCAGTTCTAGGAAGCTTCCAGGGCATGCTGAAGGTCATACTTTGAGAAGCATGGGAAGGGAATCCCCTTATTTAAAAACTCAATTCTGTCCGTGCCTCAGACTTGAAAAGCAAGAATATTTATGGATTGTTCTTATTTTCTGTTTGCTATGGTCTTGCTATTTAAACTTACACCCTGTGCATTGTCACTGGTAGCTAATATTCACAGGTAAAGAACCTTGTTACTAATAAGAAAAATAAAGATAAATTAATCAAGTCTCCTCCTTTTCTGTTACCAATAAAGGGTTGAGAATCATCAGGGGAAATTTACTAGCCCAGGGTAACATAAGTAGTTGATGTGAAAGCCTGGAATAAAAATTCCTTTCTTCTGAATCCAAGGCTAGTGTCTTTTTCACATAACTGTGCTGTTTGCCATTGGCAGACTGACCATGACACTGGTTTTCACATGTACTCACATGTACTCTACGTTGCTGTACCAATCAAGTTCTCTCTCTATTGCACTTGACTGTCTGGAGAGCAATGATGTGGTTGTTCTAAACATCTCTCAAATATTGCTGCAACTTCATTTAGCACAATATCTCCTGTTTCGCTACTCAGGTCAAGGTTATAGTTCCTTTCTTTTTATTTTCCTTCTTATTAATCCTTTTTGATATGGACATTTTTAGGGCCAAGATGTATTGAAATTTAACTTGGGGCTTCTCACTTCCTCTCTCTCTCCATCTATCTCACTCAGCCTGAACTGAGAGGGAGCTAATGATAAATTACTAACAGTGATAAACGCCCATCAGCCAAAGACCACTAGGAATTCCCATGCTGTTGAGGTCAACCAGGTCAAGTTCATCAATGTGTGCTGCACTGAGGCAGAACACACACTGGGGTGTGGGGTCTTTTGCTGGTGGGCTTTAGCACCACCAGATACTGTTATGCATCTGGTACAGTGCTTCTCAGGCCACATTCACACAGGCTAATAGGCCTACAAAGGTCATCCTTTATTGATAATCAGAGCATTTTGGGTGGCAGCAGTTTTGCCCAGAGGCCTTCAAAACCAACTAAGTAGGCACTCATCTAATCTATT
The DNA here is from genome assembly GCF_000442215.2 of Lipotes vexillifer. Lineage (NCBI taxonomy): Eukaryota > Metazoa > Chordata > Mammalia > Artiodactyla > Lipotidae > Lipotes > Lipotes vexillifer. The sequence goes on from NW_006787800.1 coordinate 373,634, forward strand.
TGTATAATCATATGTATAAATATTGTCTCTCTGAACAAAAAGATGGAGAAACTTAAGAGGAGAATCCATGAGGTGTTTCCAAATTTCTGTTTTAATCAGATTTTCAAACACCCTGTACATAGAATGAAAACAGCTCTGTAAAAGGTAAATGTGTGTAATGTGGAATTATTGATCAAATTTAAATATAGAGATTATGTATGTCTTGTTGAAATGGTTAACTCTACATTAAATACTAATAGACTGATTGTATTCTTTTTAGAACTTAATATTGAATAGGAAACCTGGTTGCAATATTAAGAAATTCAATGAAGAGTAATCCGATGGGAGAGGTAATGTATTTATATAATATTTATATAACAGGGATAATTTGTTCCAATGACTTGAAACTAGGCTCACAGAATTTTAACTAAAGGATAAGCTTTTAGAGTAATAAGCTGCAAAATACTATCCCAGAATTCATGTCTCAAAATTTGGGTTACATTTCAAATTTATGATGCATAATATATAAGGTGTTGGTAAAAGATAAGTAATATTATTAAATGTACCTCATGTATGTAAAGGACATTTGTCTATTATAATTTCATCCATCTATTTTCAGTTACTGTAAAAAGTAAATAATTTTCAGAAATTGCCATCAAAATCAAATGATTGTAGATCTCTTTCTGGCCCTTAGTTTCAGCTGGTTCTCAGCTTGTTAAAGGTCAAATATTCACATATTCACCACTCTAAACTGAAATGAGTAGCTGCTATCTTTTGCATAGACCTAGTAAATGATCTTGTTTTTAGAGTCCAAATTCCTTTCATGAAGTTATTATTTTCATAAACATTTTTGTGTTTCTAAGCCTCCCTGGCAACCATTTAAAAAAAATCACAAGTATCATGCTAGATATTAGTGAGAGGCAGGTGGAGAAAAACATCTGGAGGCAAACCTTCAATCTATCAACTATCAAGTGAAGTACAAATTGTGGCCTTAGGGACCCTACAGTACAACCCAATCTTACTACTTTGGCCTGATAGTGAACTTCTCTCCCAGGGAACCCGGACTTCATATAGTACGTTGGTCATGCCTGGGTTGCTGCCACTTTACATATTTTCTCAGGCCGTTTCTTTCCGTGTGTGAAATTATTTTTTCTTCTACCTCACATTTTCATTATTGGAGTATCTTTCATTTCAGCAAAGACTCTTGTATAAGGAAGGTCATCACATTATGATTTATAATAGCAAAATGAAAAGACACAGTAAATGTCAATAATGAGAATGAGTTGAATTAAGTTATATCCATGTGATGAAATATTATGTAAACATAAAATTATATTATTCTCTTTAGGTTGGCATGCTTTATTAAATTCTGTCTCTGTTTTCCTTTTCCTTTTTGCTTTGAAGTAATTTTAAACTTACCAAAAAAGTTACAAGAATATCACATGGAATTTCTGTATATTCCTCACTTTGCTTGCCTAATGCTAATATCTTCTATAGCTCTAGTACCACTATCTAAGTGAGGAATTAATATTTATATGATGCTGTTATCAAATCTACAGACCATTTCTGAATTTCTCCACTTGCCCTGCTGATATCTTTTTTCTGCTATAGGATTGAGTCCAGAATCCCATGTTGCACTTAGTTGTTGTGAGGCCTCAGACCCCTCCAATCAGGGCCAGTGCCTCAGTCTTTCTTTGTCTTTCATGAACTTGACATTTTGAAAACTATTGGTCAGTTATATTGTAGAATGTCCCTCATTTAGGGTCTGTCTGAAGTTTTCTCACAATTAGACAGAGGAAACACACTTGGAGGTGGAGGATATAGGTATGTCTTATTACTGAAGAGTAAACATACTATTTTATAGAAATATAATAGCAAAGGAAAATGCTCAGATTATAATTTTAATTAAATTAAGTAAATTTAAATAAATTAAGAAAGTGTATCCCATATGTTCATAATTTAAAAAAAAAATATATGGATACAGGAAAATACAAGTTGTAAAATGTCAACAATATTTATCTCTGAGGGATACGGTTACAATTATTTTTAATTACTTTAGAAAATGTTTATATGCATTTCCCAAATTCTATCTAATGAACCTACCTTGTCTTCATAATCAGAATCAGGAAAACATGCACTGACTTGACTGCTGTCTCTTGTGTGATATTTCCTAATCCCTATGCCTGGAAATTCTCTCTTCTATTTCTTTTCACCTCATGTATGATCTGTATTGTATATTTCCTGCACTAGAGTTGTTTGTGTACTTCTTTGCTAGAATGTAATCTCCTTGAGGCCAAGGAACATGTCTCATTCAATGTTAAATTGTCTATAGCATTTTACAAAGTGCCTTACACATAGAACACATCAAGAACTACTCATTGAATAAATTATTTACTTATGGAATTTCCATTTGGAATATCTCATCTGGTATCCCACCCACTTTAAGAAAAACAATTGGGAAAGTTTCCCTTTCACTATTACATACAGATGTAGATATACATCTTCAATATTTTCATTTTCTATAAGCCAGACAATGTCTTTAAGAGATAAAACAAACAAACAAAACTCTCAGTTAACAAGTTTTTTTCTGACCATAGCAGAACACATGTTAAACTAAAGAAATGTGTAATTGTTAGCATGACTAGGAAAGACTAAGTCAGCATCAACTTCTCTAATCCTCTGCAGCATCCTCTCTACCCTATCTCAGCATGGTCTAGACTGCAGAGCTTAGGACTGGACAAGACTTTTTAAAAATAATTCTATTATGAAAAATTAGGTCATTTGTATTCGATTTCAGTGTCATAAAAACTCAAGTGACCTGAAAGTCCACCTATCAGAAGAATTTAAACCTCAATTTTAAAACTTATAGAAAAAAAGCCATTCAGTTACTTTGAAGCCTTATCTCTTCATGTCAGTTTCTTTTATAAACCCACTGACCCAAATTTGGGCACATGTGTCACTGGACCTGGGAGTAATGAAAATGAGGGGGTAGGAGGTTATCTACTGAGTACCTGTGATGCATTAATGACTTAACATACAGAATCATATTTAATTCTTATAAATCCCTGCAAAGTTGGGTTTATTATCCCCATTTACAGATAACGAAACTGAGGGGTTCATGAAAGTAAATTTTAAAGTTAATTGTAAGTAAAATAATAAAATACCAAACAGTGTATACAGTATATTCATAATTTAGACATATAAAGATAAGTAGATGGACAGATAGACACGTAAATACATAGAACAAAGATTGGAAGAAAAGTCCTCAAAGTGGAGACTGCTAGTAAGTGGAAGATTTAGTCATCAGGATAGTAATTATGTGACATGATGGAGGTTTTAGCTGACACTAAACAAAGGTAATCATTTTGCAAAATATAAGTGTATCAAATCAACATATTGTACACCTTAAACTTAGACAATGTTATATGTCAATTATATTTCAATAAAGCTGGGGGGAAAAAAAGATCTGTCTAAATCCAAAACTGAAGTGTTTTTTTTCTATAATATGGTTTCTAAATAATGTGATATATCCAAGTATGCTACTATGGGCAAATTGCTAACAGTAAAATTCATTTATTTCATTAGAGGAGTTACTATGATAGACTGTGGTTGCCAGTTAAATGCCCTATTGCTCGGGGATGAAATGAGTGAAGGGGGCTTCAGAGCGAGGCCCTAGGGAGTGATGGAGGTGGGGGGCTGGTGGGTGGGGGAGTGACTGCAAAGCTCATGCCTAACCCTAGGAGACTCCTCTGTGCCATCTCCACCTACTTCAGCATCTGAAATTGTGGGTGCAACGTGGCTTCACCTTCTGAATTTTCAAAGGAAGCCAGAAACTAAGACTTTTATGATAAAAATATTATTCAGGGGCTTCCCTGGTGGCACAGTGGTTGAGAGTCCGCCTGCCGATGCAGGGAACAAGGGTTCATGCCCCGGTCTGGGAAGATCCCACATGATGCGGAGCGGCTGGGCCCGTGAGCCATGGCCGCTGGGCTTGCGCGTCCGGAGCCTGTGCTCTGCAACGGGAGAGGCCACAACAGTGAAAGGCCCGCTTACCGCAAAAAAATATATATATATTATTCATCAATTTGAGAAACCAATTCAAAATATTTTAAAACACTATAGAAATCAAACATGGTGTTTGTCACGTCTGATTGGCCATTTTATATCCTCTGTGAATAATACGTAAAAAATGCCTCACTGAATCATTATAAAATCCAATTGTTTATTAAAAAGATGACTAAAATGAGCAGACAAGTGCATATTAGTTTAGCATAATATATCTTATTGTGAGAATAAAGAAGTCTAAATGGCTGTTTGGATCTCTGTCCCTGAATTTTTTTTTTTTTTTTTCCGGTACGCGGGCCTCGCTGTTGTGGCCTCTCCCGTTGCGAAGCACAGGCTCCGGGCGCGCAAGCTCAGCGTCCATGGCTCATGGGCCCAGCCGCTCCGCGACATGGGAGATCTTCGCGGACTGAGGCATGAACCCGTGTCCCTTGAATCAGCAGGAGGACTCTCAACCACTGCGCCACCAGGGAAGCCCTGAAATGTTTGATAAGACTGATTTTATCTGCTAGCCAGTGAATTGTGTAAAACCAAGGCTACTCCTAAAATTCAACCAATCCTGGTCACCCTTGGATTTAGAGTTATTTTCCTGAGTTTATGAACATTAAATGTTGTCTCATTGTACTGCTCACATCAGGTCTGTTCTATTCCATTTCAGCTATCCAAGGAGTCAGCTTTTTCTGTACTTCACACCCAAACCTCCCAATCCATTCCCCTCATAGAGAAACATCCAAATACTCAAACACACATACTGTTGACTTTGTAGAAAGTTAAAGAGACAAATGAGAGATTTATGGAGTAACATGCAAAATATTTTAAGTGGTTGATATTCTTGGTTCTAAAAGGCTTGGCACTATTTGCTGTGGACTTTTATTCACTGGTAGCTTCATCCTCGTACTTCTGCTGCCCAAGCCACATCACTGGATCTTTTCATCTCTTCTTTCCTTCTCCGCTTATTATCTCTGTGTTTTGCTCCTTCCTCTACAAACCAAAAACCAATTTAATGTCATGCAGAGGTCCTTTAACTCTTTTTTTGGCTTGACCATGCTCTTAGGCTCTGTCTTATAAGCTTATCAAGGTATATTCCTGAAAAAAGTCATCTCTCTAAGAAAAATACTGATGCCAAGGATAAAATTACCTCCCTCCATCTCTTAAGGTTTAAGAAATAACATGGGGCCTTTTTTAAATTTTGGTTTTACATTTCTTTACATATTGTTTGCTCATATCTAATCCACTGAAAAGCAAAAACCATGATTCTCTGGATTGTTAAAAAGAAACTAATACTTCTTTCCTCATATTGGATTATTTTTTTTTAAATTTTGGAATAATTTTAATTAGAAAATTTGCAAAGATATTAGAGTTCATGTTCACCCTGCCTTCCCCTAATGTTCACAACTTACCAGAAAGACCATAGTATATTTTTCAAAACTATGATGGTAGCATTGTTACAATACTTTAACCAAAACTACAGACTTTAATTTGGATTTTACCTTTTTTTTCATTAATGTCTTATATGTTCCAGGATCCAATTTAGGATATCACTCTCTTGCTTTTAGAGAGTTACTTTTAAGGAAGCAGCTGATTCATGAAATCTACATCAAAATAAGAGCCTTAAAATCAAGTTCACCATTATTTCTGCTTTCTGCCTGAAATGACAGCCATCATCACTCATGAGCAGCACTTACAATAATAGGGTGTGTGACTGCCTTGAAATAATGACCCCTCCCTTCTCCCAGGCGCAGTGATTCTGGGCAGGTAAGAGCATCACCTTCCTTCTGAGCAAAACATTTAGTTGAGCCACACACCAGTTCTCAGGAAGTTATGAGCTTTACTGTAAAGGATTTTTATTATGTATCATAGCTTAGAAGATAAATAGTATATGGGATTTAATTTTAGAAGGAAGGCATGATACCTTGATATTTAAAAAAACATACATTTTAAGAGCTGTTCTTATATTTTCTGACCATTGGAATTTAGCATATTGCTTAGAAAGTATAGATTATTAGGGCAATATATCATCCTCAAATCTTTATATTATGTGTCTGGTGTCCTTAAGAAGTTAACCAGAATTTTAAAGAAAATAAAGCAAAGCAAAACAAAAACTTCCTTCTAAAAGGCTTGAAAACAAACTAAAAGCCAGTTCTATGGTAGGAAACATTTGGAAAGCATTTGGTTAAAACATATGCCTACTCAAAATTTAGTATACTAATGTGCACCCTATGTCTGAAAAAAGGAAAATGTCTTGCAGTGTTTCCCAAACATAAATTAACTGGAGAACCATTTTTTAAAAAGCATATTAACTTCCCATAAAGAATAAAACTTGAGAAATGTTGGAAACATATTTATTTATTGACTCCAAATGGATAGAAATTTAGAAGTATTTAGTTCAAATTTTCACTCTTAGAGCAAACCTCATAGAAGGTTCATCAGCCCCTACCTCCAAAGTCATAGAAGTGTGCCCTTCCACCACCAGAAAGCTCCAGTTATAAGGAAAAAAGAAGCAACTTTTTATTCTGTGCTTGAATTGCCCTACTTTCAACATCCTTCAGTCATTCCAAAGTCACTCCTACAAGGTGACATAGAACCTTCCATGTGATGGCCGAGGTTTTCTTTGAGGTCAGTTCTTCCGAATTGCCAGTTTATTGTTCAGATATGTCAAGGATTTCGAACATTTATCATAATTTCTTCCTGGGCTTCTAGCAAAGTCTCTAATAGTACTGAATATGGCCTTAGTCACACGGCCTTGCTCTCTTCGATGTTTTTTTTTAACGAGGGTAAGGGAGCCGCCCTGAGCCTGAGAATGTAGGCAGGTATAGCCGGTTTGACAGCTATCTCACTAATTCTGAGTTGAGGGAAGAAAATTCCTGCCCTGCTCATGTCTGATGGAATCACAGGTTTAGGAAGACCGTTCAGAAGCACTACTTTGTCTTTGAAAATGTCTGCTGTTATTCACTGAGGGAAAACCCACAGAAAAATGCTGATGCTCTGCATTGCTAGAATAATCATTTGCCCCAGGGTAGCCGATCAGAGGAGTCAAGAGCTGGGCTGATCAAGCATTTTAACATATTTAAACAGAAATAGAGAATTCCCTTACAGGCCATAGACTCGAATGCCCTTCTGAGGCTGAAATATATTTTTAAATTTTATGCTTTGATAATACTTCAAAAATATAGGAATTACAGTTTAGTCTAATTAAATATAGAAATAATTTCCTTTGAAAATTAAAATATTCTTATTCAGTATTAACCTCACTTTAGAATGATTTCTCTCTGCAATGAGATAAAAATTAGAAATTGGAAAAAGATACAACACATGTATAAATGCATGTGTCATATATATTACAAGCAGATGAGGTTGAAGTACAATTTATTCAGAACCTAGAACATTTTTAAAACATTTACAAATGCCTAAAACAGAGAAAATATGAACTTACACTATGGGATGTGTTCCTGGGGATACTATGAAGTTATTGCTGAATTGTGTGACTCTGGGGGTGGAAATGATATTGACCAGGGTTCTTGGCCTTCCCCAATCAATAGAAATTGACTAGAGGCCAGACAAGAAATTCAGGCAAGGCTTCACTGGGGTCCCTGCAGCCACAGCAGGGAGTGAACACAAGCAACAGTTTCCTTTGCTCACTAGCTCCACGAGGGGGGCTGAGTTGATTCCTTATATAGGGTGAGGGTAAGGATGTGTTGAGGGGTCAGATGCAGGGGTGGCTTAGGTGGTCTACCCACCTCTTTGGTGGTGTTGAGTGCAGGAGGCATGCACAGTACCCTGCTTTTGCTCCCAACACCCTGTTTCTGCTACCCGCTCTTCAGAAGTGTCAGTTGGGTTCTTTGGTCTTTTTGTATCTTTTTGTCCATAATTTGCCCCAACTACACATGCACACAATTATTTTTAGTCCCTTATAGTCTCTTTGTATTTTGCTGTCCAGGTGAAAGCATTGCAGCACTGTAGCAAAGCGTCCCAGGCCCCAGCCTATCTCAGGAGGAGCATGAAAATAGCAAGATGGGGCCAGAAAGGGATGAAGGCCCATGTTCTCCTTCCCCAATCAATTCCCTTGAGAGCAAAGCAGACAGGAATGACTCCCCCTACCTACTGTGTACCCACATCTCACTCCTTCAACTCCTCCTTCCAACCCACTAGGATGCTCTGTCCTTCTGCAACTTCTTCACCTCTTCCAAATTCCCTTTGATGCTTATTGTAACTGTTGTGTTCCATACAAATGAGAATCGGGTGCAAAAAAGAAGCTTCATCAGACATCTACGCCAAACCCATATCTGTGCATAAACCAGCAGCTTTCATGTACAGACTCTAGGCATTTATTGAAGGACCAACAGCTTAGAGTCATAGATGGGGTTTAAATCATCTTTGCAACTTTGTACCTGTCCCTCCAGGAGTCCTTGTCCAATCTCATCTCTTCAGTTGGTTGTTCTAAATCTCTACCAGATCCTGAAATCCTGTACCTGACGTCTAGTTGCTTGCCCTAAGAAGTTGACTAAATCTTTTCACAAATGAAATAAAGAATATTAGCAGTGCTTTCTCTCTGTATCCCTCTTTCTTATATCCACACCGACACTTTCCTCTCTGAAGGACATGGATGCTGCTCCTTTGGGGAGCTGGCCTATGGTCCTTCCATACCACGCCTGGGCATCATTTCTCTTCCACTCCCTTCATGACCTTTTGTCCTTACTGTACTTCTCTCTCCAGTGAACATTTTTTCTTAAGTTCATCACATCCTGAAGCTAAAGAAAACTTCCCCAACATTGCTTCTTTCTCAAAATCACTGTCTTATCTCTTTCTGCCATTTAAATGATGTACCTTTATCATTATGTCCTCACACCTTCTCCCATGTGCTCCACAGTCCATGCCCATCTCATTTGCATCCTCAGCACTTCACTAAATCTACTCTCTCCACAACAGCAATGCTCCCACCAATGGTCAAATCCAACAGCCTCTTATCACTTTTACCCAAATTTCACAGCAACTAACCTATTTGAACATTTCCTCTATGAGAAAATGTCTCTTCTTTTGTTGTCCACAAAACCATTTTTAATCTGCCGGTGGAATTCTAGACATTGCTGTCTGCTCCAGCCTTGCAGTCCTTTAATTTGGGGATTCCCTTTGACTGTTTTCTTTCTTTCTTTCTTTCTTCTTCTGCATTCACAATGAGTGATCTCATCTCCTATGGCTTAGAAGCATTCAGCTGCAAGAGAAAAAAATGAATACTCTACAGGGGTTTGGTTAAATAGGGGTTTCCTTCTCTCCATGCACCAAGATTAAATCAGATTGGTGGTTTCTGGTGTTGTTTAGAGCTTCAGGGTGTCAAAGAAAATTTCTCTGTCTTTCCTAATGTTAGAAAGTATGACTGGTGCAGCTTGGCCGTTCTTTCCACAGTCTAGATTAGAGATGAATAAAGAAGCAAAAGTGGAAAAAATGGCAGAACCTTCAGCATGAGAGCAAAAACTTTCCCATAAATCCCCATTAGACTTCCCCTTATGTCTCACTGGTCACACCTATTTACAAGGATTTCTGGGAAAATAGCACTGGAAAAACGTGTAGAAATGGGTATTGAGTGAATCAGTCTACAGTATAGTTAATAACTTCATCAGCCTTAAGACTTCAAAGGAAGTGACACCTGCTGTGTAAAATATTACCTGATTCTTTCTGTGTGCATGCGTGGCTCTGTGGATGTAGGTCTTTTGGAGCATGTGTCACATTGCACTGTAATCCTGTAATTTTTAGGTGTCCATCATCATGGTCCTTACCCTCAAATACCCCTATTAGATCATGATCTTCTTTCTTTTTTTTTTTTTTTTTTTTTTTTTTTTTTTTTTCTTGCGTTATGCGGGCCTCTCACTGTTGTGGCCTCTCCCATTTGCGGAGCACAGGCTCCGGACGCGCAGGCTCAGTGGCCATGGCTCACGGGCCCAGC